>NC_088384.1:90460227-90763257 GCF_037993035.2 Macaca fascicularis
TGATATATAGTATGAGCTCTCTTGAAAGTAGCATATGAGAATTTTGAAGAGAATGAATACATTGTACCCCCTAAGAAGAAGAGCAATGTGGAATTTTTAGTTTGTTTAATCTACCCATTGCTGTTGAAATGGTGGTGGTAATAGGTACAGGTAGACTTCAAAGGAGGAAAGTGTTTCTTTGTCCCCTCAAACTTGATCACATTAGAGAGAATGAGATATAGAGAAATTCAAACATTTCTGGAATTTGTCTTTGTATCATTGAACCATAGGACTGTGGTAGATTATACAGTGCTCCCAGCTTTCTGATGCTTGACTCTAACATTGATTGTATATGTATTGCAAATTCAAATTTCCCAGTTTACTTTGGAAATACCATTATAGAGAGTATCCTTTATTGGCATTTAGTAAGGTATGAGTGAGTTCATATTCGATAGTTGGACTGGGCAACTTGCCTCTAGCAGTGTGAAACTTGGTGTATGTAATGTAATCTTCAAATCATTATGTAGCTGACTTGAGGAACTTTTTAATATAAAGTTTAATGTCAAGATTTTATTCAAATTACCGTTCTGCTACTTACTGGCTGTGTGACCTTAGGCAGTTTGCTTTATATCTGAATGTCAGTTTCTGTATCTGAAGAAGGAAGTGATAATTCCCATCTCATAGGGTTACTGTAAAGATAAAATAACCTCAAGCTCTGTAAACTACTGACATAAGGATTTAATTTTTAAAGTTACTCTTCTGTACTACTAAAGTAAAACTAGTTTTCCAATAGTTTGTTGCAGGATAAGCAGTTTCACTTTTGTTGACAATATGTGATGAATTTACTTCTATAGTTCAATCACAAGTGAAAATGACCATGTAAGCATGTAGCATTCAGATAATTTTCATAAGATTACTGAACATAGGCCAATATTGATTGTATAGTAAACTGTAAGGGGTGCAGTGAGAAGACTTTAGACTTTAAAACTGAATTGTAATTTATTTAGGATCTCATTGTCATATTCAATACAAATAATATTTTTTCCGCTTTTTTCACTTTTAGTATCGTTACCCCTGTGAGTAAATTACATTTTCGTGTGTGGAGTCACCAGACACTGAAATCTGATGTTTTGTTGGGAACTGCTGCATTAGATATTTATGAAACATTAAAGTCAAACAATATGAAACGTATGTATGTAAGACTAATAGAAATTGCACTGAGCTGTTTGTTTTTCTGGAATAAATTTGTGTGCCAAGCATGCATAATGACTCATGTTCACTCATACTTTTAAGTTTTACTTGTTATAGGATGAACAGATAGAAGAATTTTACAGTGTTGAAAGTATTCTGAGTAACCTTGGTTTGGCCATTCATTTTGAATTCAGTATTTTTAGTAAATATTTATTTACTTAGTAAATAGGTATCAGTAAAGTAATACATAGTTAATTGTGGAAAAACTAAAATATAGAGCAGAGATGAAAGAAAAAATAAAAATCCCACTTCAGAGACAAATCCAATGAATATTTTTACAGATTTCCTTTTCAAATGGTTTTTTTTGGGAGGGACATGGGGAGACAAGGACACACTCTGTTTCCCAGGCTGGAGTGCGGTGGCTATTTACAGGTGCAGT
Source organism: Macaca fascicularis (assembly GCF_037993035.2). NCBI lineage: Eukaryota > Metazoa > Chordata > Mammalia > Primates > Cercopithecidae > Macaca > Macaca fascicularis. Next base: position 90,461,837 of record NC_088384.1, read on the forward strand.
TGCAGCACAGTGTAGTCTTGAACTCCTGGCTTCAAGTGATTATCCTGCCTCAGCCTCCTGAGACTGAGACTAGGCGGGTACCACCACATTCGGCTTTAATTAAATGCTTATTTTTTAAAATGTCCTCATTTTATGTGGTTGTGGTTTATAAAATATGGAAATATGTGTAGCTTGTTTTAATTAATATATAATTATGTATTAATAAAACACATTTTTTCTACCCCTCAACTATCTAAAACATACTTCTAAGAATTTTCTCAATTAGGGCTTATTAGATATAATTTATCCTTAAATTATGTTTTTACTCAATTTAATTCAGGTATGTATTGCTAAATAATCTTTATTCTTATGCTGACCCATTTTATACTATAGTCTTACAAGGATGGAATGAAAATAATAAACAATGGACATACTATTTTACATCATGGATATGAAACATTAACAAATTTTGTCCTTTTTAAAAGATACAGTGTTTTGGCCGGGTGCGGTGGCTCAAGCCTGTAATCCCAGCACTTTGGGAGGCCGAGACGGGCGGATCACGAGGTCAGGAGATCGAGAAACGATCCCGGCTAACACGGTGAAACCCCGTCTCTACTAAAAAATACAAAAAAATAGCCGGGCGAGGTGGCGGGCGCCTGTAGTCCCAGCTACTCGGGAGGCTGAGGCAGGAGAATGGCGTAAACCTGGGAGGCGGAGCTTGCAGTGAGCTGAGATCCGGCCACTGCACTCCAGCCTGGGTGACAGAGCCAGACTCCGTCTCAAAAAAAAAAAAAAAAAAAGATACAGTGTTTTGGTGTCAAAAGTACTCAAACCTTGGGTGAAACAAAGTTAAACAATTTATATGCACATATAGTTATATTTTCTTGGACATCACATATTTAACAGTTAATTTTTAACAGTTAAGATGCCTTAACTGGGGGAAAAAAAGTGACCATTTTTTCTGTAACTTTATTTTCTTCCAGTTGAAGAAGTAGTTGTGACTTTGCAGCTTGGAGGTGACAGAGAGCCAACAGAGACAGTAGGAGACTTATCAATTTGTCTTGATGGGCTACAGTTAGAGTCTGAAGTTGTTACCAATGGTGAAACTACATGTTCAGAAAGTAAGTGACCACCTTTTTAAGGTCTTTAATGATCCTTCTTAAATAAAACAGCCATTGTAGTATGCTGTATGTAATTATTTTGATTTTTTTTTTCAGATTAATAAAATGTGTTTTTCTGGCTGGTGTGGTGGCTCACGCCTCTAATCCCAGCACTTTGGGAGGCTGAGGCAGGAAGACTGCTTGAGCTTTGAGGTTGAGGCTGCTCTGAGCTGTAATCACATCACTGCAGTCCAGCCTAGGTGACAGAGTGAGACCTTGTTTCTTTAAAAAAAAAAAAAAAAAAGAAACGATTTTTTTTCTTTTTAAAAAACAGACATTGATCACTTTAAACATTTTCTTTTTAGTTTAATCTACCCATTGCTGTTGAAATGGTGGTGGTAATAGGTACAGGTAGACTTCAAAGTAGGAAAGTGTTTCTTTGTCCTCTCAAACTTGATCACATTAGAGAGAATGAGATATATTCGTATTTCTATGAATAAAAGCATGTATATTTTTACATAAGTTGAAAAATTAGCCAAATAGAAGTTGAATCACATTTGGCTCTATGAGTAATGAGTTGATTAATACAGTATTTATTCTATAGGCCCACTATGGCAGTTCATATGGGTTAGATGCCACACTGCCAACTGTGCCAATGGCAGACAAAATTTATTGTCTGTAGCAGTGTGTGGTTGAGTTTAAATATGAATTTAAAACTTTTTTTTTTTGGTACAGAGTCTTGCTCTGTCACCCAGGCTGGAGTACAAGTGGCATGATCTCACTGCAAGCTCCGCCTCCTGAGTTCATGCCATTCTCCCGCCTCAGCCTCCCAGCAGCTGGGACTACAGATGCCCGCCACCACGCCCGGCTAATTTTTTTGTATTTTTAGTAGAGACAGGGTTTCACCGTGTTAGCCAGGATGGTCTCGATCTCCTGACCTTGTGATCCACCTGCCTCGGCCTCCCAAAGTGCTGGGATTACAGGTGTGAGCCAAGTCGCCCGGCCTTTTTTTTTTTTTTTTTTTTTTTTTTAAAGACAAGAGTTTTGCTCTTGTTGTCCAGGGTGGAGTGCAATCTCGGCCCACCGCAACCTCCACCTCCTGGATTCAAGTGATTCTCCTGTCTCAGTCTCCCGAGTAGCTGGGATTACAGGCATGTGCCACCACGCCCAGCTAATTTTTTTTTTTTTTTTTTTTTAGTAGAGAATGGGGTTTTTCCATGTTGATCAGGCTAGTCTCAAACTCTTGACCTCAGGTGATCCGCCCACCTCAGCCTTCCAAAGTGCTGGGATTACAGGCGTGAGCCACTGCATCTGACCTCTAAATCCTTCTTAACACTGGACCACACAGCCATTACAAGCTGAAATCCATTTACCATTCCCCTTCTGCTTCTGTAGGCTACACTTGCAGGGATACCTTTTGACAATACTAATTCATTATACGTGCGTTAGTAAATCTTACAATCTCTGATTTAGTGGTGTGTGTTAAAGAAAAATAAACTGTGTGGCACCTTAGTGGCTACACAGCTAGCATATTTAATAAAACTTTTTCCTGCTGTTTTTCCCATCAGCTATTTCCATTACTTCCTAATGTGCTAAGTGTATTTTCACTTGAAACATAGATTTTAGAGGCCTGAAGACAATGAAAGAGCAGATTAATGGATTTCTTGATGAGTTTGACAAAGATCTTTTGGTTTACTTAGAAACTGCATTATGAAACATTTTGCAGCTGTCAGGTGCTATTCTTTTTCTACTTTGTTGAAAGACTTCCTACTTCCTTTTTGACTCATGACTTTAAAAAATAACAGGACAGGCTGGGCGCAGTGGCTCACCCCTTGATCCCAGCGTTTTGGGAGGCTGAGGCAGGAGGGTTGCTTGAGCCCAGGAGTTCAAGACCAGCCTAGGCAACGTAACAAAACTCCGTCTCTGCAAAAAATTCAAAAATTTGCCATGTGTGTGGCATGTGCCTGTAGTCCAGGTACTTGGGAGGCTGAGGTGGGAGGATCACTTGAGCCCAGGACTCAGAGGTTGCAGTGAGCCACGATCACGCCACTGCACTCCAGCCTGGGTGACAGAGTGAGACCCTCTCTCTCAAAAAAAAAAAAAATAAAGTAGCAGGACCTAATTTGTCTTCCAGATTAGTTCTTTGGGGCTAGTGAGGACGGAAAGAAATTTCTGAAATGGTTATACTGATTTGGAGTTAGCACTTTGATTATTGTTCACAAGAACTCTCCAATAGTCACATTTTTCTATACATAAATTGGAAGTCTGGAAGAAAAAATACAAGTTATATTGTTAAACTGCCTTAAACCTCAGTATTTATAGTGTCCTAAGCTTCGCCCCCCAGAGGTTGAAACTAATGTAAAATATTTAATAATTGCTGGGCGAGGTGGCTCTCGCCTGTAATCCCAGCACTTTGGGAGGCCAAGACGGGCGGATCACGAGTGCAGGAGATTGAGACCATCCCGGCTAACATGGTGAAACCCCGTCTCTACTAAAAATATTAAAAAATTAGCCGGGCGTGGTGGCGGGCACCTGTAGTCCCAGCTACTTGAGAGGCTGAGGCAGGAGAATGACGTGAACCCAGGGGGCGGAGCTTGCAGTGAGCTGAGATCAAGCCTGGGCGACAGCGAGACTCCGACTCAAAAAAAAAAAAAAAAAAAAAAAAGAAGTAGAATATTAACAATATCATTGCATCCACCTGTATTTTTCTTCCTATATCATTCCTTTTCTTTCCTTTAGAGATAATCACTATTCTGAACTTTGAATTTATCATTTCTGTGATCTTTAAAAGTTTTATCCTATGTGTGATATATAAGCAGTACTTGTATGTTTCTCTTGAGCTCTATGAAAATATCAGTGTTGGCCTTTTTATTTATTTTTTTGAGTCGGAGTCTTCCCACTGTCACCCCGGCTCGAGTGCAGTGGCGCGATCTAGGCTCACTGCAACCTCCGCCTTCCGGGTTCAGGCGATTCTCCTGCCTCAGCCTCCGGAGTAGCTGAGATTACAGGCATTTGCCACCACACCCAGCTAATTTTTAGTGTTGCCTTTTTCTTTTTTTGAGACAGAGTCTCACTCTGTCGCCGAGGCTGGAGTGCAATGGCATGATCTCGGCTCACTGTAAGCTCCGCCTTTCCGGTTGGTGCTATTGTCCTGCCTCAGCCTCCTGAGTAGCTGGGACTACGGGCCTTTTAAGATTTAGTCATATAATTGTGTCTGTAGGTCATTCACTTTTACTACTGCATAGTAATCTGTTGAGTGAATGTACCGGGTTTTAACATTTTTATATCAAAGGACATTTGCTTAGCCTTTTTTTTTTTCCATTATGAGCAGCGATACATTGAACATTTTTGCATATGTTTATTAATAAACATTTAACGTTTATGTTGGGTGTATGCTTGAGAGTAGAATTGCTGGGGTATTTTTATTTTCAGCTCTACAGTATTTATTGCTTCTTCAAATATGCTATTTGTTAGGATTTTTAAAGCTGAGATGAAATTTACATAACATACAATTAACCATTATATAGAGTGTACACCTTAGTGGTGTTTAGTGTGTTCATAATGATATACATCCACCATCTCTCTCTAGTTTCAGATCATTCTTGTTACCTGAAAAAAAAAAAAAACATTTCTTTCTTCTCCCAAGCCGTGATAACTACTAATCTGCTCTCTGTCTCTATGGATTTGCCTATTCAGGATATATCACATAAAAGGAATCATGTGACTTTTTTGTCTGGATTCTTTACTTAGCATAATGATTTTGAGGTTCATCCAATTTGTAGAATGTGTCAGTACTTCCTTCTTATGTCTGTATAATAATTCTACTGTGTATATATGTGCCACAACTTGTTTGTCCATTCATTCATTGATACACATTTGGCTTACTTCCATTTGGCTGTTACGAATTATAAATAATGCTGCTATAAGCATTTGTGTAGAAATATGTTTTCATTTCTTTTGGATGTATACCTTAGGAGTAGAATTGCTGATGCTTGTTTTTGATAGTTTCTCATTTCTTCCTTGTAACTTTTTTTGATACATCGGATTTTTTTTTTAAACGTTCTCCATTTGGCAATTCCAGTGTCTGAAATCCTTGGGTATGTAAATGGTTTTTTGTCTCTTCCTCATTGAGGTTTGTTTTCATTTGCATTTGTTCTTCGATTGCAAGTTTATATTTGATCTTAATCTGTTGGAATCTTAAGGGCCTAAATTGGGGATTCTTTGCCCCAGAGAAAATTTCTTTTGCTTCTGCTAGTTGCTAGGGTGTACCACTGAACTGGGAACACTTCACCTCCTTTTCTACATGTGTATTTCTAAAATGGATCAGACCCTTACCAGCCTAATGTGGCAGGCTCTGGTTCAGCACCCCAGGTTTGCTGCTGACCCAAGGCTTTCTAATCCATTTGAGGATTGAAAATGGCCCTCTGGGTAACCTAGTTTTTCACATTTGCTCACTGCAGACTTGTGTCCATTCACTTTGTTTTTTTTCTTTTTGAGACTGGATCTCGCTGTGTTGTCCAGATTAGAGTTCAGTGGCTATTCAGAGGAGCGGTTATAGCACACTGCACCTTTGAACTCCGGGCCTCGAGGAGTCCTCCTGCCTCAGCTTTTTGTGTAGCTGGGACTTCAGGTGCTCACCACCACACCTGGCTTCAGTTCACTTTTTTGTTTTTGAGATTGCTAGACATCCAAGAAATAGGAACGATGTGTTAAACTGCTTTACCTAGGAGCTAGTTATTTTGTGGTGGGAGGGCAGGCCATTTTGACGAGCTTAATGAGTAGAAGATACCTTTGTAGATCTTCCAAAGTTTCTTGTAGGTAAAACGTGCGTTTAGCAATCTGAAAAATTTTCTTGAGGAAATTTGGATTGGGAATACCTTTAAAAGGCAATACATTTGTAAAATGCAGTGGTTAAGAACAACCATTGTTCTCTTCTTGGACGTTCATTGTATAGGTGTTAGATTTTTTTTGTTGTTAACTATTCTCTGGTTGTAAGCAGAGGATAAGATCTAAATAATTTATGCCATTTCATAGTTATGGCTTCACTTTATATTGGAGTGAAATAAAAGAATGAATATTCCAGGCATAGTGGCTCACACCTGTAATCCCAGCACTTTGGGAGGCCAAGGCAGGAGGATCACTTGAGTCCAGGAGTTTGAGACTAGCATGGACAACATGGTGAGACTCCATGTATTCAAAAAAATTTTTAAAAAATGTAGCTGATTTTGTGGTGGCATGCATCCATGTATCCTCCCACTTGGGGAGGCTGAGGTAGGAGGATCGCTTGAACCTGAGAGGTTGAGGCTGCAGTGAGCTATGACTATGCCACTGTACTCCAGCCTGGACAATGCAACAAGACCCTTTGTCAAAAAAATAGATATATATAGAAGAAAAATGACCCTTGTTTAGACTTTCCTAAGGAGATGTAAATTTTGAGAAATAATAGTTATTATGACTGCTTATATGTGCTAGCACTGTGCTAGATGTTTACATGTTTAATTCTTACAAATACTCTATGAGGTAGGTGTCATCCCCATTTTATACATGCAGGAAAAGGTATAGGAAGTCAAGTATACTTTTGTAAGGTCACAAAGTACGTAATAAAGCTAGGATACAAACCTAGGCAATGTGCCCTCAGAATTCATGTGATTAAAATACTGTTCTATGTCACTGTAGTGAGAAAGTTTAGAAGTAGCAAATCATGGTTGACTTAAATGGAGTATTCCTAATGGTTTTCTTAATTTTGAGAAAAGTGAAATACTAATAGACACATTTTAGTAACTTATGCTGGATAGTTTGTTGTGGTTTTCTGATTTCATTTGTGTCCCATTCATAAGCCGTTTTAGGGGACTGTATTCCATATTAAAACATTCTTAAACTGAAATTTACCCTTTATAGCCAAAATGTATTTCATTGTACCATTTTTTTTTTTTACCACTTTAACATCTTTATTGAGTTCTATTTTATACAACATAAAATTTACCCATTTCAAGTGTATAGCTTAATGAATTTTAGTAACTTAAGTGAGGGATTCAACTATCACTGTAATTTAGGTTTAGAACATTTTTATCCCCTCAGTAAAATCCCTCTTGCCTGTTTACAGGAGCTTCCCTTCTCACTGTCAGCCACAGGTAACCACCACTAATCTATTTTTTTTTTTTTTTTTTTTGAGATGGAGTCTTGCTCTGTCGCCCAGGCTGGAGTGCAGTGGCACGATCTCTGCTCACTGCAACCTCCGCCTCCCGGGTTCAAGTGATTCTCCTGCCTTAGCCTCCCGAGTAGTTGGGACTGCAGGCGCCCACCACCATACTCAGCTAATTTTTGTATTTTTAGTAGAGATGAAGTTTTGCCATGTTGGCCAGGCTGGTCTCAAAGTCCTGACCTCAGGCAATCTGCCTACCTCGGCTTCCCAAAGTGCTGGGATTATAGGTGTGAGCCACCATGCCCGGCCTTTATTTTTTATCTCTAAAAATTTGTGTTTTTCTGAACATTTGTATAAATGGAATCATAAAATATGTGTTTTTTTGTGTCTGGCTTCTTTCACTTAGTGTAATGTTTTTGAGGTTCATCCATGACACAGCGTGTTTCATTAGTTTGTTCTCTTTTGTTACCAAATAGTATTAATTCCATTCTATAGACAACATTTTATTCACATACTGTTTTAAAGATATATATTTCTAGAGTGGATGAGACATTTACCAACTTTGCTAAGTATGGTATAGTATAGTGGTGACTCATTTTTTTTTAATTAATTAATCCACCAATTATGCTTTGTTGTAATATGGTAATGATTTCACTGTTTTAAACTATGATTCTATCCAGGGACTATTGTTCCTTTACTAAATGAACCTAGATGGTTGAACTTGAGTTCTTGTTTCTGCGTTTGATAATTTTTCTTTCTCTTTCCCTGTTTACCATTTGTTTTTGCTTCTTTAAATGTACCTACCTTTAGCAGCCTCCCTGCAACACTTTTTTTAGATGGGAGTTTTGCTCTTGTTGCCCAGGCTGGAGTGCAATGGCGTGTTCTCGGCTCACTGCAACTTCTGCCTCCCGGGTTCAAGCGATTCTCCTGCCTCAGCCTCCCAAGTAGCTGGGATTGCAGGTGCCTGCCACCATTCCTGACTAATTTTTGTATTTTTAGTAGAGATGGGATTTTACCATGTAGGCCAGGCTGGTCTTGAACTCCTGACCTGAGGTGATCCACCCACCTTGGCCTTCCAAAATGCTGGGATTACAGGTGTGAGCTACTGCACCTGGCCCCTCCAACACTGTTACAGTAAAAAGATCTTGACTGAATCCTAAGAATATTTTCCATCAATAAAGCAAGAAGAAAATATGAACATTGGGGCGTTAATTTTTGGCCACTTGGATTCCCATTTGTGGCTTTCCTAATTTTTAAGCTGTTTTCCAGGCCCCTGCATAAGAGAGACGTTATGGGTTTTTCTATTTCTGGAATCAATTTTATTCTGCTGGCGATCAGCACTTTTTTATGAGGTATTTGGGATACAAAGATGGTTAAAACACTAGGCTCAAATTAGAGTTAGACATATCTAAAAAAAAGGCAGGAATAGTAGTGCATGAGTGATATACCTTTAGTAATTAACATCCCTTATCCATTAATTATTAAGCATTTGCACAAAATTTTGGTAGACTTTTTTTGCAGTCAAGAGCATGACATTTTTCCTTTTAAAGTCATGTTGGAATTTAAGTTATAGTATGTTCTTTATTACAAAGATTTACTAAAAGGCTTTGCTTACATGGCATGTTTAGAAAAAAAGCATGAAAACTACTCTCCTGAAACTCATTTTCTGTTTAAACTTTGATGTTAAAGGTGCTTCTCAGAATGACGATGGCTCCAGATCCAAGGATGAAACAAGGTAAGCATTCACTGATTGCTTACCGCAGAATGCAGAGAGATAGATTTCCTAAATACTCATTTTAGTATAAACTTCAGGTTCATGATACAAGAATAAATGAGTGTCAGAAAGAATTCAGAACTGAAGAAGGGAAATATTTGTGAAAGATTGAAGGCTCTTAGCTTATTGGATTACAGCTATCTGGAGTGGGCTATGGATAACCAAATTGTTGATACTTCTTTTACTTGTAGAAAATATACTGGCACCTTTTCAGAGGCAGGACATTCTAAACCCCAGAGCCATCATTGGGCTGTTAAGTTTCTTTTTCAGAAAAGCTGAGATAGGAGCTTTACACGTATGTGAAGGTCACTACTAGCTGTGGTATCATCTGGGCCTTCATTAGAAGGGGTAGAGCTTTGTACCAGTTGTTTGCTGTTAGCCTAGGTTTAGCACTTGCATGTATCTATCTGTCTTCAAGTTTGGACCTCAATGTGGGGAAAAGAAAGAGCGATCAGATTGTACTGTGTCTATGTAGAAAAGGAAGACATAAGAAACTCCATTTTGATCTGTACTAAGAAAAATTGTTCTGCTTTGAGATGGTGTTAATCTGTAACTGTAGCCCCAACCTGGTGCTCACAGAAGCATGTGCTGTATTGAATCAAAGTTTAATGGATTTAGGGCTGTGTAGGATATGCCTTGTTAACAATATGTTTGCTGGCAGTATGCCTGGTAAAAGTCATCGCCATTCTCCATTCTCGATTAACCAGCGACACAATGCTCTGCGGAAAGCCTCAGGGACCTCTGCCCAAGAAAGCCTGGGTATTGTCCAAGGTTTCCCTCCACTGAGACAGCCTGAGATATGGCCTCGTGGGAAAGGAAAGACCTTACACCCCCAGCCCGACACCCGTGAAGGGTCTGTGCTGAGGAGGAGTAGGGAAAGAGGGAGACCTCTTTGCAGTTGAGATAAGAGGAAGGTTTCTGTCTCCTGCTCTTCCCTGGGAATGGAATGTCTCGGTGTAAAGCCGACCATTTGTTCTATTCTGATAGGAGAAAACCGCCCTGTGGCTGGAGGTGAGATATGCTGGCAGCAATACTGCTCTGTTACTCTTTGCTACAGTTAGATGTTTGTGTAAAGTGAAACATAAATCTAGCCTACAAGCATATCCAGACACGGTACCTTTCCTTGAACTTATTCATGATACAGATTCCTTTGCTTACATTTTTCCCTGCTGACTTTCTCCCACCATCACCCTGTTGCCCTGCCACACTCCCCTCACCAAGATAGTAAAAATAGTGATCAATAAATACTAAGGGAAATCAGAGACCAGCGCTGGTCTCTTGGGCCCACTGTTCTTTCTCTGTACTCTGTGTCTGTGTCTAACTTCTTTTCTGAGTCTCTCGTCTCCACCTGATGAGAAATACCCACAGGTATGGAGGGGCAGGCCCCCTTCATCTAAAAGGTGTTGAAAGCCTTGGGCTATGTGAATTAACTTAGACTGCTTATTGGTTATCCTGGAAACTGGTAACAGCAGATAAAATTAGGAAAGGAGATGATTCTGCTTTTAAAGCAGTAAGTGGCATGTCGTAACCACAGAGTGCAGTGATTATAAAATTCCATTTGATTCTTTGTTTTTCTCAAATTGCATAAGCAGTGAGTAGGAAGAAGATGATGAACCGCAGGTGCCCGCCACCACACCCAGTTAATTTTTTGTAGTTAGTAGAGACGGGTTTTCACCATGTTGGCCAGGATGGTCTCAATCTTCTGACCTTGTGATCTGCCCTCCTCAGCCTCCCAAAGTGCTGGGATTACAGGCATGAGCCACCGTGCCCGGCCAATATATGAAAGTTTTCATAATAAAAAGTTAAAGACAACTTATCAAGATCTTTAGGAAAATCAGTTTGTAAAGCTGTTGTGTCTTACCTAATAGATATCTACCTTCACATTTTTATGACGAAGAATCATCTAAACTAGTCTCACAAGAGGTAGAATTTTAAGGAGCAGTAACTTCTTGCCTAGAAAATAACAGATACTTTTATTCTTCACTGTGATTAAAATCAGTGGGGTCGGGCGTGGTAGCTCACACCTGTAATCCCAGCACTTTGGGAGGCTAAGACAGGAGGATCACTTGAGCCTAGGAGTTTGAGACCAGTCTGGGCAATTGAGTGAGACCTCATCTCTACAGAAAACAAAACAACAACCAAAAAATTAAAATAAAAAGCAATAGTTAGGCCTGGTGGCGCGTGCCTGTAGTCCCAGCTGTTGGAGTGGGGAGGGCGCCCAAAGTGTGAGGATCACTTGAGCTGGGGAGTTCAGTGAGCTGAGATCATGCCAGTGTACTCAGCACGATGACAGTTAGACCCTGTCTCAAAAAAAAAAAAAGCAATAGGACAGGTTTAAAAAATTACATATTTATCTGTAGACTGAAGTCTCCTATTATGTCTCTTATGTCTTTTTTTAGTATGATTATTTTTAGTAGAAGATTTCTTGAATTCCTGAAAGTTCCCCCATAAAATGTTTTAGTATTTCAGTTTGCATTGGTCATTAACCTCTTCTTTTACACAATAAACCTGCATCTTTGCATTAATAAGTGGGTATGTGATCGAATTTTATATGTTGATTAAAAGGTTCTGTTATGCCAATGTGTTGTTGCTTGCTTGTTTTCTGCAAGTCTCTTTCTTACAATATTTTCATCAAACCACTTGTACTCTGGACATCTTTAAATATCTTATAAAGGCATTGCTGGATCCCCTACTTAATGCTATTTCATCAGTGCTTTTTATCTTCCTACGTGAATCATTGTCATAAATAATTTGGGGAACAATGTCTTCTAGGTTTCTGAGACTGCCTGACAATCTTTGAGTACGTCTTTTGTGTTAAGCATAAGTTCCTGTGCATCAGCTTTTATTCCAGAGCACACACACCTTTGAGATGATGGGTTTGAAAAGCATTTTGTAAACTGTCAAATGCTGTTTAAATGTTACTACACAATTATGAGTAGTAGTCATAGCTGTGACTGCCTTTTCTCCTTTGCTTTTGTTTGCAGATTTCATGACTATAAAACTAAAAGGCAGGGCAGTATATATTTAGTGGACAAGGGCTTCACATCCTTCCCTCCATCCCCATAGTTATCATTTAGGAAGTTTACTAATAGCCTTAGGTTATTTTAGCTTTTGCTCTTAATTCAAGCACTGTCTGTATCATGAATGTATTTGTTGATCTGTTTTCCCCACAGCATGTCAGGATGTTTTATGTTTCTCAGTGTTGTCTTCTGTTCATTCATTTATTTATTTATTTTTATGAAGTACCAAGATGATTGGTGCCTGATTTTCAAGATTTTGTCATTAGATGTGCGTTTTTTAAAATTTATTATTATATTTTAAAGACAGGCTCTCGCTCTGTTGCCCAGGCTGGTCTCAAACTTTTCGCCTGAAGCAGTTGCCCTATCTCGGCCTCCCAAAGTGTTGGGATTACAGACATGAGCCATCACGCCCAGCACATGTGCCTTCTTGATTGTTCCTCTTTGATTTGAATATTTCTTATGACCTTGTTGTACTATAATAGCATTTTGGTTGTCTGAGATTCTCTATCCTGTCCATAACTTATGAACTTATGTGTAGGTCAGATGTATATGTATATTGAAATTAGCAGATGTTTGTAAGATTGTGGAATAGGGGAACAAAGTTATAATGGCACATAATTAGCAGCTAATTGCTTTTTTTTTTCTTTTTTGTTTGAGCCTATATCTCGCTCTGTTGCCCAGGCTGGAGTGCAGTGGCGTGATCTCGGCTTACTGCAACCTCCAGCTCCCGGATTCAAGTGATTCTGCTTCAGCCTTTTGAGTAGCTGGGATTATAGGCATGCACCACCACACCCAGCTAACTTTTTGTATTTTTAGTAGAGATGAAGTTTCACCATGTTGGCCAGGTTGGTCTCAAACTCCTGACCTCAAGTGATCTGCCCACTGTGACCTCCCAAAGTGCTGGGATTATAGCCGTGAGCCACTGCACCCCAGCCAGCTAATTGCTTTTCAAAGCCAATGGTGATGCTGGTTCCGCTGACAATTCTGTATACTGTATGGATTGCCGCATTGATTTTCACAATCTATTTTTAGTTTTAGCCTCACACTTTACTGAAAGAACTTAAACTTATTAAAATAAATAAAATAAACCGCCAGTACTATTTTAGTATGACCCTGCTTCTCAAACTTTAGAGCACATTAGAATCACCTGGTTAATTAGGTTTGGGGTGGGGCTCAAGATTTGCATTTCTAACACATTTCCATGTGATGCTGATGCTGCTAGACCAGAGTCTGCATTTTGAGAACACTATGGTTAGACACACACGTTTTTGCAAATTATAACTCTTATGGGAAATAAGAACAGATAATGGAAACAGACTTCTTATATAATGGAAAATTATATAAGGACTTCCCCAAAGTCCAAGCATGCAGAATTCGCTAGAACTGTCACTCTGTCTTAATCTCATACCCTTTTATTAGAGAGATACTTTGAATCTTTTTTCTTTTTTGAACTGTTGTTGTTTTTATGTTTATTATTAGAAAATAATACATGATTATTTTAAAAGATGTAAATTAAATAGTGTGTAAAGTAAAATGTATAAAGCCTTAATGGAAGAAATAATATTTGACCTAAGACCTTAAAACAGAGTTATAAATTGTATATGCATGTCTTAGAGGAATTGGAGGGAAGAATGAATTCTAAGGAGAAAGAAGAAAAACAAAGGTGGCGAAAAACACAGGTTGTTTTGTAGAAAATCTTTAATCACAATATTTGGCTAAAGATACAGTAATTTCAAGGGAAAAATGGCATTTGGTGATTTGAGAGTAGAATCAGTCCATTTATATTTATTTGCCCTTATATGATAGACACTGTGCTCAACATGTCTCTTCTTTCAGTTAGTCCTTAAACGTTTATGAATTAGGTACTATTGTCTCATTTTTGTAGGTGATGAGAAAACAGGCTTAGAAAGGGAAAAGAACTTGCTTGAGTTAATAGAGTTAAGTGGCACAGTTGAACTTGGAACTGCCTTACCTTCAGAGCCTGAGCTCATAACTATCATGCTTTATTGCCACCCAAAGTTGGGATACAACTATGTGCTTAGCCATTAATAAATGTTATTTTTATTGTTAGATAGGTTGGGACCAGATGGAGGTTTGCAAGTAAAGATTTATAGAATTTTTTTTTTTTAATGGAAAGGAATGCCTTTTAAAATAATTTGATTTTTTGTTTTGTTTTGTTTTGTTTTTAAGACTGAGTTTTGCTCTGTCGCCCAGATGGGGAGTGCAGTGGTGCAACCTCGGCTCACTGCAACCTCTGCTTCCTGGGTTCAAGTGATTCGCCTGCCTCAACCTCCAGAGTAGCTGGGATTACATGCGTGTGCCACTAGGCCTGGCTAATTTTTTGTATTTTTAGTAGAGATGGGGTTTTACCATGTTGGACAGGCTGGTATCGAACTCCTGACCTTAGATGATCCACCCTTCTTGGCCTCCCAAAGTACTGGGATTACAGCATGAGTCACCATGCCCAGCCTAAAATATTTGAACAGGAGACTGTGTGATCAGAACTCTGTAGGAAACAGTATTTTGACAGTGGTATATAGTTTGGATTATATGGTGAGTGAAGCTTGAAAGTCCTATATGGAAATTTGTTACAATAATCTATTGAGAGGTAATGAAGGCTAGAACTGAGGCAGTGATGGTGGAAGAGTAGAGGGAGAATGTGAAAGTGGGATCAACAGGACTTAGATACTGAGTGTCAAGAAGCACAGGGAGATAAAAAGTAAAATTGCCTTGGAAAGACAGCAGTATCATCCGTAGAACCAAAACCTAAAAGGGAGGGGAGACCACAGGAAGGGAATGTTTAGAGGAATGGGAGGAACCTGGCAGGGCACAATGGCTGACACCTCTAATCCCAGTGCTTTTTGGGAGGCCCAAGAGTGATGATTGCCTCAGCCCAGGAGTTTGAGACCAGCCTGAGGGACAAAGCAAGGCCCCATCTCTACATAAAATAAAAAATTAGCCAGGTAAGGTAGCATGCTCCTGTAGTCCCAGCTACTCGGGAGGCTAAGGCGGGAGGATCCCTTGAGCCCAGGAGTTCAGAGTTGCAGTGAACTGTGATTGTGCCATTGCACTCCAGCCTGAGTGACAGAGCAACACTGTCTTTTAAAAAAAGGAAGATAGGGTGGGCCTTGGGATGGGAGAGTTATTCTAGATCTCTCGCATTTAGTTGATAATTTGATGCTGGAGGATGGGAGTGAGATAAAGAGTAGAGATTGATTTGGGAATCGTTCTCTGAGATAACCTTAGAAATCATGGAGTTTGAGATCCTAGGGAAAAATCTGTGGAGAAAGAAAAGGAGAAGAAGAACACAACCATAGAGACCTATATTTAGTGGATGGTAGGAAGAGGACAAACCAAAAAAGGGATGATGAGAAGTGGGAGTACAAGATTACAAAAGCACTGTCACAGAAATTAAGAGAAAAATGTTTTTTAAAAGATGGTACATTTGGCCGGTGGCGGTGGCTCACTTCTGTAATCCCAGCACTTCGGGAGGCCGAAGTGGGCGATTCATTTGAGTCTGGAGTTCAAGACCAGCCTGGCCAACATGGTGAAACCCCATCTCTACTAAAAATACAAAAAAAGGTAGCTGGGTGTGGTGGCATGCACCTGTAATTCCAGCTACTCAGGAGGCTGAGGCAGGAGAATTGCTGGAACCCGGGAGGTGGAGAGTGCAGTGAGCCGAGATCGTGCCACTGCACTCCAGCCTGGGTGACAGAGTGAGATTCTGTGTCCAAAAAAAAAAAAAAAGATGGGACATTTAACAGTATCAAACGCTGCAAAAGAGAATTAAGTCTTAGATTAATAAGCTGGGGAAAACTGGCTGTTTGGAAAAAGAAAAATCAGGTTAGTGCCTTAGCTTATCCCAAGATGAGAGTAGATTCGATGTTGACTTTTAAATTGATTTTAAAAAATTAAACTAAAACCTCTAGAAGAAAATATGAAGAGTTCATTGCTGAATAAATTTTGCTATATAGAAATATAAAACTCTTACAATTTAAAAATGTAGTATCAAAAGAAAGGAAATATTTAACCAATATGAGATGCTCAGTATTCTCAGATTGTAAAGATGTCTTAAAAATAGGCAGAATTATTCCCTTATGATAGATAAATGTACAAAAAACATATATATATATATAGTTCATGAAAGAAACTCAAATGACCTGTAATTATATGAAATATTGTTCATCTTCAATTTAAAAAAGCATTAACATTTTTGCTTACCAAATTGGCAAAGATTTTAAAACTTTATGGTGAAGTGGGTATTTTTTTTGTGTGTGTGATACACATAGTTTGAAAATGTCCAGCAAATGGGAGAACAGATCAGTTATTACCTTTAAAACTATTTTTTAGGGCCAGGCACAGTGGCTTATGCCTATAATCCCAGTACCTTTGGGAGGCCAAGGCAGGTGGATTGCTTGAATCCAGGAGTTCGAGACCAGCCTGGGTGACATGGCGAAACCCTGTCTCTACTAAAAATACAAAAATTAGTCCAGAATGGTAGCCTGCGTCTGTAGTCCCAACTACGCAAAAGGCTGAGGCAGGAGAATCTCTGGAACCTGAGAGGTGGAGGTGCAGTGAGCTGAGATCATGCCACTGCATTCCTGGCTAGGTGACAGAGCGAAAATCTGTCTCAGAAACCCAAAAGAAACACTATTAAAAAGAAACAATTTAGGCCGGGCGCAGTGGCTCACGCCTGTAATCCCAGCACTTTAGCAGGCCGAGGCAGGTGGATCACCTGAGGTCAGGAGTTTGAGACCAGCCTGGCCAACATGGTAAAACCCCATCTCTACTAAAAATACAAAAATTAGCCGGGCGTGGTGGCAGGCACCTGTATTTCCAGCTACTGGGGAGGCTGAGGCAGGAGAATCACTTGAACCCAGGAGGTGGAGGTTGCAGTGAGCTGAGATGGTGCCATTGCACTCCAGCCTGGGGGACAAGAGCGAGACTTTGTGTCAAGAACAAAACAAACAAAAAAACAAACAAGCAACCAGTATTTTTCAGCTTTCAAAATATTTGCATGTTTTGACTTGGCTGTTCTATTTTGTAATCTGTCTAAAAAAGAAATCCAGGCAGGGCATGGTGGCTTATGCCTGTAATCACAGCACTTTGGGAGGCCGAGGTGGGTGGATCACTTGAGCCCAGGAGTTCGAGACTACCATGGTCACCATGGATAAACCCTGTCTCTACAAAAAATACAAAAATTAGCCAGGTGTGGTGGGGTGTGCCTGTGGAATAGGAGGATCACTTGAGCCTGGGGAGGTCGGAACTGCAGTGAGCAGTGATTGTGCCTGTGCACTCCAGCCTGGGCAACAGAGTGAAACAATGTTTAAAAAAAAAAAAAAAAATCCCCAAAAAGACTAATGAAAAGAAAATGATTAAATTGTGGTGTGTCTATATATAATTTTCTACAGTCATTCAAAATGATTTTCAATAGTTTGGGGGAAATGCCCAATATGTACTGAGTAACTAATCAAATAAAAACCCACCCAGAACATGAAACCGTTATACAGTATGTGATTGCAGTCATATCCAATGCAAAGGACTGACAAGAGATAGTCCTATATCTTGGTGGTAATTATCTCCAGGATATAGGATGGCAAATAATTTTTATTTTATAATTAGAGGTTACGTTTGTTCTTTGAAAGTCTGTTTTAAAAATTAAAATGGGGGCTAGGCACAGTGGCTCATGCCTATGATCATGGCACTTTGGGAGGCTGAGGTGGGCAGATAGCTTGAACCCTGGAGTTTGAAACTAGCCTGGGCAACATGGCAAGACCCTGTCTCTACAAAAACATACAAAAATTAGCTGGGCATGGTGGTACATGCCTGTATTCCCAGCTACCCAGGAGGCTGAGGCAGGAGGATCACATGAGCCTGGGAGGCTGAGGCTGCAGTAAACCATGACTGTGCCACGGCACTCTAGCCTGGGTGACGGAGCAAAACCCCAAAGGAAAAAAAAATTAAAATGCACTGACTATATTAACTGCATTTTTTTTTTTGAAATGGAGTCTCCATTTCAAAATGGCTGCATTTCCAGCCCAGGCTGGAGTGCAATGGTGCCATCTTGGCTCCCTGCAACCTCTGCCACCCAGGTTCAAGTGATTCTCCTGCCTCAGCCTCCCGAGTAGCTGGGATTACAGGCACACACCACCACGCCCAGCTAATTTTTGTATTTTTTTTTTTTTTAAGTAGAGACGGGGTTTCATCATCATGTTGATCAGGCTGGTCTCAAACTCCTGACCTTGTGATCCTCCTGCCTCAGTCTCCCAAAGTACTGGGATTACAGGCATGAGCCACCGCACCCTTCTAGGCGTGAGCCACCGTGCCTGGCCAACTGCATTTAAAAAAAGAGTATAGTGAAGGAAAGGGGAATGGGAAACAGCTTGAGGAACAGATAGGATTGAGGAAACATTTTAGGTTTGGGTGATTGATTATATTTGTGGAGTAAGACAAAAGGTCTGTAAGAAAGGAATGTAATTAAGATGCAAGAAAGCATTAAAAGATGTTGGGCAGTCCTAGAGGATATAGTCTGCCATCCAGGACATAATAGGCAAATCATCCTTGAAGAAAGGGAGGGAGACTTTTTCAGACATGGGAAACAGATGAAGATAGTTAGTGGCACAGAGAAATTTTAAGGTATGGGAGAAAGTTGAGGGATAGCAGATAATCATTATTTTAAGGAAGAGGAAGAGTCAGGGATAGCTACAGATTGGTATTAGCAATTTGAGGAGATGGAAAAGGTTTGCAGGGAGCACTGGGGATGGGTCCAGGAGTGGATTAGAGATGTAGAAACTGATTTCTAAGCAGTATAGATAACCCAAATGAAGTTGTTGAATAATGTCAACTGTAGCCAATGTTGGCTTGGTCTCTTTGACATAATCCAGTTTTAGGAATTTGAATACTCTATAATACAAATATATAGACTGAAGCACAATTTTAATTTTTTTCTATCTTTTGCCTAGGTCTGTATGATTGTATAGGACTTAGAGCTTTTTGTCCTACCAAATTATTAATTTCTTTATTCACATTAATTTTAATACCAGCACACTAATCTCATTGAACCCATGGTTTTACTATGTTGGGTTGTCAAAATCATCCATCATTTATAATTCCCGAGCTCCCAGGAGTCTTGGGCTGTGATTTGTTTGTTTGTTTGTTTGTTTTTGAGACAGAGTCTTGCTCTGTTGCCCAGGCTGGAGTGCCGTGGTGCAATCTCCGCTCACCACAACCTCTGCCTCTTGGGTTCAAGCGATCCTCCCAGCTCAGCCTTCTGAGTAGCTGGGACTACAGGCGCATGCCTAGCTAATTTTTGTATTTTTAGTAGAGATGGGGTTTTGCCATATAGGCCAGGCTGGTCTCAAACTCCTGATCTCAAGTGATCTGTCCACCTTGGCCTCCTAAAGTGCTGGGATTACAGGCGTGAGCCACTGTGCCCTGGCAATTTCTTCTTTTTAATAAGAGGGGAGAAAAGAGTTTTTGTCTTAAATAATTGGAAGTGAAAACCTCTGACCTTATCTTTGCTGGGCCCAGTGGAAAATTTATCAGGATCATTTGTAGAGCAGCCTGCTCTTTAATATGCTAGTTTACTTAGTTTATTTACTCCACTAAAATACACCTGACTTCTCAACTGGAACGTTCTTCAGCATTACTTGTTGGTCCGAGAGAATAGTAGTGGACAAAGTAGAAAAGGGATTAGTTGTGGTGAAAGAATTTCTGGGAGGGGAAGCAGTTGGGCAAGGGTGAAGGAATTGAAACTACTAGGGAAAGTAGCCTATGATTGAAGTTCAAGTGAGGCGTGAAGTGAGCTGATGAACTGTAAAGATTGTGGGAGGAGTTGAAGGTTGTGATGAGACTGAATAAAATATATTGCAGGAGGCAGGTAGAATGAATAGGAAGTTGTAGTTAGAGGGATTTTAGAGTTCAAGATCTAGAAAGAGGAACAATTCTCAGTATCAAGGAAATTTAAGGAGTTGTATGGGTTATCAGATAATTCCATTGAAAAATTGAGATCAAAATGTTAGAAGGGTACATAGCATTGATGTTAAAATTCCCGAAATGTTAATCCCCAGCAACAAATCATAGCATTTTTGGAATCCAGTTTCTACTGTACCTTTATCATAGTAGGTTTATCTCATGCACTGAATGTTCTCCCCCTCCCTCACATACCCCTAAAACTTGTCTAGCACTGAATATGCAATTTAGTATGAATTTTCTAACTGAAAGATTTTTAGGAATCTTGTAGTCAAGATAATACATTTTAGGATTCATTCTTTGGTCACATAACTCATCAGTAGCAGAGTCAGAGCTAGAAACCTTAATTTCCCAATTTTTGGTCTATTCTACTAGTTGTTACCTGTTATTTAAAAAGCAGCAGGAATTCTTCTTTCAAACTAATTAGGAACCTCTTAAAATAGCATGGAGAGACAATATGCAGTCTTAAATGGTTTTGGGAAACCTCAGTTAGAAGGGAAGCAGTGTCAAAGCTGACTCTTCCTGCATTCATACTATGTTCTGCAGGTAGTCAACACTAATCAGGTGCTGACTGCCAATTACTGAGTTGTCCCTCTATTAAAAATAAGCATTTGGGGAACCCCCAAAGTAGTGCTTGTCATAACTTACTCTCCACATATATAATCTGGGGATCTTGTTAAAATGCTAGCTCTGATGTAGTAGGTCTAGAATAGTTTTGAAGTTTGGGCATTTCTGACAAGCTCCTATATAGTGCTTGTCCTTTTGTTTTAAAGACCACACTTTGAATAGAAAGGCCCTAAAGGATTTCTGTGGTACATAGTTTGAAAATGTCTTTTAAAATATGAGGACAGGTACGCAGCAGCTCATGCCTATAATCGTAGCACTTTGGGAGGCCAAGGAGGGAGGATTGCTTGAGGTCAGGAGTTCAAGACCAGCCTGGGCAACATGGCAAAACCCTGTCTCTACAAAATAATTAGCTGGGCATGGTGGTGGGTGCCTGTAGTCCTACCTAGTCGGGAGGCTGAGGCATAAGAACTAGAACCTGGGAGGTGAAGGTTGCAGTGAGCTGAGATCACACCACTGCACTCCAGCCTGGGCGATGGAATGAGACTCTGTCTTAAAAAAAAAGAAAGAAAAACAAAACTATGCGAGGAGAGAGATGTTAATTAGCTTGACTGCAGTAATGTTTTTCACTATGTATATCAAAACACACAGTTTTTATTAAAAATAAATCATTGCAATACACGTTTTACAGAAAAATAATTTAATACATGATACTGCGTCTCTGTTTCTTTGTTTTGTTTGAGACAGGCTCTCACTCTGTCTCCAGGTTGGAGTGCAGTGGCGCAAGCTCAGCTCACTACAACCTCCACTTCCCAGACTCAAACAATCGTCCCACCTCAGCCTCCTCAGTAGCTTCGACTACAGGCGTGCCCCACCATGCCCAGCTACTTTTTAAATTTTTTTGTACAGACAGGGTCTTGTCATGTTGCCCAGGCTGATCTCTCACTCCTGCGCTTAAGTGATCCTTTCACCTCAGCCTCCCAAAGTGTTGCAATTACAAGCGTGAGCCACAGCACCCAGCCTCTGTTAGTTGAATCTATTAGATTTTATTTTGTTCAGGCTTATTCTGAAATTCCTAGGAGTATGGGTTAGTACCGTGTAGTGGTTTGGAGGTAGTACATACCAGAGCCTTGGCTGAGACATCTGCAGACTGGCTACTTATGCCCTTGTTTCTAATCTATGACTAGAGCCCCTCTGGAAGGAAAAGGAATCAACTATATTTAGCCAACAGTAGCAGTAGCTTTCAGTCTGACATTTCCTGTTAGTGTTCTTCCCTCCTTTCTATCCCTCCAGTTGATGTCATTGCTTTGAATAAATGACAGCTCCTTTCAAAAAAGGTCTGTGGGTACTTCTACTCTAAATCACTAGCTTTGAACTTTTTGTGTACCATTGTACTGAGGCGGGGGATATCAGGGTCTAGTCCCTGGGAAATACGTGCACTTCGTTTTCCTAGCATGGGAAAACCAGACCTGCCTCAAACTTGAATTAATATTAATAGCCAGTGGAAACTAAGAAACAACAATGGTAAAGTTATCTGTGCTTGTGATAAAGTAGTACCGTTTATAAGGATTTTGAAAACTTGACTTTGTTCCTATTAATATAGGGCCTCCTGAAGGCTTATTTGAAATACGAACCAGCATACCTAATAGTTCTGAATGGCCACAAGTATTCCTGTGCCCTTGGACAACCCATCACTCTATCTTTAGATGTTAAATTCAGGGAGTATTCATTATTTTTCTCTCCCCCTTTCTTTTTCCCCTCTTCTTACCCAGACTGAGCACAAATGGATCAGATGATCCCGAAGATGCAGGAGCTGGTGAAAATAGGAGAGTCAGTGGGAATAATTCTCCATCACTCTCAAATGGCGGTTTTAAACCTTCTAGACCTCCAAGACCTTCACGACCACCACCACCCACCCCACGTAGACCAGGTTTGTATTCCAGCTCTCAGTACTCTCATAAATAATGTTCTGGTTGGCAATTAATTCT
The DNA here is from genome assembly GCF_037993035.2 of Macaca fascicularis. Taxonomy (NCBI): domain Eukaryota; kingdom Metazoa; phylum Chordata; class Mammalia; order Primates; family Cercopithecidae; genus Macaca; species Macaca fascicularis. The sequence goes on from NC_088384.1 coordinate 90,484,375, forward strand.
CAGGTAAGTGTCAGGAGATTCTTTTAGGTGAATTTTCTTTTTTTTTTTTTTTTTTTGAGACGGAGTCTTGCTCTGTCACCCAGGCTGGAGTGCAGTGGCCGGATCTCAGCTCACTGCAAGCTCCGCCTCCCGGGTTTACGCCATTCTCCTGCCTCAGCCTCCCGAGTAGCTGGGACTACAGGCGCCCGCCACCTCGCCCGGCTATTTTTTTGTTTTTAGTAGAGATGGGGTTTCACCGTGTTAGCCGGGATCGTCTCTCGATCTCCTGACCTCGTGATCCACCCATCTCGGCCTCCCAAAGTGCTGGGATTACAGGCTTGAGCCACCGCGCCTTAGGTGAATTTTCTGCGTGTATTTTTACATTTAAGATTTTGGGGCCGGGCGCGGTGGCTCACGCCTGTAATCCCAGCACTTTGGGAGGCCGAGGCAGGCGAATCACAAGGTCAGGAGATCGAGACCACGGTGAAACCCTGTCTCTACTAAAAACACAAAAAAAATGAGCCGGGCGAGGTGGCGGGCGCCTGTAGTCCCAGCTGCTTGGGAGGCTGAGGCAGGAGAATGGCGTGAACCCAGGAGGCGGAGCTTGCAGTGAGCTGAGATCCGGCCACTGCACTCCAGCCTGGGCGACAGAGCGAGACTCCGTCTCAAAAAAAAAAAGATTTTGGAAGAGAATGATCTTTCTGTAGGTAACCAAAAGTGCCTTTTTCCTAAGTTTTTATTCAAGGTGACGTTACTGAGGCAGTGCTCTATTGAGAATGAAAATGACATGTGCATAATATAAAGTATAGGCGGTACAGATAACATTGCAATAACATTGCACCTTTCTTACATGGTTTGTAACTATAACATAAATGTATTAAATAGTCAAGGATTTGGTTGCTTATTCCCAGTATATCCTTTAAAAAGTTAGTAAATGAAAACCCAACAATGCTAAATGACTCAGATTTTAAATAAAAAATACACAACAGATAAGCATATCTTAGGTAGTAAAAATGTGAACACCTACAGTTAGAATATCCATTTCTCTGGTAGCCAGAACAAATCTTTAATCTTATCTTTTATTATTTCTCTCTGCTAATATATGGGCAGGGAATGCAGTGTAGTTAAACCAAATATTACTGGAAAAGTACATTAGTTCTCTGCAAATCATTTTCTTTTTTTTGAGATGGAGTCTCACTCTGTCACCCAGGCTGGAGTGCAGTGACCGGATCTCAGCTCACTGCAAGCTCCGCCTCCCGAGTTTACGCCATTCTCCTGCCTCAGCCTCCCGAGTAGCTGGGACTACAGGTGCCCGCCACCTCGCCTGGCTAGTTTTTTGTATTTTTTAGTAGAGACGGGGTTTCACCGTGTAGGCCAGGATGTTCTCGATCTTTGTGATCCACCCATCTCGGCCTCCCAAAGTGCTGGGATTACAGGCTTGAGCCACCGTGCCCGGCCTGCAAATCATTTTATATTTTTTGTAGAGATGGAGTTTTGCCATGTTGCCCAGGCTGGTCTGGAGCTCCTGAGCTGAAAGTGATTTGCCTGCCTCGGCCTCCCAAAGCGTGGGAATTACGGGCATAAGGCACTGCAACCACATCTTCCCCTTTTATAGATAATTTGAATAACAGTATATTGTGAGTCTTTAAGATGTCTTTATTATAAACTTGTTGACCTCCTCTAGACATTGTTTTGTCCACAAGTATTTCTTAAAGGTGTAATATATGACCAGTTACTATTTGTAAGAATATTATTGCTTATCAGTCAGACCTTCCATATTATTAACCAACATAAAAAATTGGTCTGTAATCTGCAGGGTTTCACAGGAAAGCAGTTTTAAAGAGCTGGAAAATTAATAAATGAACTTAAAATACCAAGGAATATTAATGATTTCCTATTCTAAAAGTTTTTATTTCCTATGACATCAGGAGATCAGACAACCTGTACATGCTTTGTAATTAATAATGGGACATAGGGGTAGACAGGACCGAAGAAGTAAACAAGCCTATTAAGTGGCAGCGTTGGTTATTTCCATTACTTATTTCTTTAAGTAATTTTCACCTGTGTATCTACATCTTAAGTTTTATATTTGTCATCTGCCTTTTATTTGTTACAGTTAAAATTCTATCCTGAATTTTAGAAAATAAAAGATTTTTTTCCTATTTTCTCCAAATCTTTTATAGCATCTGTCAATGGTTCACCATCTGCCACTTCTGAAAGTGATGGGTCTAGTACAGGCTCTCTGCCACCGACAAATACAAATACAAATACATCTGAAGGAGCAACATCTGGATTAATAATTCCTCTTACTATATCTGGAGGCTCAGGCCCTAGGCCATTAAATCCTGTAACTCAAGCTCCCTTGCCACCTGGGTGAGTAACTTTTGAAATTAACATACATTGTCTTTAGTCTTCTCCATAAGCCTGCTTATTAATAAGGAGAATAATAGTAAACAACAGTAAACTCCATTGTTTCAATCACTCTTTTTAAATTGCTTTATTTTGAGATGGAGTCTTGCTCTGTCTCCCAGGCTGGAGTGCAGTGGCGCGATCTCGGCTCACTGCAACCTCCGCACCCTGGGTTCAAGTAATTCTCCTGCCTTAGCCTCCCGAGTAGCTAGGATTACAGGTGTGCACTACCAAGCCCGGCTAATTTTTGTACTTTTAGTAGCGACGGGGTTTCACCATGTTGGCTAGGCTGATCTTGAACTCCTGACCTCAAGTGATCGACCCACCTCAACCTCCAAAAGTGCTGGGGTTACAGGCATGAGCTACTGTACCCAGCCGACTGTTTTTATGATATTATAATTGATTTTGGGGGATCTAGAGTCAAAATGAACAAGGAAAACGTACCATATTTGAAATCTTCAGGGCAAAGTGGAAAAATATATTTTTTCATCAATGGACCCTGAAAGTTAACCAAGGCCAATTAATAAAATAATCACCTAATTCTAATTGCTTTTTTCTTTGAGGGGGGAAAAAATCCCTTTTTAATATCAAAATTTTTTTTCATCATAAAATCATTATAGGCTGGGCGTGGTGGCTCACGCCTGTAATCCCAGCACTTTGGGAGGCCGAGGCGGGCAGATCACCTGAGGTCAGGAGTTCGAGACCAGCCTGGCCAACATGGTGAAATCCCATCTCTACTAAAAATACAAAAAATTAGTCGGACATGGTGGCGAGTGCCTGTAATCCCAGCTACTCGGGAGTCTGATGCAGGAGAATTGACTGAACCTGGAAGGTGGAGGTTGCAGTGAGCCAAGATCATGCCACTGCCCTCCAGCCTGGGCAACAAGAGCAAAACTCCATCTTGGGGAAAAAAGAAAAATCATTATAGCAAAGTGATAGATAATTCCGAAAACAGAGAAAATTTGTGCTCATAATCCCATTTTAATCTCTACTGATTATTTTAAGACTATTTTCATAGATTGTTTTTAAGATACTCAAATGTAATTTTTTCTTGTTTATTTTTTATTTGTGTGTTTGAGATGAAATCTTGCTGTGTCACCCAAACTATAGTGCAGTGGTGGGATCTTGGCTCACTGTAACCTCCATCTTCTGGATTCAAGTGATTCTCCTGCCTCAGCATCCCAAGTAGTTGGGATTACAGGCACCTGCCATCATGCCTGGCTAATTTTTTTTTTTTTTTTTTGATATGGAATCTTGCTCTGTCGTCCAGGCTGGAGTGCAATGGTACAATCTTGGCTCACTGCAACCTTTGCCTCCCAGGTTAAAGTGATTCTCCTGCCTCAGCCTCCTGAGTAGTTGGGACTACAGGTGCCCACTGTCACACCCAGCTAATTTTTGTATTTTCAGTAGAGACAAGGTTTCACCACGTTGGCCAGGCTGATCTTGAACTCCTGACCTCAAGTAATCCACCCGTCTCGGCCTCCCAAACTGTTGGGATTACAGGTGTGAGCCACTGCGCCCTAATTTTTGTATTTTTAGTAGAGTTGGGGTTTCACCATGTTGGCCAGGCTCATCTTGAACTCCTGACCTCAAGTGATCTGGCCGCCTTGGCCTCCCAAAGCGCTGGGATTACAGGCATGAGCCACTGTGCCTGGCCATTTGTTTCCACTCAAATCCTGATTATACCCTGATTGACAGTGACTTCAGTATCCTAGCTTGACTGACCTCAAGCCTCTTTAGGATGTATTTTCTCCTAGAGCAGATACTTGCATAGAAGAAATTGAATTCACTGTGTGCCACCGCCTGAAGATTACATTTCTTCACTTTATTCTTAAATTGTATTTGTATCATCTTTCTAAACTGATATCCTTATTTGCCTTAGTTCAATAGTGGTCATTTAATGGAAAAAGGCAAAGACAGGATTAAAAAGCCAAGTAACTCATGCAAGTATTTTACCAGCCTTCTAATTTTGTATTTAAGTTGGGAGCAGAGAGTGGACCAGCACGGACGAGTTTACTATGTAGATCATGTTGAGAAAAGAACAACATGGGATAGACCAGAACCTCTACCTCCTGGGTAAGTATCTGAATTTAAAAAGAATAATTTTATTTAGTCAGAATTGTGGATTACATCTGTATAGTCTTCCCTACATTTCTATTTTACTTTTTCCTGTCAACCCTTTCTCTGTCCACTTTGTTTTGTGGTAAGTACAAATTAGAAAGAAGAGAGCTAGACAACTGATTAATTCAGAATCTGATAAATGATTTTTGTTTTCACTCATATTTCTTTCTTTTTTTCTTTATTATATAGAAACAACATCTTGCTATGTCGCCCGGGCTGTTTTTGAACTCCTGAGCTCAAGCCATCCTCCTGCCTTGGCCCCCCAAAGTGCTGGGATTATAGGTGTGAGCTATCACGCCTGGCCCTATTTTCACTCATTTCTGACCTAAAGATTCCCTAGGTCGGCCGGGCGCAGTGGCTCACCCTATAATCCCAGCACTTTGGGAGGCCAAGGCAGGCGGATCACAAGGTTAGAAGATTGAGACCATCCTGGCTAACACGCTGAAACCCCGTTTCTACTAAAAATACAAAAAAAAAAAAAAAAATAGCCGGGCGTGGTGGCAGGTGCCTATAGTCCCAGCTACTCAGGAGGCTGAGGTGGGAGAATGATGTGAATCTGGGAGATGGAGCTTGCAGTGAGCAGAGATCATGCCACTGTACTCCAGCCTGGGTGACAGAGCAAGACTCCGTCTCAAAAAAAAAAATTTTTTTTTCCTTGACTTTTCTTGTCTAAACTGTTTACCTGTTTACTAATACTGTAGTTTGAGTATTAGTTTCTTCAAGAGTAATTATTTAAATGAATAAGAATTAGAGCCCCATCATATATTAAAATGAAATTCTTATTATATTTAAAAAACTATATTTAATAGCAAAATCATTTCAAATTAATTGGGGAAGTTAAGGATATATTAATACATGGTGTTAAGCTTTTAACATTAACGTTATAGTGCAGGCGCGGTGGCTCACGCCTGTAATCCCAGCACCTTGGGAGGCTGAGGTGGGCGGATCACGAGGTCAAGAGATCGAGACCAGCCTAGCCAACATGGTGAAACCCCATCTCTACTAAAAATTTAAAAATTAGCTGGGCGCCATGGTGTGCGCCTATAGTCCCAGCTACTCGGAAGGCTGAGGCAGGAGAATGGCTTGAACCTGGGAGGCGGAGGTTGCAGTGAGCCGAGATTGTACCAGTGCACTCCAGCCTGGAGACAGAGGAAGACTTTGTCAAAACCCCCCCAAAAAACCAAGAAACTTTATATAAAATAATTGGAGAAAAAATATTTTTTAATCCAGAGGAATGTCAGTAGCAAACATGGAAAAATACTTAACCTTGTTAGTAATCTGAAGGAAATATACCCTGAAAAGGTACTGTTTTAGTTATTAAATTAGCAGATAATATCAAGTGTTGGTGAGGAACTTTACCTTATTAATTGCTGCTGTGGCTGGGCACAGTGGCTGATGCCTGAAATCCTAGCACTTTGGGAGGCCAAGGTAGGATGGGCGCTTGAGGCCAGGAGTTTGAGACCAGCCTGGGTAGCATAGTGAGACCCCGTTGCTATAGAAAGTAAAAAAAATTAGCTGGGCATGGTGGCATATACCTGTGGTCCTAGTTAATCAGGAGTCTGAAGAGGGAGAATCTCTTGAGCCCAGGAGTTCAAGATTACAGTGAACTGTGATCGTGCCACTGTACTCCTGGTCAACAGAGCCAGACCCTGTCATCCTCCCTGCATCTGCCCACCATAATTATATATTAATACATACCATAATCCTCTATGTGAAATTTATCCTAAAGAAATAATTCAAAGGAAGAAACCATTTGCTGCATTAGGATATTCATTGTTTTATTTTTTATAACATCAGAATATTAGAAACCAGCCTAAATAACCAACCAGGTAGAAATCATGAAATCATTCGATTCATTTATGAATTGTGTTCATAATCAACACAATCAATTATGTTTCAAATGTTTTATTTAGAACATTTGTATCAATATTTACTTACATATTTTGTACCCATTTAAAATGATAGGAAGTTGGCTGGGCTTGGTGGCTCATGCCTGTAATCCCAGCACTTTGGGAGGCCGAGGTGGGCAGATCACCTGAGGTCGGGAGTTCGAGACCAGACTGACCAACATGGAGAAACTCCGTCTCTAATAAAAATACAAAATTGACCGGGCGCGGTGGCTCAAGCCTGTAATCCTAGCACTTTGGGAGGCCAAGACGGGTGGATCACGAGGTTGGGAGATCGAGACCATCCTGGCTAACCCGGTGAAACCCCGTCTCTACTAAAAAATACAAAAAACTAGCTGGGTGACGTGGCGGGCGCCTGTAGTCCCAGCTACTCGGGAGGCTGAGGCAGGAGAATGGTGTAAACCCAGGAGGCGGAGCTTGTAGTGAGCTGAGATCTGGCCACTGCATTCCAGCCTGGGCGGCAGAGCGAGACTCCATCTCAAGAAAAAAAACAAAACAAAACAAAATTAGCCAAGCGTGGTGATGCATGCCTGTAATCCCAGCTACTCAGGAGGCTGAGGCAGGAGAATCGCTTGAACCCAAGAGGCAGAGGTTGTGATGAGCCGAGATCGCGCCATTGCACTCCAGCCTGGGCAACAAGAGGGAAACTCTGTCTCAAAAAAATAAAAATAAAAAAAGATAGGAAGTTAGTTGTGTTCTTGCAGAAAATTTTGTGTGTGTTTGATTTATTTTTATTTTTATTTTTGAGATGGAGACTCCCTCTGTTGCCCAGGCTGGAGTGTATTGGCATGATCTCAGCTCACTATAGCCCCCACCTCACAGCTTCAAGCAGTTCTCCTGCTCAGCCTCCCGCGTAGCTGGGACTATGGATCTGCGCCACCATGGCTGGCTAATTTTTTATATTTTTAGTAGAGATGGGGGCTTCACTATGTTGGCCAGGCTGGTCTTGAACTCCTGACCTCAAGTGATCCACCCACTTTGGCCTCCCAAAGTACTGGGATCACAGGTGTGAGCCACTGCACTTGGCCAAAAAGTGCTTTTTGATATCTGTCCGAAGCTATAAATTCAATTTGCGTCCCTGTTATGATTGAAACAGTGAAAAGAACATTGAACAGAAGCTCAAAACTTAATGACTGTTTGAGACTTACTCGCTAAATATGTATTGCATTTTAAGAACCTAGCTAATGTATCTTACGAACTTTCAAGAAATAAATTTTTAGAAACATTTCTCTTAAGTTTACTTACAAACTATTTAAAAACGCATAAAAGAGTCCATATAAATTAAAAGTAGTTTCTCAAGGTAAAATCTTCTGTTTCACAAGTATTTGTTGAATTAGCTTGTTTTTTTTTTTTTCCTGATTTAGCTGGGAACGGCGGGTTGACAACATGGGACGTATTTATTATGTTGACCATTTCACAAGAACAACAACGTGGCAGAGGCCAACACTGGAATCTGTCCGGAACTATGAACAATGGCAGCTACAGCGTAGTCAGCTTCAAGGAGCAATGCAGCAGTTTAACCAGAGATTCATTTATGGGGTGAGCAGGCTGTTGTTTAATAAACTAGTAAGAGTATTTTGTTTCTAGCCCCTTCCAGCATATGTCATGGAAAGCACTAAAAAGAAGGTGCAAGTAGCATGGCAACCCAGTTGTTGCTGTTAGTAGGTATTATTTTTAGACCTCGTCTGGGGTATTCTGTGTGTGATCTAGTCTTTCCTTTTAGTAATTTGCTTAAGTCCAACTTCCTTTTCTTTTTAATGTCAAAAATAAGCAAAAAAGAAGTTAGGACAACTTAAAATTCATGAACAAAAGAACAGTAAAAATAAACTCAAGCAGCTTGAAAATAATTAAAACATTTCTAAATTTGCTAGTGACTTGGGTCTAAGAGCATCTGACTCTAACGTGGTTGTACAAAACTGATGATAGAGTTTAACCACTTTTTACCATTTGGAGGTAAGGCTTACCTAAAAAATTATTTGGTACTCTGGCAGACTGAAGAAATTTGATCCTTTATAGGAGTATGCTTACCGTATTATTCTGTCTTTAAATCTTTATTATCTTTGATATAAAATCATTTCCCTTCTGGAAACAAATGCTTTAAATTTTACATATTTTCCTATAGAGCAATATTGCAGTAATAGTGTAAGTACACCAAAATCTTCCTTTGCTATGCAGTCTTTGGTGGTAGGAATTTTATAATCTCTCAAGTCATACGGTATCATTGATCTTTTCTCTGGAGGAAAAGGAAAATAATCCATTGAGAAATTTGATTCTCTGTGCCAAACAAGATGGATATGTTATATAGAACCTAAATGGAAGAAAATCAAATCTTAAAAGAGCTCAGGAGAAAATGCCCCTCTCCATCACCATCTCTTCCCCTCCACTGCCATTGGTATCATCCCTGTTAGAATTCATCAGCGTAAAACAGCACCTTTCACATTCCTGTCCTGACCAGGCATGGCTTTATCCCTTTTCTTCATATTCTTGCCTATTCCTGATACCTCATCATCATAATAGTCAGCACTCACTGATGTAGACAAATTCACCTTTATCAGCAGCCTTCCCTTTGTTCCCTGCTTATGACTCAGGTACTTTTCTTTCATATAACAATTTTTCCTGCCACTTTCTCTGAACAAATGTTAACTATATTTCCCCTCCCAGTGGTTTTAAAGCTGAAATTAATTGTGTCTCTTGTGTACTTTACCCTTCTTTTCATTTTTTTTTTCTGTGCTATTTTACATCTTCCTTTCTAAATTATAATCACCTGTGGTATGCCTGGCCAAATTTCTTCTAGGTTTGAATGCCTAGCTTGCCTGCCTTCTTTAAAACTAGTTTCCACATGGGTGTTCAGTGGAAAGAGCATGGGCTTTGGAGTCAGACACGTCTGGGTTCAAATCCTGGTTCCACAGTTAACTTTCTTTGTATGACTTTGAGTTAGTTACTTAACCTTATCAAGACTTATTTCTTTTATCTGTAAAATAAATACAGATATAAAATTGCCTCAGTTTTTCTGAGGATTCTTTAAAATAAAGTTCCAATATATTTGGCACGTACTGAATGCTTAGAAATGTTAGTTCCCATCTCTTCTCTTCTTCATATTCACCTCTGTATATGTACCCTTTATCTCATTTTTGCATTACATAATCTTTCAAAACATTCTTTTAGAAGAGAGATTTAGCAGATTTCTGGAGCACCAACTGTATATTTTGACTACTGTAAACCTGACCGATTTAGGACTCAGGGTCTTTGGAATTTTTTTTTAAGGGCAGCTTCTCCTTCATCATCTTGTTCCCCCCCCCACCAATCCAACATAATCTGAACAATTTTCTGAAATTTTTACTCTTTGTACTTGATGTAGAGTGGTTTGAAATCACATAGAATCTAAACAGCCTATTTTAGTTAACATAGCCAAAGATATAAGCTGAAATGAATTAATTTAACATCCTTAATAACATTTACTTTAAAAATGATGGGGTGTTGCTGAGAAATAGTCTGTTTATTGAGTATATGAAGTGGCCTTTGGCTGCCATTGTTGTTGTGACTGTTACTAGCATACAGAAACTGTCATACACCCAGCATTTTAAGTCTCAGAGTGGATATGGTTGATGATAAAACATTGTGTAATGGTTCTTTCTAGTCCATGGCTTAATTGTGTATGTCCCTAGTTTATCTGTCCAGGGAGAGCCAGTGGGGTTGGCTTCAGTCTTAAAATTGTCAGTACAGTATGTCTTGTGCCAAACATTTCAGACCTCATCTGTAACTTGGGCTCAGACCTTTTGTAGTGTTTCCTGCTGGCCTCCCTGTCCTCACATCTTTTCATAATCGTGTCTATCAGGAGGAGGAAGGCAGTTCTCGACAGCACTAAATCCAAGTTATTATATCAGTAGTGTAATATATCTCATATCCTTCAAGACCTCATCAATCAACCAGGTTTCTGTAATAGGCCAGTGACAGGGGGTTGGAGGGGATGGGTAAAGAAACAAAAAGAGATAGCAAGGGAGCTGCTCTATGTTGAGATTTAAGAGAAACAACCAAATGTAACGTAAGGACTTTGTTTGGATCCTGATTTTAACAAATAAGCAATCATGCATTTAATTACAGATTAGGTATTAGATGATAAAATTAACATTGATTCTTTACTACATGTCATAATGACATTGTGATTATGTAAGAAAATGTCAACTGGGTGCAGTTACTCATGCCTTTAATCCCAGTACTTTGGGAGGCCAAGGTGGGCGGATTGCCTGAGGTCAGGACTTTGAGACCAGCCTGGCCAACACAGTGAAACTCCGAAACTCCGTCTCTACTAAAAATACAAAAATCAGCTGGGCGTGTGGCACGCGCCTGTAATCCCAGCTACTCAGGAGGCTGAGGGAGGAGAATCACTTGAACCAGGAGGTGGAGTTTGCAGTGAGCCGAGATCCTGCCACTGTACTCCAGCCTGGGTGATAGAGCAAGACTCTATCTCAAAAAAAAAAAAAAGAAAAAGAAAAAAATTTTTAGAGAGGCATGCTAAAATATGTAGAGGTAAATTAATGTTTGATTTTCGCTTCAACAAAGAACAGGAGAAAAGAGATAAAGAAACTTGGCTAAGTCTTGATCAGTGTTGAATCCTGGTGCTGGGTATGTGGGATTCATTGTCCTATTTTACTTGTTTTTTTTCTTCCCCATAGTAAAATTATGTTTTATGCAGTTAGACTCTTGTTTATCTTACTAAAGAAGAAAGGGTTGAACCAAGTCTTACAGGGTAACCATATAATTATCTCTACTTAATTATACATTTAAATCAAAACATTTAATATCCCTACACGGAGTCAGCATGACTTTTGTTTTCTTTTTCCGAAGGTTGACTCTTACTTTGCTTTTATCTTATCTAGCCAAATCTTTCTCTCCACCAATGTGATCACTGGAAACAGAACTTTTAAGAAGTCTTCCATACAGTTCTAGGCTCATTAACACTTTCCAGCCGGAATCCTTTCCTTTCACTCATCTGACAGCCCACTCTTCCTGTTCCCCCAACTCTCTTCTCATAATTCTTTGTATGTCATATGTTCAGTATTTGATCTTCTGTTTTTGAGTTACACATGCAATATTTTTCACCGTCATCTGATGATTCTGGGTACTGGTATTATAAATTACTTTTGCGGGGGGGGTTATATGTTTTTCTAATTTTTAAATTATTGATGTAAAATTTGTAGCACAAAGGAAAAAATGGTCATTTTGGGGATGAGAATTACATATTTGTATAATATTTTAATTTTAAATAATTTTAAATGTTAGGTAATGTTTGCACAGGTTTTTTTTAAACCAAACCAAAGTGTATTGGCATTTATCCATAACCTTGTGACACTTCTTTAAGATGGCAAACTCTCTGTGTTATACATTGCCAGGAAAGGAAAATCAGAACTCATAAGCTTGCTGTCAGATAATTTGTTGTTAATAGTTTCATCACTTCTTGGTTCTTTTTAGAATCAAGATTTATTTGCTACATCACAAAGTAAAGAATTTGATCCTCTTGGTCCATTGCCACCTGGATGGGGTAAGTCACCTGAGTTTCTTCACTGAATTCTGTCATTTCATTTTTTTTTCTTCCAATTCTGTCATTTTAAAACAGATATTTATGTCTGATACTGTGCTGTTGCTTAAGTGAATGTCTGGGAAGTTTTTTTTTTTAATGTATCAGTTTAATTTACAAGTAGGCGTTAAATTCCCCAAACATTAAGTGGACTCTTTAAAACTTTTATTGACACTCAGAATTATTTTACTCTTCTACAGTTTAAAAATACTGATCACCCAGCAATAAAAAAGGAATGGCGTGTTGATACACACAGTAGGTCTGGGTGGACTTCAAGAGTAATTTGCTTAATGAGGAAAGTCAGTCTCAAAAGATGACATCCTGTGTGATTCAATTCATATAACATTCTCAAAATGACAAAACTAGAGATGGAGACCATATTAGTACTTGTCAGGAAACAGGGTAGGTGGGAAGTGGATACAAATATTAAAAGGTAATGTGATGATGACGATTCCATCATACAAGATGATTCTGTATCTTGATTTTGGTGATAGGTGATTATGTAAATGTATACATGAGATAATGCATAGAACTATACATTTACAGAAATGAACTCAGCTTTTAAACATGATGAAGATTTAACAATGTTTGTGGTTAACAATAATGTACCAATGCCACTTCTGTGGTTTTGATACTGTACTATAGTTATATAAGATGTCACCTTCGGAGAAAAATGAAGTATATGTGAGACTTGGTGCAATGTTTTACATCCTGTGAGTAATAATTAATTCAAAATAAAAAGCTTTTAAAAAAATTGTGATCACATTGGTTCTCCTAAAACAAGGCTCAGAGTTTGGTTAAGTTGGCATTATCTGATAGAAGAGTGGAAGGAGCACATGTGAAGGTGTCAACTTCATGCTCTACACCATGGAGCTCATGAGCGTGTCCTGTTATTGAGGATATTTGATACCTCAGTTATTAAAATAGACCTTAATAGACTTTAAGCTGGACCTACCCTACTAGGTTCTATTTTATAGTGTTATGTAATACTCATAGCATTATAGCAAGGTTTCAGAATAAAGATGGCAATATAGAAAGTTTTGCATAGAAGCAAGATAATAATATAATAGAAAGTGGACAGCAACATAAAGTCCATTGTGGAACTAGAGTTTTGTCTTAAAGAGCTGAAGATATTTCATAATATTGGGATAAATTCAGAAAGTGATATTTCTAGATTGGGAAAAATTGGTCCTCAAGATACATTGCTCTAGCAGTACTGAGTAATGGAGAAAAAATATTGGTGTGTTAGGATCACATGAATGGGGTTAATAAATGCTACTAGTGGTGTACACTTTTCTTTGAGAAATCTCATTGCTCTTATTTAAAGGTATCTATTCTCAAAACACTTCTGTGAGTCAATAAGGTAAAAAATGTATTAGGCCATACTTACAACTGTTATTGTTATTAGCTTACAACAACAGGGGGACATACGAAAGTTGTGGGCCAGGTGCAGCAACTTATACTTCATAATCCTAACACTTTAGGAGGCCAAGGCAGGTGAATCACTTGAGTTTAGGAGTTCAAGACCAGCCTGACCAACATGGTGAAACCCCATCTCTACTCAAAATACAAAAAAATTAGCTGGGCGTGGTGGCGTGTGCCTGTAATCCCAGCTGCTCAGGAGGCTGAGGTAGGAGAATCACTTGAACCTGGGAGGCGGAGGTTGCAGTGAGCCGAGATCACACCATTGCACTGCAGCATAGGTGACAGAGCGAGACTCTGTCTCAAAAAAAAAAAAAAAAAATTAACCAGGCATGGTGGTGCTTGCCTATAGTCCCAGCTACTCTTGAGGCTGATGTGGGAGGATCGCTTGAGCTTGGGAGTTTGAGGCTTCAGTGAACCAAGATCACGCTATTGCACTCCAGCCTGGATGACAGAGCAAGACCCTGTCTCAAAAAAAGAAGAAAGTAAGTTGTGAGTTTCTGTCTTTACCAAAGCCTGGCAGCCTGGAGTTAAGGAGTCCTCTGTTTCTGTTGAAGCCTAAGAGTGGTCAGTGAATGGTTAGGATGAAGCACTTTAGAAGAGGGGATGTTGCCCTTACAAGGCATATTAAACTTAACCTGTCAGATTGCGTTCCCAGACATTGATGGTTTTATTTTTAGAGTTTCCCAGCTTTATTTCTAGAGTTGTATGCCTTACGTTAAAGAAGGAGAAAAAAACTCATGCACTAAAAGGATATATCCAAAGGATATGTATTTATCCTCTTAATTTTATTGCAGGCCAGGCATGGTGGCTCACACCTGTCATCCCAGTGCTTTGGGAGGCCAAAGTGGGAGCATTGCTTGAGCCCAGGAGTTGGAGACCAGCCTGGGCAACATAGTGAAAACCTGTCTCTATAAAAAAATACAAAAAATAGTGTGGGTGTGGAGGAACACCTCCGTAATCCCAGTTACTTGGGAGGCTGAAGTGGGAGGATCACCTGAGCCTGAGAAGTCAAGGCTGCAAGTAGGCCAAGATTGTGCCACTGTGCTTCAGCCTGGGCAACAGAGTGAGACCCTGTCTCAAAAAAAAAAAAAAGTTGCAGAAAAACTGTGACTTGCTTCATGGTTATGGTCAGAGACAAACTGTTTTACTCCTTCTCTAGGGCAGGTGTAGAAAAAATTGCCTCTTGCTTATAGAAACCTGAATTGTGAGCTACATTTCCTTTATCAGAAAAGCCTTTCCTGCAAGCTGGTCCTTGCCTTGTGTATTCATCATTTTGTTTAACATCCAGATCTTTCTCATTTTTACTTTAGCCAACAATACTTTGCTAAAATACTGTGTTAAAGATCCAGCTTAGCCAGGTTATTAGAGTCTTGTTCTGTTATCTTACAGTCTGCTTATTTTTAGGTTTCACATTTAACATGTTGAAGTAGTGCCCCTTCCTATAGGTGTTTATGATTATCCTACTCGGACTGAGCACTACTTTATAACCCGCTGCCTTTGGGGCATATACCTTACTTGTAGAACCAGTGACAACACTGGTACTATATCAGATGAAGTGACCCACCTGACATACTTTCAGGATTGACCCAGGTTGATAGAATCCCAGATTACAGCCTGTACCCTTTCAGACTTTTATATGCTAAGACTAGACATTACTACCTCATAAGCTGACAGTGAAGAATTTGTTTTTTAGAGATGGGATCTCCCTGTGTTGCCCAGGCTGTTCTCCGGCACAGTAATTGCACACTACAGCTTTGAACTCCTGGCCTCAAGCAATTTTCTTGCCTCAGCCTCCTGAGTAGCTGGAATTACAGTTGTGTGCCACCATGCCTAGCTAGGCAATGAAGAATTTTTAACACATGCACATACTATAGAGGGTAGAGAACAAAGAACACTTTTGGTTCACCAGTATTATTTAATAGGGCTTTGTGTAGGTGCTTCTCCAATCAAGTATGAAGATATTTCCTAATTTTCCTAGTTACTGTGAAAGAATACATAGAATGACAAGAAGTATCTGTTTTTTACTGTTTTATTCATTATTCATCAAGTCAGGAAGTGTTCTAATGTGCATTTGAATTTGATGTTCAGTAATTTCAGTATTGTTTATCATGTGATTTTTCTTTTTTTTTTGGATACGGACGCCCAGGTTGGAGTGCAGTGGCCGGATCTCAGCTCACTGCAAGCTGCATCTCCCGGGTTTACGCCATTCTCCTGCCTCAGCGTCCCGAGTAGCTGGGACTACAGGCGCCTGCCACCTCGCCCGGCTAGTTTTTTGCATTTTTTAGTAGAGACGGGGTTTCACCGTGTTAGCCGGGATGGTTTCAATCTCCTGACTTCGTGATCCGCCCGTCTCGGCCTCCCAAAGTGCTGGGTTTACAGGCTTGAGCCACCGCGCCCGGCCTATCATGTGATTTTTCAACAAAGAAATCAGTTCTACAGCCACAGCACTTCCTCTCATTAAGTAGATGAGCCTTCAGTTCACAAGTGTGTCAAGGCTGATCTCAGCAGCATATACTTAGAATATATACGGGAAAAATATTTGCTATTAATTTTCTCTTGCCTCATGTTATCTTCTGAAAGGAAAATCTCGGTCTGAAATCTGAACTTTGCTGACAGGTAAAGATGAACGGCAATTACAGTGGCTCACACCTGTAATCCCAGTACTTTGGGAGGCCAAGGCTTGTGTCCAGGAGTTCGAGGCCAGGCTGGGGCAACATGGTGAAACCCTATCTTTACGAAAAATACAAAAATTAGCTGGGTGTGGCATGCCTATAGTTCCAGCTGCTTGGGTGGCTGAAGTGGGAAGATTGCTTGAGCCTGGGAGGTCAAGGCTGTAGTGAGCTGTGATTGTATCACTGTACTCCAGCCTGGGCAACAGAGTGAGACTGTTTCAAAAAAAAAAAAAGAAAAAAGTTGAGTATGTGCTCAGCTATATACTTAGGGTATTATTTTTAGGTTATAAAAATTATTTGAATATATATTTTTAAACAAGAAAGTGAATTCTGGCCAGGTGTGATGGCTCATGCCTGTAATTCCAGCACTTTGGGAGGCTGAGGCAGGTGAATCACCTGAGGTCAGAAGTTCATGATCAGCCTGGCCAACATGGTGAAACCCTGTTTCTACAAAAAATACAAAAATTAGCTGGGAGTGGTGGCGGGTGTCTGTAGTACCAGCTACTTGGGAGACTGAGGCAGAAGAATTGCTTAAACCTGAGAGGTTGAGGCTGCAGTGAGCTGAGATCGCGCCACTGCACTCCAGTCCAGCCTGGGTGACAGAGCAAGGCTCCGTCTCAAAAAAAAAAAAAGAAGAAGAAGAAGAAGAAAGAGAGAATTCTGTATTCTGCAAATAAATTTTTAAAATTTAATGCGACTGCCAAGACATGAACTTACCTTGCTGTCATGTTAACAGGAGCAAGCTGTAACACTGTGGGTGATTATGTTTTTGTTTAGAGACAGCCTTTGAGTTGGTGATAAGCTTATGCACTGAAGATGCCTTGACCAGCAAAACCTATGTGTCATGAGAGGCAGAGCCCACTTTTCTGTATATTTTGCACATTGGAGTTCTATTTTCATTTTAAGCTCAGCTGACATAGAAGGTAGCTTTTTTTTTTTTTTGAGACGGAGTCTCGCTCTGTTGCCCAGGCTGGAGTGCAGTGGCCGGATCTCAGCTCACTTCAAGCTCCGCCTCCCAGGTTCACGCCATTCTCCTGCCTCAGCCTCCCAAGTAGCTGGGACTACAGGTGCCTGCCACCTCGCCCGGCTAGTTTTTTGTATTTTTTTTAGTAGAGACGGGGTTTCACTGGGTTAGCCAGGATGGTCTTGATCTCCTGACCTTGTGATCCACCCGTCTCGGCCTCCCAAAGTGCTGGGATTACAGGCTTGAGCCACCGCGCCCGGCCAGAAGGTAGCTTTAAATGTCAGAATCAAGTTTGTGATACTCACTAGTTACATCCATTGTAACCTCTGTTATCACTGCTACTTGAAATCATAGAATCAGTGTTGGAAATAAATATTACCAAATACGAATTGACAAGACTATAATTTGGCCTAAAACTGATCCAAATGATCTCAAGTGTTATTTGAGAAATAGTTACCAATTTTTCTTTTTCTTTTTTCTTTTTTGTTTTTGAGATGGAGTTTTGCTCTTGTCGTCCAGACTGGAGTGCAATGGCACGCTCTTGGATCACTGCAACCTTTGCCTCCCAGGTTCAAGCGATTCTCCTGCCTCAGCCTCCCTAGTAGCTGGGATTACAGGTGCCCACCACCATGCCCAGCTAATTTTTGTATTTTTAGTATAGATGGGGTTTCAACCCTGTTGGCCATCCTGAGGTCATGAGTTTGAGACCTTAGCCTCCCAAAGTCTCCCAAAGTGCTAGGTCATGAGTTTGAGACCTTAGCCTCCCAAAGTGCTAGGATTACAGGCATGAGCCACAGTGGCCAATAGTTAACCAATTTTTCAAACCACAGGAAATAAAAATTAGCCATGTCAACCTGGATTAAGCTTAAATTTTTGTTTAAAATGCTGATTTTTAGAAACTAAGCTTTTAAAGAAGTTTGAATTCATTCTATGATCTTTAATACATCAGTTATTCATTTTGAGACATGTTGAACAAATAAAAAATTAAGGATACAGGAAGAGTCCCATCTTTTGAAGAATTCATTGGTAATGGGACAGAGAAGTCAGTAGTTCAAAATTAGCAGAACTTAAATTAAAATTTCAAGTCTATTTAACTTGTTTAATTAAAAGAGAAAATTATACCCACTTTTTTTTTTTGAGACAGAATGTTGCTCTCTCGCCACGCTGTAATCCAGTGGCACCATCTCAGCACGCTGCAACCTCTGCCTCCCAGGTTCAAGCAATTCTCCTACCTCAGCCTCTCGAGTTGCTGGGACTGCAGGTGCACACCGCCATGCCCAGCTAATTTTTTTTTTTTTTTTGTATTTTAGTAGAGACGGGGTTTCACCATGTTGCACAGGTTGGTCTTGAACTCCTGAGCTCAGGCAATCCACCCGCCTCAGCCTCCCAAAGTGCTAGGATTACAGGCGTGAGCCACTGTGCCCGGCCAATATCCACATCTTCTAAACCTTAATGGGGAAATCTCAGGAAAGAAGGTAAAATTTTGTAGACTGGGAACAAGAAAACAAGGAGAATTCTAAAGCAAGAGGCAGTTGGGGAACAAGCAGCAGCTTTAGATGCAGTAATTAGAGAACTGAGTTCTGTTTCCTATCCCTTGTATAGAAAGTTACTGTAGATATTTAGGATTTTGGAACTGGGTATATTAAGGAACGAGATATGTTAAGTATATTAAGAAATAAGGTCTTTTCTAGTTGAGTAATGCCTGGCATATACCAAAAAAATTACATTATTTCCTTATTTTATGTATATTTTTGTATATTATGTGTGCACGCACATGCACATATATATATATATATATATATATTTTTGTGTGTGTGTGTGTGAGACAGGGCTCACTGCAGTCTTGACCTCCCAGGTTCAGGCGACTTTCCTGCTTTAGCCCCACAAGTTGCTTCTGTGTCCCATTACCAATTAATTCTTCAAAAGATGTGACTTTTCCAGTATCCTAAATTTTTAATTTGTTCAACATGTCTCAAAATGAATAACTGATGTATTAAAGATGACAGAATGGATTCAAACTTTTTAAAAAGCTTAGTTTCTAAAAATCAAATTGCGTAAGTTGCAGGGCTAAGGCAGGAGGATTGCCCAAACCTGGGAGGTCAAGGCTGTAGTGAGCTGAGATCACACCACTGCACTCCAGCCTGGGTGACAAAGTGAGACCTTGTATCCAAAAAAATTATATATATATGTGTGTGTGTGTGTGTGTATGTATATTTACATATACAAATGTATATTTAATGTATATTAAATATATATATTAGTGGGCTGCCAGCACGGCCCACTAATTTTTTTATATTTTTTGTAGAGATGAGGTTTCACCATGTGGCCCAGGCTGGTCTCAAACTCCTGAGCTCAAGCATTCTACTCACCTTGGCCTCCCAAAGTGCTGGGTTTACAGGCCTGAGCTACCCCGCCTGGCTCCTTATTATATTTTAATGAATGAAATGATGTGGTATGGAAAAAAAAAATCCCTAAATGGAGACCTGAGTTTCCATCTCATCTCTGCTACTTAATTCTGAGGTTTCAGGTAGATTATTTAACCTATCTGAGTTTTCTTATCTTAAGGATAAAGATGAATTCACCTACCCTATGGGACCATTAAGAATAAAATGAAGGTCCTGTGTGAAAAACCAAATACCTGTCCATTATTCTTGCTGCTGTTGGTTGGATTGAGTAGAAAGGTCCTATGATTAGGACATTATAAAGTACGTCTACGTAGCTTCTAAGATGTAATACTTCTATAACTTCAGTAAGGATGTGCATTTAATAGTCAAAGAATAAATTAAACCTTTTAAAGCTGTGATTTAAAAACTGTAAAATAAACAATGCAATGAGAAATGGGCAAATTCAGATAATTTTATTTTACCTTGAGCAAGAAGACTATGCCAATGCTAATGCTTTGCTTTCCCCCGCCCCTGCCTTTCCCAAAGAGAAGAGAACAGACAGCAATGGCAGAGTATATTTCGTCAACCACAACACTCGAATTACACAATGGGAAGACCCCAGAAGTCAAGGGTAAGAATAGTTACTTGTGTATATTTAATCTCTTAAAGATTATACCTTATTTCTAACAACTGAAGAAAATCAAAGTTCATATTCTTTTGCCAAAGACCTAAAACATTAATCACCTACATACTTTGGAAAGAGGAAATTATACTACTATTTTCATCTAATGGAAAGTTTGAAGATTTCTTCAAAGTACAGGAAAAATCTTTGGCTGGGCATGGTGGCTTATGCTCATTATCCCAGCACTTTGGGAGGCCAAGGAGGGAGGATTATTTGAGGCCAGGAGTTCAAGACCTTTGTAACCAGTGAGACCCTGTCTCTACAAAAAAAATCCCCAAAAGTTGGGTGTGTTGGCATGTATACCTGTAGTCCCAGCTACTTGGAAGACTGAGGTGGGAGGATCACCTGAGCCCAGGAAGTCGAGGCTGCAGTGAACTGTGATTGTGCCAGTACACTCCAACCTGGAGGACAGGTTTAGGCCTGTTTCAAAAAAAAAAAGATAGAAAAAACAAAAAAATTACCTGGCACATGAGAATATACTTATTAACATATATATATATTATTTTTAATTACTAAGAACAGATTAGTGATTCTAAATCAGGATTTCTTAACCTGAGATCACTGGTTAAGAATCCAGGGTATGTGGCTTCAAGGGGGAAGAAAATACATACTCAGTTTTATTACTCTTTACTGGAAATTTAGTATCTTCTTCCATTATGAAAGTAGGCTACTACCATGTAGGATTAAGAATGCCTAGGACTTTGCTATCAGTAGAAGTCAAAGGATGTTAAAAAATATTCTGTGGTGGCCGGGCGCGGTGGCTCAAGCCTGTAATCCCAGCACTTTGGGAGGCCAAGACGGGCGGATCACAAGGTCAGGAGATCGAGACCATCCTGGCTAACACGGTGAAACCCCGTCTCTACTAAAAAAAATACAAAAAACTAGCCGGGCGAGGTGGCGGGCGCCTGTAGTCCCAGCTACTTGGGAAGCTGAGGCAGGAGAATGGTGTGAACCCAGGAGGCGGAGCTTGCCGTGAGCTGAGATCTGGCCACTGCACTCCAGCCTGGGCAACAGAGCGAGACTCCGTCTCAAAAAAAAAAAAAAAAATTCTGTGGTTGTTGCAGATATCTCTAAATACTTGTTTACATACATCATTACAAGGACTTGCTAGTTAATTTATTAATAAAGAGATATATATATTATCACAAGGTTCTCTCTTCGTTGCCCAGGCTGTTCTCAAACTCCTGTCTTTAAGCAATTCTCCTGCCTTAGCCTCCTGAGTAGCTGGGATTACAGGAATAATGTTTTGACAATTATGTATATATAATGGTTTATCTTTGTAACATTTTATACTAGTATGCATATTAGTTTGCTAGGGTTGCCTTAACAAAGTACTACAAAGGAGGTCGCTTAAACTACAGAAATGTGTTGTCTCAGGGTTGTGGAGGCTAGAAGCTTGAGATCACAATGTCAGCAGGGCCATGCTCACTCCAAAGATACTAGGAAGTGATCTGTGCCAGGTCTTTCTCCTGGCTTCTTGTAGCTCCTTGGCTTGTGGCAGCATGAATCCAGTCTTCACATGGCATTCTTCCTGTCTATATGTCTATCTGTACCCAAATTTCCTGTTTATAAGGACATCAGTCCTATAGGATTAGTGGCCCACAGTACTTCAGTATGACCTCATCTTAATACATCTGCAGTAACTCTGTTTCCAAATAAGGTCACATTCTGAGTTATTGAGGGCCAGGATATAAACATGCATTTGGAGGGAGGACACAGTTCAACTCATAACAGTCTATAATACTATGCATTTATCAGACTGCCAGAAGGTTCCATTCTGCAAGGAATTTGGCAGACTGTACAGTCAGAGGACACAGTCCTCCACAAAACTGCTGCGCTCACTTCAGACATCAGCTACAATATTGGGGGTCCACAGGACGGCTCCAGACCAACTGCCTACAAATTTTGGGGCCCCCGCCACCACTCTTAGGTATGATAAGTTACTAGAAATACTGAGAACTCATTGAAACCTCTTCTAGTCACATTTGTTATAGAGAAAGGATGCAAAATAAAACCAGCAGAAGGAAGAGGTGCACAGGGCAGAGTCTGGGAAGCTCTGAACATCCAGCATTGTTGTGGGACAGTGCACACTGAGGTTGAGTATCACCAACCAGGGAAGTCTCTGGTATCTAGGGTTTTTATTGGGGCTTGATCACATACTGCCTTCATGGCTGACCTTTTGTCTCCAGTCCTTACTGGAGATTTGAGCTAATGCCCCCTTAGTCTCTAGTTCCTCCAGAGGTCAGAACTGATGTGCCATGTCCCACAACCTCCATTATAAATCGCATTATTGACTGTCCAGTGATCAAAGCTTCCAGGCAAACAAGGATATTCCCAATACACAGTGCATTCCAAGGGCTTAAACATCACCACCAAGTTGCTAAGGGCAAAAGCCAGACCTCTCTTTTGGTATAATTATAATTTGAGCACAGATAGTCCATGGCTCAAAAGTTTTAAAAACTTTTGTTCTGAAGGTATGGTTTAGGTTGCACTGAGCCGAGATCACACCACTGCATTCCAGCTTGGGCAACTCTGCCTCAAAAAACTAAAACTAAAAATAAAAGAAGATAAGCTTTAAACTTAAAATAGCTTTTTCTGCCTACCAACAAATGACCATTTTCTTTTTAAATGGAGTTACTGCATTTACTTAAATTTATTCAGTTTCCATAAAGGAAGAATGAAAAATTTCATAGATAACATTTTCTTCCTTTTTAGAATTTTTCTAAGGATATAATTGAGGAAGTCACCTTTCTATAATTTGCTACCATTTTTTTTGTTTCCCCTTAGATGTTTAAAGTTTTATAGCTAAAGTTAGAATTCTGTTTTAACAACACAGATGACCTAGTTCTATCTATTTTCAAGACAACTGGTTACTGAGCCTATCTTGCAAGTATAATTAAATTGAGAAACCTCTTTTTTACATTTTTGGTAGTCTATTTTATCTGACATTTGTATTCAGTTTAGTGAATACAACTTTGTTGTTGTTGTTGTTGTTGTTGTTGTTGTTGTTGTTTGAGTTGAAGTCTCAGTCTGTCACCCAGGCTGGAGTGTAGTGACATGATCATGGCTTGCTGCAGCCTTGACCTCCTGGGCTCCAGCAATCCTCCTGCCTCAGCCTCCCAAGTGGCTTGGACTACAGGCATGGGCCACCACACCCAGCTTTTTTTTGTTTTGGTTTTTGTTTTTTTTTTGAGACAGAGTCTTGCTTTGTTGCCCAGGCTGGAGTGCAGTGGCACGATCTCGGCTCACTGCAAGCTCCGCCTCCTGGGTTCACGCCATTCTCCTGCCTCAGCCTCCCGAGTAGCTGGGACTGCAGGTGCCCGCCACCACGCCTGGCTAATTTTTTGTAGTTTTAGTAGAGACAGGGTTTCACCGTGTTAGCTAGGATGGTCTCGATCTCCTGACCTCGTGATCTGCCCGCCTCAGCCTCCCAAAGTGCTGGGATTACAGGTGTGAGCCACCGGGCCCGGCCTTTTTTTTTTTTTGTAGAGACAGTGTCTCTGTGTTTCCCAGGCTGGTGGGAAGTTGTTGCCAAACACACAAACTGAAATACATGATAAATGATGTCCTGGCAGTCTATAGGAAATACTTTTGGAAGACCTAAAGAGAAAAAACGATCAATCTGTAGTTGTAGTAGGAGTAATAACAATTACAACTTGAGGGCTCACTGTCACTTTTTACCTGTCTCATTTATTCCTCATCTAGTCTTATTACATAGACATTGTTGTCTCTATTTTATGGACAAAGAAACTGAAGTTTAGAGAGATTAACCAGCTTGTCTAGGATCACAGAGTTTTCAAGGTATAAAGATAGGTATTAAGGAGGTGGCATGGAATACTTCATAAATAACATTTTAGGCTGTGTGTAGTTTCTCAACATCTGTAATCCCACTGCTTTGGGAGGCCAAGGTAGGAGGATCACTTGCAGTCAGGAGTTCAAGACCAGCCTGGGGAACATAATGAGACCCCTGTCTCTACATAAAATTTTATAATTTAACTGGGTGTGGTGGTATACACCTGTAGTCCTAGCTACTAGGGAGGCTGAGGCGGGAGGATTGCTTGAACCCAGGAGTTTGAGGCTGCCTTGAGCTATGATCAGGCCACTGCACTCCAGCCTGGGCAACAGAGTGAGATTCTTTCTCTTTTCTATTTTTTTTTGAGATGGAATCTTGCTCTGTCACCCAGGCTGGAGCGTAATGACGCCATCTTGGCTCATTGCAAGCTCCGCCTCCCGGGTTCACACCATTCTCCTGCCTCAGCCTCCCAAGTAGCTGGGACTACAGGTGCCCGCCACCATGCCTGGCTAATTTTTTTTTTTGTATTTTAGTAGAGACGGGGTTTCACCGTGTTAGCCAGGATGGTCTCGATCTCCTGACCTCGTGATCTGCCCGCCTCGGCCTCCCAAAATGCTGGGATTACAGGTGTGAGCCACCGCACCCGGTCGAGATTCTTTCTCTTAAAAAAATCTTTTGAGTTGCCTTAGTAGAAAAACAATAGATAACATGGGACAAAGGGAAAAGCTTCATTTGGAGGTGTGACAGATCATATATTATTTAAGGAAGTGCTGAGTGGCCATACACTGTGAAATCATGGGATTCATGAAAGGGAGTTAGAGGTTTGGGTGCAAAGATAAATCTGAAAGGGAATATTTAGGCCAGAGTATAGAGGCTGAGTGAATGCCATATGAAGAACTTTAGATCATAATCATTGGTAACAGTGGAACAGTGATAGTACTTTACAGAGATAGCTAATTTAATAAGATCTCTATTTTAGGAAGATACTCTGTTAGCATAAGAGCAGGCCTAGAGTGAGATCAAATGAGGAACACGAGTTAGGTGACTGTTGAAAAAATGCAGAAGATGGCTGGACACAGTGGCTCATGCCTGTAATCCTAGCACCTTGGAAGGCTGAGGTGGGAGGATCACAAGGTTAGGAGTTCGAGACGAGCCTGGCCAACATGGTGAAACCCTGTCTCTACTAAAAATACAAAAATTAGCTGGGCGCGGGCATGGTGGCAGGCGCCTGTAGTCCCAGCTACTCGGGAAGCTGAGGCAGGAAAATCGCTTGAACCTGGGAGGTGGAGGTTGCAGAGAGCCAAGATATCGTGCCCCTACACTCCAGCCTGGGCGACAGAGCGAGACAGAATGGTTAGAACTTGGTTAACAAGATGTTTAGAGTGAGTCATTAGCTAATGGGGAACATAAGCCAAGTAGACGGCAGAAGACTTGAATTGTGGTTGATGGACTTTGAATTTAACCTGTTTGTAGGATGTCCACATAGATGTCTAGTATACAACTGAAATTACTGAACTGAATGGCTTTCTAAAATATTTCTGCTATGTTTATTGACATTTGTGGCTTCTGTACTTGGCAAACAAGCAACTCTTTAATATTTTTTGTTTATGTTTTTTCCTGTGTTTTGTAGTCAATTAAATGAAAAGCCCTTACCTGAAGGTTGGGAAATGAGATTCACAGTGGATGGAATTGCATATTTTGTGGACCACAATAGAAGAACTACCACCTATATAGATCCCCGCACAGGAAAATCTGCCCTGTAAGTTTTCTAAACATTGTAGATTAAGAGTAAAAAACTAGTCCTTCAGATTTTGATATAAAGATTTGTATTAGCAAGGAGTGGAAATCTTAGTATTTCTTGAGTTAGCTCGACAGTAGGTTTCTGTTCATTAAGTATTTTGCATTTCCATCTCCGTCTTGGATGTTTTATTCTAGAGATTTTCATATTTCTTACCATTTGTTCACACAGCACTAAATGAAACTATTTAGAATTTATAGATATTGTGCTGCTTACCAATTAATCTCTGATTTCAGATTTTCAGCTTCTTTCATTCCCATTACTTTTTGACTTTAAAAAAGCTCTCATTCTCCCCCACCCCATTTCTGAGAAAGTAACCTTTTGATTTGCTTATTTGCTTTATGACTTTTTTGTGGGAAAATATGTAACCTAAAGTTTCTTGTTTTATGTGTACAGTTCAGTGGCATTAAGCACATTCATATTGTTGCATAATCATTACCACCATCCATCTCCAGAATGTTTTCATCATTCCACACTGAAACACTGTACCCTTTAAACAATAACTTTAGCAGACCTGGTAACCAGCATTCTACTTTCTTTCTCTATGAATTTGACTACTTTAAGTACCTATATTATTGGAGTCATACAATATTTATTCTTATGACTCTGGATTATTTCACTAAGGTCATGTCTTCAAGATTCACCCATGTTGTAATGTGTATCAACATTTTCATTCCTTTTTGAAGCTGAATAATATTCCAGTGTGTATATATATATCACATTTTGTTTATTCACAGATATTTGCATTACTTCCATTTTTGGGGGGGTATTATAAATAATGCTGCTCTGACCATTGGTATACAGTTATCTGCTTGAGGCCGGGCGCAATGGCTCATGCCTGTAATCCCAGCACTTTGGGAGGCCAAGGCGGGCAGATCACCTGAGATCAGGAGTTAGAGACCAGCCTGGCCAACTTGGCAAAACCCCATCTCTACTAAAAATACAAAAATTAGCTGGGCATGGTGGCACACACCTGTAATCCCGGCTACTCGGGAGTCTGAGGCAGGAGAACTGCTTGAATTCAGGCGGCAGAGGTTACAGTGAGTCAAGATCATGCCACTGCACTCCAGCCTGGGTGACAGAGTAAGATTCCCTCCATCTCAAAACAACACCAAAAACCAAATATCTATTTGAGTTCCTACTTTGATGACTTTTGTATCTATACCCAAAAGTGGAATTGCTAGATTAAATATTAATTCTCTATTTAATTTTTTGAGGAACCACCATACTGTTTTTCAGAGTATCTATGCCAGTTTACATTTCCCCCCTAGTGCAGAAGAATTCCAATTTCTGTACATTCTCATCAGCTCTTTTGTTTTTGTTTTTTTTTCTTCGTCATCATCGTCTTTTTTAAATAGCCATCCTTAATGTAGTATTTCATTGTGGTTTTTCTTTGTATTTTTCTAATGATTTATGATGTTGAGTATCTTTTCGTATGCTTCTTGGCCATTTGTGTATCTTCTTTGGAGAAATGTCTCTTTAAGTCCTTTGCCCATTTGTTGCTGTTGTTTTTCTTTTCTTTTGCAATTGAGTTTTAGGTGTTCTCCATATATTCTGGGTGTTAATCCTTTCTCAAATACATGATTTGCAATTATTTTCTCCCATTCTGTGATTTCCTTTTTACTGCAGATAGTGCCCTTTGATGCATAAAACATTTTAGATTTTGATGTCTGATTTGTGGATTTTTTCGTTTTTCTTTTTTCTTTTTTTTTTTGAGATGGAGTTTCGCTCTTTTTGCTCAGGCTGGAGTGCAATGGTGCGATCTCGGCTCACCACAACCTCCGCCTCCTGGGTTCAAGCAATTCTCCTGCTTCAGCCTCTCAAGTAGCTGAGATTACAGGCATGCACCACTATGCCCAGCTAATTTTGTATTTTTAGTAGAAGATAGGGTTTCTCCTTGTTGAGTAGGCTGATCTCGAACTCCCGACCTCAGGTGATCCGCCCGCCTCGGCCTCCAGAAGTGTTGGGATTACAGGCGTGAGGCTCTGTGCCCTGCCTGCCAATTTTTTGTCACCTGTACCTTTGGAGTCATATCCAAGAAGTCATTGCCAAATCCAGTGTCATAAAGCTTTGCCTTAAGTTTTCTTCTGAGAGTTCTTTTTTTTTTTTTTTTTTGAGATAGAGTCTCGCTCTGGCGCCCAAGCTGGAGTACAGTGGCAAGATCTCAGCTCACTGCAACCTCTGCCACCCGGGTTCAAGCGATTCTTTTGCCTCAGCCTCCTGAGTAGCTGGGGTTTTTGGCACGCACCACCACGCCTGGCTAATTTTTGTATTTTTAGTAGAGATGGGGTTTTACCACGTTGCAGGCTGGTCTCAAACTCCTGGCCTCATGATCTGCCCGCCTCAGCCTCTCAAAGTGCAGGGATTACAGGCGTGAGCCACCACACCTGGACTGAGAGTTCTTTAATTTTAGCTCTTACATTTAGATCTTTTATCCATTTTGTGTTAAATTTTGTATATGTTGTTGAGTAAGGGTCCAACGTCATCTTTTTGCGTGTGAATGTCCAATTTTCCCAAGCATCATTTGTTGAAAAGACTGTCCTTTCCCCATTGCATGATTGTGGCACCATTGTCAATAGCATTTTACCATATATGCAAGGCATTATTTCTGCGCTGTTTATTCTATTGGTCTGTATGTCTGACTTGCCAATACCACGCTATAACTTTGTAGCAAGTTTTCAAATCAGGATGGTATGTGTCCTCCAACTTTGTTCTTTTTTCAAGCTTCCTTTGGCTATTCAGGGTCCTTTGAGATTCCATATGAATTTTAGGATGGATTTTTTTATTTCTTGGGAAAAAAAAAAAAGGTCATTTGGATTTTGATAGGGGCTTTTATTGAATGTATAAAATCAATAAAATCTATATTGACCGATATAGATTTAATATCTATATCAATTTGGGGTAGTGTGGTCATCTTAACAATATTAAGTCTTCCAATCCATGAATGTGGATATCTTTGTGTTTTCTTTAATTTATTTCAGTAGTGTTTTGTGGTTTTTCAGTGTACAAGTCTTTTGCCTTCTTGGTTAATTAATTCCTAAGTATTTTTTATTCTTTGTGATGCTATTGTAATGGAATTGTTTTCTTGATTTTCTTTTCATTTGTTTATTCTTAGTATATAGAAATGGAACTGATTATTGTGTGTTGACTTTGTAAGCTGCTACTTTCGTGAATTCACTTATTCTGGCAGGATTTTTTGTTGTGGAATATTTAGTGTTTTCTTCATAAAATATCATAGCTTCTGAAAGCAGATAAGTTTTATTCTTCCCAATTTGGATATCTTTTTTTTTTTTTTTTTTTTTTCTTATTTCCTTTGGCTAGAGCTTCTGGATGCTATGTTGACTACAAGTGGCGAAAGTAGGCATTCTTGTATTGTTCCTCACCTTAAAAAACTAACCATTGAATGCGATGTTTGCTGTTAGATTTTTATATGTGCCTTTTATTATATTGAGGTAGTTTCCCTCTATTCCTAGTGTTTCCTATCCCTTTTGTGGAGTGTTTTATCATGAAAGTGTATTGAATTTTGTATAATCCTTTTTTGGTATCAATTGAAATGATCATGTGATTCCCCCCCCCCCGCATTCTGTTAATGTGGTATATTACATTGATTTTTCATAGGTTTAATTATGCATTTGATTTATCAGCTATAGGGATATTTAGACATATCCCTAGATATGTCTATTATATCCATAGATATAATAGCCATTTTTGCATTCGAGGAATAAATCCTTCTTAGTCAAAAGGATTGAAGTAGCCTTTTAATATGCTGTTGAGATTTTTTTGCTGATATTTTATTTAGTATTCTTCCATCAGTGTTCATAAGGGATGTTGGTCTGTAGTTTTCTTATAGTGTGGCTTGCTTAGAGCAAAGGTGGTTCCCTGTTACCTTCTAATTTTATACTTCTACACATTAAGAACTTTTATGTTTAAAACAGAAACTGGGAAATCAGGCTAATTTGGTATTAATGAAATACGGAGGTAATTTAGATATGGGGATAAATTATCGATAATATTATTCTATCATTGATTTTAGTTACAGTAAGTTTGGGTGCATATAATAGAAAACACTAAAATAATAGTAGTTTATGTAAGATAGAAGTGTATTTGTCCCCATCATTTAAAAATAGTCCAGCGGGACTTCCACCACACCATTACCATTGCTCAAAAAAGAAGTTACAAGAAAAATCAGGAAATATTTTATTTTGAATAATAATTAAAACACCACATATCACAATTTGTGGGATTTAACTAAAGTAGTCTTCAGAGGGAAACTTTTTGTTTTAAAGAAGTAGATGAGAATATAGGAAAGATAAAATCAGTGATCTCTGCTTTTACATTCAGATGCTAGAAAAAGGAAAGTTACTAAACCTAAAGTAAGTACAAGAAAGGAAATAAATAAAAGCAGAACTCAGTGAAGTGGAAAAGAAACAATGGAGCGCCCAAAGCTAGAAGATAAATTTTTGGTAAACATGAATAATATTAACAACCCTTAGTAATTAAACCTGATTTTATAGACATTAAAAGGATAATAAAGGGTATATTTATGCCAATAAATTTAACATTTTAGATCAAATGGACAAATTCTATAAAAGGTATGTCACCAAAATGGACACAAGAACAGATAGTAAGTCTAAATATCTCTATAGCTGATAAATGCATAATTAAATAATTTTTAAGGGCAGGCCCAGTGGCTCACACCAGTAATCTCAGCATTTTGGAAGGCCAAGGTGGGCAGATCACTTGAGCTCAAGAATTCAAGACCAGCCTAGGCAACATGGTGAAACCCCATCTCTACAAAAAATACAAAATATTAGCCAGGTGTGGTGGTGCGTGCCTGTAGCCCCAGTTACTTTGTAGGGTGAGGTGGGAAGATTGCTTGAGCCCAGGAGGTTGTGGTGAACCGAGATCGCGCCACTGTACTTAAGCCTGGGTGACAGAGTGTGACCCTGTCTCAAAACAAAAAGGCCGGGCGTGGTGTCTCACGCCTGTAATTCCAGCACTTTGGGAGGCTGAGGCCCAAAAAAGAAAAGAGAAAAAGAAGAAAAAGATTTCTCATGAAGAAAATTCTGGCCTAGATGGTGTCACTGGTAAAGTTTATCAAACTTATAAGTTAATCAATCATATTCAAATTCATTCATAAAATACAAGTGATGGAAACATTTTCTTCTTTCTTTTTTTTTTTTTTGAGACGGAGTTTCATTCTTGTTGCCCAGACTGGAGTGCAATGGCCCGATATCGGCTCACCGCAACCTCTGCCTCCCTGATTCAAGCGATTCTCATGCCTCAGCCTCCCGAGTAGCTGAGATTACAGGCGTATGCCACCATGCCCAGCTAATTTTGTATTTTTAGTAGAGACGAGGTTTTGGGCCATTGCATTCCACCCTGGGTGACAGAGTGAGACACCATATCAAAAAAACCAAACTAGGTTAAAGGAGAAAAATCATATGATAATTTCAGGAAAAGTTTTTGACAAAATACAATGCAAATTTATGATAAACCCTCAGCTACCTTGGAAATTTTTTTTGAGATGGAGTCTCACTCTGTTGCCCAGGCTGGAGTGCAGTGGCGCGATCTTGGCTCACTACAAGCTCCGCCTCCCGGGTTCACACCATTCTCCTGCCTTAGTCTCCCAAGTAGCTGGGACTACAGGCACCTGCAACCACGCCCAGCTAATTTTTTGTATTTTTAGTAGAGACGGGGTTTCACCGTGTTAGCCAGGCTGGTCTCGATCTCCTGACCTCGTGATCCACCTGCCTCGGCCTCCGAAAGTGCTGGGATTACAGGCGTGAGCCACTGCGCCCGGCCAGAAGCTGTTTTACCAGAAAAAAATTTAACAAAAGCTTACAACCAACATCACAATTAATGATGAAATACCTCACAAGATCAAGAATAAGACAAGGATATCTATTGACATCACTTCACTTAACATTGTGTTGGTATTCCTACCCAGTGCAGTGAGATGAGAAAAAGAAATACAGGCCAGGCATGGTGGCTCATGCCTGTAATCCCAGAACTTTGGGAGGCTGAGACGGGCAGATCACTTGAGGCCAGGAGTTCAAGACCAGCCTGGCAAACATGGCTAAACCCCATCTCTACTAAAAATACAAAAATTATTTGGTCATGTTGGTGGGCACCTGTAATCCCAGCTACTCAGGAGGCTGAGGCAGGAGAATCACTTGAACCTCTGGGTCAGAAGTTACAGTGAGCAGAGATTGCACCACTGCACTCCAGCCTGGGAGACGGAACGAGACTATATCTTAAAAAAAAAAAAAGAAAAGAAAAGAAATACAAGATGTATAAATTGGAAAGGAAGAAGTAAAACTGTCTCTTTTCCCCTCACACAAATAACATACGTATACAGAAAATCATAAAGAATCTAGAAAAAATTACTAGAACTAGTAAGTGAATTTAACAGAATATAAAGTCAATGTACAGAATCAGTTGTATTTCTACACTGATATACATTGAATTTTTCAGAGGAAGATAATCCAGTGGTATTAAGTCCAAGGCTAGCTGAGAAACCCCATGGTGTCATTAGTTATCTAAATTTCTTCTGTCTTTTCTGCCATCCTAGAGTGTGGTCTCATTCTTCAACATCACCTCATGTTCTGTGACAGCTTCTGAAACTTAAGCTATCAGAGTCATACTCCAGGCTGGAATTTGGAGTAAAACAAAACACACACACACACACACACACACACACACACACTTTTTTAGCTATTTTAGCTCTTTTAGAAGATCCTTCTTTTTTTTTTTTTTTTGAAACGGAGTCTAGCTTTGTCACCCTTGCTAGAGTGCAGTGGTGCGATCTCAGCTTGCTGCAGCCTTGAACTCTCAGGTTCAAGTGATTCTCCTGCCTCAGCCTCCCAAGTAGATGGGATTAGAGGCACCTGCCACCACGCCCGGCTAATTTTTGTATTTTTAGTAGAGACAGAGTTTCACTATGTTGGTCAGGCTGGTTTCAAACTCCTGACCTCAGGTGATCCACCCACCTCAGCCTCCCAAAGTGCTGGAATTTACAGGTGTGAGCCACAGCACCTGGCCTAAAAGATCCTTCTTGAAAGTTTCATATGCCACTTTCACTTAGAGACTTAAGTCACACGGCCATATAGAGAAATGTAGACTTTATTATATGTAGTATTCTATTCAGTTAAATAACCAGGATCTCACTTAAGGATAAAGGAGGGAATCGATGTTGGGATAGACAGCATTCTCAGATAGAACCCCTTCTACTTAGCCCTCTTAGATTTGCCAGCATAGAAAAGAAAATTCCACAATAGTAGCTTCAACAAAATCAAAGTTTTTCTTTTGTTTTTTTCTGTTACTTAAAGGTATTCCTGGGGAAATATCTCTCAAAAAGCCAAGAATGGTTGTGTTAGGAATATGCTATATTTTTGTATTTGGTTAGTAAGTGCTGAGAGAGGGTGGGATGTTTTGCTTTCCTTCAGCATTATCTTTTACAAGCAGCTATATATGTCCTGTTAACCCTTGTTCTTCCTCAGAGACAATGGACCTCAGATAGCCTATGTTCGGGACTTCAAAGCAAAGGTTCAGTATTTCCGATTCTGGTGTCAGGTTAGTGTTGGAACTGTATCTCTGTACTCCCTTTCCTTTGTTGTGTTGCTTGTATTACACAGTGATTGTGAAAATACTTAACTCACAGAAAACCAGGTAAAACGGGAAGCATTAGAATTTCTTTCGTCTATTTTTAGAGCAAATTAATAGATTTATCAATTAGATCATTTGTGACTTTGGTTGTTCAGAAAATTAAACCTCATGTAATCCCAGCACTTGGGGAGGCTGAGGTGGGCAGATCACTTGAGCTCAGGAGTTCAGGACCAGTCTGGGCAACATATTGAGGCCTTATCTCTGTAAATATATATATACATATATATTTTTTTTTAAGAAGAAAATTAAACTTGAGACCATCTGAATAAGCAAACATTGTCACTTTTTCCCAGTACCCATTACTTTCAGATTGCAGAAATCTTCAAATACAAGTTAAAGCATTTTCTGATATAATTGTAACCAGCTACTCTATTTTTATTTGTTATTTTTTCTGAGACAGGGTCTCACTCTGTCACCCAGGCTGGAGTGCATTGGTGCCATCATGGCTTACTGCAGCCTTGATCTACTGGGCTCAAGTGATCCTCTTGCCTCAGCCTTCTCACTAGCTGATACTACAGATGCACTCCACCACAGCTGGCTAATTCTTAGTAGAGACAGGGTGCCCTTATGTTGCCTAGGCTGGTTTTGAACTCCTGGACTCAAATTATCCTGCTGCCTCATCTTCCCCAAGTGCTAGGATTGTGGGCGTGAGCCAGCATGCCCGGACACCAGCCATTTTTATATCTATCATTTGATATAAATGACTTTGATAGATATATACATGTTCATACATACATGAACATATTCATACATAGATGTTATATTCAGTGTTTTTTTCAGATGTGATCAACTATTTCTGATGCATAGATATTTACTGGAATTAATGATTTTTTATGAGTTCTAAATGAATGCCCTAGTCAAAGTTATTATGATGAATATTTTTACAATTGAAACTTGTAATTAACTGGACCCATGGAAGCAAGAAGAATCTGGATTAACTATTGGAAAATAAGATTAAGTAAAGATTTATTTGATACATTATTAAGTAAGCAGTGTGCATATGAGATCAATCTTGTGGTTCTTCTCTTTTCATGTATTAAGCTATAATTAGCATGAATACTCACCAATGCATTGGTAAACGTTATTGAATATAAATTTACATTCATAGTCTACTTGTTTCTGTAAGCAAAGATAAAAGTAAATAAAACTTTCCCCTTTTGATTTTTTGATAGGCTGTTTTAATGATGAGAGTTGACTTAAGTCATTCTTCTATTTCAGCAACTGGCCATGCCACAGCACATAAAGATTACAGTGACAAGGAAAACATTGTTTGAGGATTCCTTTCAACAGGTACTGTTTCATTCTCTCAATAATTTTTGCCCTGGCTGCTAGCTTAGGACCAGCTTTTGGTGCTGTCAGTTTAATCTGAACAGTCTGGATCTTCTTGAGTTGAAGTCCTTGAATTTTTCAAGTGTGATCTCGTTGCCAGCCACCTTAGGGCTTAAGAGGTGTGTGTGTGTGTGTGTGTGCGCGCGCGCACGTGCGTGTTTCAGGTTTCTGTTTCTAAACTGGTATGATTTGAAATAAATGCATAGGTAAGATAATAGATTTTTGGTAGCCAAAGATCTGGAAATACCCATATGAACATTATCAGATTGTAGAAAGGAGAGGGGAAGACTTTTGTTTTTACACTTCAGTATTACTTGGATTTTTGCAATAAGCGTGTGTTACTCTTAACAGGAAAAAAAGTAACTGCTCATTGGTGACAGTATCTAAAAAAAGATATATATGAGTTTTCAGAAGTAGTCAGCAGATTTTTTCACTTGTCTTCAGAACTTGAGTTAATTTACTCTCTGGGCACATGGCTCATGCCTGTAATCCCAGCACTTTGGGAGACTGAGGCGGGTGGATCATCTGAGGTCAGGAGTTTGAGACCAACCTGGCCAACATGGTGAAACCTTGTCTCTATTAAAAATATAAAAATTAACTGGGCCTGGTGGCCGGTGCCTGTAATCCTGTAAAGCTACTCAGGAGAGTTGGCTGAACCTGCGAGGCGGAGGTTGCAGTGACCTGAGATCATGCCATTGCATTCCAGGCTGGGCAATAAGAGCGAAACTCCATCTCAATAATGAAGAAAAAGAACTTGAATTAATCTACTATTTACCTTTATATTATAGATATCACTAATAACCTACTGCAACTAAATGTTAAAATGATTGTTATATAGAAGGTTAAAATAGTGAAAAAATGTCTTAAAATGTCTTAAAATGAAAACATCTGGTTAGTCCTTGTTTTATATCCAGATGTGGAAGTGATTCTTTATTTTCAAGCACCAGTGATATTGTAGTAACTACAGCTTCAAGAAGTATGGAATTGAATGCAAAGGGAAAAGAGGTTGAGACAGTTGGTAGTAGCTGGCTACTTGCTTTCAGAATCAGTTTTGTTCATTTCCTAATGGAACTTCAGTTATTGACATTAAAGGAAAAAGCCAATTGGCATCCTGCTATATAGGAGCAGAAAGCCTTTTAGTGGGAACTGGAGCTTTATTGAGGCCATTTAGAGAATTATGAATCATCCCCTTGATCTGATGTAAGTGTCAAAGGCCATTCCCCACCCTAGTCCTTGCCCATTTCTAATTTTATGTTCATAACCACCCTTTTATCACTCTGTTGGACGAGTTTCTTGAAACAACTTGCTTACCAATCTTACCTGTACTGGAAAGATGCAAAACATTAAACTGTTCCTTTATCTTTTGACTTTGAAACCTTAAGTCTTTTGCAAAATAACAGACTAGATGGTTCTAAAACAGTTTTTAAAAATGTCACCCTAGATTTGACATCCATCAAATAACTGGGTAATAAAAATATGAGAGAACAATTTGATTGCTTAAAGGTAACAAAACTAATTGCAAAATTAGCATCAGATTTTCTTTGGATAGCTGTTGGATAAAATGGCTCTGGATAGTGTTTCATCTGTTAACATAGCACAACTGGTTATGGGGTAAAGTACAGGAGAAAACATTTTTTTTTTCCTTCATATTAGACATATTTTAAAAGGAATTATTTAAAGATAGTTTTAACTTTGTGACAGTTCTCATTTGCATTGCTGTATACCTAGCCTATACTATTTGTAGAATAGTGGGCATAAACATGTACGTATGTCTAAGCATTGAATTTTTTTATGTTACATCTGGGATTTTCTGGCTTGATTGGGATATGAATTCATAAATGTGATAGTTTTGTGGGGGAACTGAGAGAACTTGGCATAAACAGGTTACTTACTGATCCTCTCTGGAAATTTAAATGTGAGAATTCATTCTTACCACTCAATAAAGTAAAGGCATTATATCAACTTCTTCCTTTCCAGGTTCTTCTGTATTTTTTTCTAAGAGTAATTGATATATGCAGTGCTATGCACACGCAGTTTTGGTCAAATAATTAGTTTTATGTGGCAGGAAACCAAATGATCTATTCACTGTAGCTCAGTAGCGTACCATCCTTCAAATATGAAGATGATCCTATTAACCACCTATAGTGGGACACAAAATTTGAGTAGTTTTTCTAGGTATTTATAGGTTGCCACTGAGAATGAGTTTCTGACGTTAACTGGGTCTCTCTGCAGCTACTGTTTTTCATTTCTCGGTTAGCCAGTTAGCTGTTATGTGTACCTTTGGCTATGAATCAAAACCAAACCTAACAAAACCACAAAAACCCCACCTACCCTCTGACCATGCCCATCTATGTTCTAAGTAATTGATATAAGCAACATTGTAAGTCAATAGTAGCATCATTAAAAATAAAATCATGGCGGGGTGTGGTGGCTCAGGTCTGTAATCTCAGCACTTTGGGAGGCCGAGGCCAGTGGATGACCTGAGGTCAGGAGTTTGACACCAGCCTGGCCAACATGGGGAAACCCCGTCTCTACTGAAAATACAAAATTAGCCGGGCATGGTGGCGCACACCTGTAGTTCCAGCTACTCAGGAGGCTAAGGCAGGAGAATTGCTTGAACCTGGGAGGCGGAAGAGGTGCAGTAAGCTGAAATTGCACCATTGCTCTCCAGCCTGGGCAATAAGAGTGAGACTCTGTCTAAAAATAAATAAATAAATAAAATCACATGTTTTATATAAAGTATATAAAAATATAGATGTGTATAATAATAAAATATTATTAAATATTACTATAACGTATTTTCTGTATGTGTGGTTTTGATTAGACCATGAACTCCTTTCTATGTCATGAGGGATTTGAATTACCTACAATGAAGGAGATGTCAAACGTAGAAGTGGTAGACAGTGTTTCAATGACTTTTTTCACCAATTATTTTACTTTATTGTTTCTTAGATAATGAGCCTCAGTCCCCAAGATCTGCGAAGACGTTTGTGGGTGATTTTTCCAGGAGAAGAAGGTTTAGATTATGGAGGTGTAGCAAGGTAGTGATAATATGAATACTCAGAACTTAGTTCCTTTCCTCCAAAGGTACCATTGCACTTCACTTGCAAGTATTATTTTCTCAATCTTATATTTTAGGAAAATGAAGTATGTCAAATTATTATACCTTTATTATACTGTAGCTACAGAATTTCCAAAAACATTTAATTCAGCACTTTCTGTGTCATGTACAGCTGATTGATTTCACCCACATCACTCATTTAATCTTCAGGGTAACCTTGTGATAGAGAATTTTATAGGATAATGAAGAGGCTTAGAGACTCATCTAAGGCACATCATAAATTGTAGAGCCTGGATGCAAGCTTTGTACCATCTAACCAGTAACCAGTGTTCAATCTACCACCTCTCATATCTGTTCCACAGAAAACACAAGGCCTTTTAATGATCAGGTCATTTTCCTGATCACAGATTACTGATACAGGTAATAGTTACTCAGTTTCCAACTGAGATTAGTATATTTGTCATGAAAATATAAAAAATTGTACAAGGCCGGGCGCGGTGGCTCAAGCCTGTAATCCCAGCACTTTGGGAGGCCGAGACGGGCGGATCACGAGGTCAGGAGATCGAGACCATCCTGGCTAACACAATGAAACCCCGTCTCCACTAAAAATACAAAAAAATTAGCCAGGCGTGGTGGCGGCGCCTGTAGTCCCAGCTACTCGGGAGGCTGAGGCAGGAGAATGGCGGGAACCCGGGAGGCGGAGCTTGCAGTGAGCCGAGATCGCGCCACTGCACTCCAGCCTGGGCGACAGAGCGAGACTCCGCCTCAAAAAAAAAAAAAAAAAAAAATTGTACAAAATAGGAGTTGAAAGTCTTAATTCTGCTTTCTTCATATTGGCGCTTGAAATCAAACCCTAGAAGATAGTCTCTAATGAGAATTGCTTTGCTTATTCCATAATAATATATCACCCCAGGTTAAAAATTTGCATAGAGGTGGCATTGTGCAAAGACAAGGACTTTGGGGTCAAGCCCGGGTTTGAATCTTTTTCTACTCCCAATGTTGGGAGTGTGAGGTTGAGCAAATATTTTCATCTGTAAAATAAGAATAGTAATATCTACATTTCTAGGATTATTGTGAAGAGTAGAAATATTGTTTATTAATAACGACCTAGTTCAGAGCCTGTGTCTTTGTGTGCACACTAACTGGTGGCTACATTTTAGTAGTTCTTATTTATATTATGTTTCTGAGTTTAAATAAAATTATTTCAAAATATATGATATAATCATAGATAAATAACAAATATGAGTAGAAATATGTAATTTTGTATAAATTAAAGGCAATCGAAGAGAAGAGCAATCATTTATTCCTAATAAGAAAATCAACTAGCAGTATTAAAGTGTGTCACGAGATACACTTATCAGAAGAGGCCATGAACTAACAGGAAAAGAGATCCAGATTACAGGCTTATGCCACATGTATTACCCCAGATCACCCATGTTACATAGTTTTAGTAACCATAATCTTATGTTAATATTGGTTCATATTTTCACAATATTTGACTTAGAGTCTCAGCATTTTTCTAATATGTGAGTGGCTGGAATTATGTGCTTTACTGCCTCTGTGAAATTTTCATATTGATTTAACGTGTAGGGAGTAGTGGCACTTGACGGGGATTATTATGGGACTTAGTAATAGATGGAATATTAGATTGATTTCAGCCACTCACATGGGTGAATGGTGAATTTTAAATTTGCCTATGAATAGTATTTCATTGATTCTAAGACCAGTATTTTCATGTTATAATATCTCTGAAATTAAGATATATCGCAGGTAAAATTGGGAAAATGTTGTCTTAGATTCTTTAAAATGTAATAATGTATATATTACCATCTACCAGAGATGGTGTATACTACCAACTCTGTGAAATAGATGTGAGTTTGAACAGAAGCAATAAAAATCAACATGAGATTAGAAAACTATCACTAGCTGAGGGGTATAGATCCCTGAGAACTTTATAACACTGTTCTTTGATTTGTTGACATGGTAACCTGCAAGATTTTTCATAGTAAATTTTCTTTTGATTTCAGAGAATGGTTCTTTCTTTTGTCACATGAAGTGTTGAACCCAATGTATTGCCTGTTTGAATATGCAGGGAAGGATAACTACTGCTTGCAGATAAACCCCGCTTCTTACATCAATCCAGATCACCTGAAATATTTTCGTTTTATTGGCAGATTTATTGCCATGGTAAGTGCAGGTCAAGAATTATGTTTACTTTGCTTACTCAGCAATACTAAATTTTCTCTTAGGTGCCATAACAGATCATACGAGAGAAAGGGAAGTGATTTTGTTTTGTTTTTTATTTTTGAGACAGAGTCTTGCTGTATCACCCAGGCTGGAGTGCAGTGACACAATCTTGGCTCACTGCAACCTCTGCCTCCTGGGCTCAATCAGTCCTCCTGCCTCAGCCTCCCAAGTAGCTGGGATTACAGGTGTGCACCACCATACCCAGCTAATTTTTGTGTTTTTAGTAGAGATGGGGTTTTGCCATGTTGACCAGGCTGGTCTTGAATTCCTGACCTCAGGTAATCCACCCACCTCAGCCTCCCAAAGTGCTGGGATTACAGGTGTAAGCCACCGTGCCCAGCCAGGGAAGTGTTTTTTTGAGACAAAGTTTCACTTTTGTTGCCCGGGCTGGAGTGCAGTGGCGTGATCTCGGCTCACCACAACCTCCACCTCTCAGGTTCAAGCAATTCTCCTGCCTCAGCATCCTGAGTAGCTGGGATTACAAGGATGTGCCACCACGCCTGGCTAATTTTTGTGTTTTTAGTAGAGATGGGGTTTCTCCATGTTGGTCATTATGGTCTTGAACTTCTGACCTCAGGTGATCCACCCACCTCGGCCTCCCAAACTGCTGGGATTACAGGTGTGAGCCACCATGCCCGACCCAGGGAAGTGTTTTTAAATGAAGAATTCATTTAACATATTCAGATAAAATGATTATTGTACAATTATTTTAAGCAGTCTTGTTTCCTTTTTTCATAGGCTCTGTTCCATGGGAAAATCATAGACACAAGTTTTTCTCTACCATTCTATAAGCGTATCTTGAGCAAACCAGTTGGACTCAAGGATTTAGAATCTATTGATCCAGAATTTTACAATTCTCTCATCTGGGTTAAGTAAGTTTCTTTTTCCATGTAATTTATTAAAATATAGTTTATATGCATTCCGTGTAGTATTGATAACCTATGCAAACTGTAAGCACATAATTGGTTTATTGTATTTAAATGATCTATATATCAAACCTGCCTTTTTATTCAATATGATAAATTTTACAAAAATATACCGAAGATCTTTGGCAATAATATGATGACCTTAGAATAGAATCTTATTTCTTCTTATTTTGATGTTATAACTTAATTATTTAAGAATATGGGCCTTAGGTAAAGACTTATAAATTATGATTGAATTGGTGGATATAACAGAGAGTGCTAATTTCATTTGTGCAGAGAAAACAATATTGAGGAATGTGGTTTGGAAATGTACTTCTCCGTTGACAAAGAAATTCTAGGTGAAATTAAGAGTCATGATCTGAAACCTAATGGTGGCAATATTCTTGTAACAGAAGAAAATAAAGAGGAATACATCAGGTGAGAGTGCTCCTTTTCACATTTCACTTTTTGTTTGACTACAGCGTATTGATAATTGCTTACTAATGCTAATGGAGAGTTATCTCCAAAAATAATATTTGTCTTTGTACTAATCAATATCCTATGTAGGCAATCATTTTTCATTTCTAAAAAGTTTTTTTTTCAAAAAGTGTTTTTGAAAGAGTTTAAGGATAAAAGTCATGCAGGATTACTCTTTTAAATATCAATTCTGTAACTATGCTGTATAACATGTCATTAAAAAGAATCTCAAATATATATGCAGATATTTTTACAGGGAATATTGTAAGGTGTATTAATCCACTTTCCCGCTGCTGATAAAGACATACCCAAGACTAGCCAATTTACAAAAGAAAGAGGTTTAATGGACTTACAGTTTCACGAGGCTGGGGAGGCCTCACACTCACGGTGGAAGGCAAGGAGGGGCAAGTCACATCTTACATGGATGGCAGCAGGCAAAGAGAGAGCTTGTACAGGGAAACTCTGTTTTTAAAACCTCATCATTGGCCGGGCGCGGTGGCTCAAGCCTGTAATCCCAGCACTTTGGGAGGCCGAGATGGGCGGATCACGAGGTCAGGAGATCGAGACCAGCCTGGCTAATACGGTGAAACCCCGTCTCTACTAAAAAAAATACCACAAAAAACTAGCCGGACGAGGTGGCGGGCGCCTGTAGTCCCAGCTACTCCGGAGGCTGAGGCAGGAGAATGGCGTAGACCCGGGAGGTGGAGCTTGCAGTGAGCTGAGATCCGGCCACTGCACTCCAGCCTGGGCGACAGAGCAAGACTCCGTCTCAAAAAAAAAAAAAAAAAAAAAAAAAACCTCATCATTGGCTGGGCACGGTGGCTCACGCCTGTAATCCCAGCACTTTGGAAGACCAAGGCAGGCAGATCACGAAGTCAGGAGATTGACACCATCCTGGCCAATATGGTGAAACCCCGTCTCTACGAAAAATACAAAAATTAGCTGGGTGTGGTGGCATGTGCCAGTAATCCCAGCTACTAGGGAGGCAGAGGCAGGAGAATGGCTTGAACCCAGGAGGCGGAGTTTGCAGTGAGCCAAGATAGCACCACTGCACTCCAGCCTGGTGACAGAGCGAGACTCCGTCTAAAAAAAAAAAAAGACCATATCATATCTTGTGAGACATATTCACTGTCATGCAAACAGCATGGGAAAGACCCACCCCCATGATTCAGTTATCTCCCACTGATTCTCTCTCACAACACGTGGGAATTATGGGAGCTACGAGATGAGATTTGGGTGAGGACACAGAGCCAAACCATATCATTCTGCCCCTGGCGCCTCCCAGATCTCATGTGTTCACATTTCAAAACTAATCATGCCTTCTCAACAGTCCCCCAAAGTCTTAACTCATTTCAGCATTAACTCAAAAGTCCACAGTCCAAAGTCTCATCTGGGACAAGGAAGTCCCTTCCACCTATGAGCCTGTAAAATTAAAAGCAACTTTGTTACTTCTTACATATACTGGGGGATAACAGGCATTGGGTAAATACAGCCATTCCAAATGGGAGAAATTGGCCAAAACAAAGGAGCTGCATGTAATATCCTATGTACAGGCCTCATGCAGATTTGAAATCCAGCAGGGCAGTCAAATCTTCAAGCTCCAAAATGATCTCTTTTGACTCCATGTCTTACATGCACGTCACCCTGATGTAAGAGGTAGCCTCCCATGGCATTGGCAACATTGCCCTTGTGGCTTTGCAGGGTATAGCCTCCCACCAGCTGCTTTCATGGGCTGGCGTTGAGTGTCTGTGGTTTTTCCAGTCTCATGATGCAAGCTGTTGGTGGATATACCATTCTGGGGTCTGGAGGACGGTTGCCCCCTTCTCACAGCTCCACTTGGCAGTGCCCCAGTAGGGACTCTGTATGGGCCTCCAACTTCACATTTCCCCTTCGCACTGTCCTAGCAGAGGTTCTCTGTGAGTGCTCTGCCCCTGCAGCAGAATTTTGCTTGGCCATCTAGGCGTTTCCATATGCCTTCTGAAATCTAGATGGAGGTTCCCAAACCTCAATTTTTGCCTTCTGTGCACCCCCAGGCTCAACACCATGTGGAAGCTGCCAAGTCTTGGGGCTTCCACCCTCTGAAGCAACAGCCTGGGCTGTACCTTGGTCCCTTTTAGTCACACTGGAGCGGCTTGGAAACGGCACCAAGTCCCCAGAGGGCACACAGCATGGGGACCCTGGGCCCGGCCCACAAAACCATTTTTTCCTCCTAGGCCTACAGGCTTGTGATAGGAGGAGCTGCCATGACGACCTCTGACATGCCCTGTAGACATTTTCCCCAGTGTTTTGGGGATTAACATTCGGGTCCTCATTACTTACGCAAATTTCTGCAGCCAGCTTGAATTTCTCCTCAGAAAATGAGATTTTCTTTTCTATTGCGTTGTCAGGCTGCAAATTTTCCAAACTTTTATGCCCTGCTTCCCTTACAAAACTGAATGCCTTTAACAGCACCAAGTCTCCTATTGAATGCTTTGCTGCATAGAAATTTATTCCACCAGATACCCTAAATCATCTCTCTCAAGTACAAAGTTCCACCAGCCTCTAGCACAGGGGCAAAATGCTGCCAGTCTCTTTGCTAAAACATACCGAGAGTCACCTTTGCTCTGTTTCCCAAAAAGTTTCTCATTTTCATCTGAGAACACCTCAGCCTGAACTTTTTTGTCCATATTGCCGTCAGCATTTTGGTCAAAGCTATTCAACAAGTCTGTAGGAAGTTCCAAACTTTCCCACGTTTTCCTGTCTTCTTCTGAGCCATCCAAACTGTTCCACCTCTGCCTGCTACCCTCCTGAGTAGCTGGGACTGTACTAAAGTTGCATCCACGTTTTCAGGTATCTTCAGCAGCACCCTGCTCCTGGTAACAATTTACTGTTATC
Organism: Macaca fascicularis; assembly: GCF_037993035.2. Taxonomy (NCBI): domain Eukaryota; kingdom Metazoa; phylum Chordata; class Mammalia; order Primates; family Cercopithecidae; genus Macaca; species Macaca fascicularis. The sequence continues at coordinate 90,528,645 of NC_088384.1, forward strand.
ACGCTGCTGATAAGATGTACCCGAGAGTGGACCATTTACAAAAGAAAGAGTTTTAGTGGACTTACAGTTCCACATGGCTGGGGAGGCCTCATAATCGGTGGAAGGCAAGAAGGAGCAAGTCATATCTTACATGAATGGCAGCAGGCAAAGAGAGCTTGTCCTGGGAAACTCTCGTTTTAAAACCATTAGATCTTGTGAGACTTATTCACTATAATGAGAACAACACGGGAAAGACCTGTCCCCATGATTCAGTTATCTCCCACTGGTTCTCTCCCATAACACATGGGAATTATGGGAGCTATAAGATGAGATTTGGGTGGGGACACAGAGCCAAACCATATCATAAGGTTGGGTAAAATTATAATTAAAATGAAGTTTTATAGTATATCCTTTCTAATTATTTCCATTGGTTCATATTTCTAGTTTCAAGAGCTAATAGTTCATTCGTACCTTCTCAATAGCAATTCTTTCCAGTCAGGGTTAAATTTTGCTTATCTACTTCTTAAGTTCCAGGTTCTGCATTTCTTGCCTGGGTTTTCCCTCCATGATTGAAAGTACACTGTTTAACACAGTGAACAGTCATTATTTGTTGGAAAACAATCTATCCTTTTAAAAGTTTATTTTGAAATATCCTTTTAAAATGTAGTCAGTTTGTTTTTGTCAGTTCTCCAGTTTTTTTGTTACGATATGTCTAGATTTTTTTATGACATATATAGCATTCCAGAGAGGTAATGATTCAAGATTCCAAGTAACCAAGGATGTACTATGTTCCTCAATAGTTTTGTTGCTGGTAATATAACATTTTAAGATAATGGGCAGCTAAAAAGATTTTTAGTATCTGCTTCAATAATGGCTTGCTTAAAATTTCAGAGTTTGGGGGGTTTTTAGTATTTTTTAAGAAGTATAATTTCCTTAGAGTAAAATGCACTGATCTTAAGTGTACATGTTGAATTTTGACAAATATATATATCAGCCCAAATGTGAGCATTTTATGGATAGAAGTTGTGCTAGATCACTCATTTAATTACCAATTCTGTAAACACTATTCCATATAGCACCATGTCCATGTAAACATGACCCAAATTGTGGAACTTTATTTTTCTATTCTGGACCCCATAAGGGGCCAATATACACCTCCCTTCTCCCAGCCCCAGAGGTAGGTAAGTTTAGTTCTATTTCTATAACTGTTTCTGATCTTAAATTTCCTAAAATGGAATCATAGAGTATGTAGTCTTATATCTAGCTTTTAGTGTCTGATTTTTTCTTTTATTTGGTGTTTGTGAGATTCAGCCATATTGTTTATATCAGTATTTTATTCCTTTTTATTGCTGAGAAATATTCCATGCCGTTTATATCTCAAAATTTGTTTATCCATTCTGTTAGTGATAAATGTTTTGGTTGTTTCCCAGTCTGGGGCTATTATGAGTAAAGCTGCTATAAACATTCTTGTGGTGTCTTTTTGTGGACATATTTTTCTTTAGTAAATACCTAGGAGTGAAATCGCAGGGAAGGTGTTTGACTTTATTAGAAACTGCCGAAGTTCCCCAAAGTGTTTTTGCCATTTTACAGTCCTGCTAGCAATATTTGAAAGTTGCCTCACGTTCTTGCCAATTCATCATTGTCAGTAGTATTTCGTGGTTTTAATTTCCATTTTTTCCTTGACTAATAGCGTTGAGTATGTTTTTCTGTGCATATTCATCATTTGTAGCTCTTCTTTTCTGATGTGTATATCCAAATCTTTTATGCATTCTAAAATTGGGTTGTCTTTTTATTTGTGATTGTAGGAGTTCTTAAATATTTCAGATCATTGATTTTAGAAACTTTTCTGTTTCCCTTCTTCCCTTTTTCCCTCCCTCTCCCTCCATCATCTTACCTTTTCCTCCTGAGTAGCTGGAACTGTAGGCACAAGCCACCGTGCCCAGCAAATTTTTTGGTTGTTTTTATTTTTGTAGAGATGTGGTCTTGCTATTTTGCACAGGCTGGTCTCAGACTCCTTGCCTCAAGCTGTCCTCCCACATTCTGTTTTCTAATATAAGGACTTAAAGCTGCAGATTTCCAACTAAGTATTTCTTTATCTATCCTCACAATTTATTTATTATTATTATTTTTTGAGATGGAGTCTCACTCTGTTGCCCAGGTTGGAGTGTAGTGGTAGAGTCATGGCTCACTGTAGCCTCAACCTCCTGAGCTCCAGATATCCTCCTACCTCAGCCTCCCAAGTAGCTGGAACCACAGGCATGTGCTGCCATGCCTGGCTAACTTATTTATTTATTGTAGGAGATGGGTCTCAATATGTTGCCCAGGCTGGTCTCAAACTCCTGGATTCAAACGATCCTCCCACCTTTGTCTCCCAAAGTGCTGGAATTATAGGCATGAGCCACCTCATCCAGCCCACAAATTTTTTTTTGTTGTTGTTGTTGTTGTTTTCCCTGCGACGGAGTCTTGCTCTGTCATCCAGGCTGGAGTGCAGAGGTACAATCTTGGCTTACTTTAACTTCCATCTCCTGGGTTCAAGCGATTCTCCTGCCTCAGCCTCCCGAGCAGCTGTGATTACAGGCACCTGCCACCGCACCTGGCTAATTTTTGTATTTTTAATAGAGACAAGGTTTCGCCATGTTGGCCAGGCTGGTCTTGAGCTCTTGACCTCAGGTGATCCGCCTGCCTCAGCCTCCCAGAGTGCCTGGATTACAGGCGTGAGCTGCTGTGCCCAGCCACAAATTTTGGAATGTTGTGTTTTTTCACTACTTTATTTTATTTGTATTTATTTATTTATTATGTTTTATTTTTATTATTTTTTTGAGACAGGGTCTCATTTTGTCACCCAGGCTGGAGTGCAGTGGCGAAATCTTGGCTCACTGCAGTCTCCACTTCTGGAAGTTCAAGCAATCCTCTTGCCTCAGCCCTCAAGCAGTTGGGACTGCAGGCATGTGCCACCACACCCACATGGCGAGATGGGGTTTCACCATGTTGCCCAGGGTGGTCTTGAACTCCTGCGCCCAAGGGATCCTGCCTCAGCCTCCCACAGTGCTGGGATTACAGATGTAATCACACTCCCAGCCACTCTCATTGTATTTAGAAGTATTTCTTAAGTCTTATTATTTTTATCCTGATAATCTCTATAATTGGAGTGTTCAGTACATTTATGTTAATTTTATTACTGATTTGGTTGGACTTTTGTCTAACCATTGCTATTTGTTTTGCTGTTTGTCTCACCTTGCTATTTGTTTCTTGTTTTTCCCAACTTTGTTCTTTCTTGCTTTCTTTGAATTAATAAAGCAATTTTTACTTTCTTTTTTAGCTCTTCTGTTGGGTTTTTAGCTATACCTCTTTGTTTAATTTTAGTGGTGACTGTAATGATTATGATAATATGCATCTGTAACATCCCTGTTGACCCAAACACTACTTCTTGTACAATATAAGAAGCTCATAGGCCAAGTGCCATGGCTCACTCCTGTAATTTCAGAACTTTGGGAGGCTAAGGCTGGTGGATTGCCTGAGGTCAGGAGTTCAAGACCAGCCTGGCCAACATGGTGGAACCCCGTCTCCACTAAAAAGAAAAAAAAATACAAAAAACTAGCCGGGCGAGGTGTCGGGCACCTGTAGTCCCAGCTACTCGGGAGGCTGAGGCAGGAGAATGACGTAAACCCAGGAGGCGGAGCTAGCAGTGAGCTGAGATCCAGCCACGGCACTCCAGCCTGGGCGACAGAGCAAGACTCTGTCTCAAAAAAAAAAAAAAAAAAAAAAAATATATATATATATATATATATATGTGTGTGTGTGTATATATGTGTATATATATATATATGTGTGTGTGTATATATATATATATATATATGTATATATATATATACAAAAATTAGCCTGGCGTGGTAGTAGGCACCTGTAATCCCAGCTACTTGGGAGGCTGAGGCAGGATAATCACTTGAACCCAGGAGGCGGAGGTTGCAGTAAGCTGAGATTGTGCCATTGCACTCCAGCCTAGGGGACAGGAGTGAGACTTCCTCTCAAGAAAAAGAAAAGAAGCTCATAATAATATAATTCCATTTACCTCACTCCAGCTGTTGGTGCTGTTGTTGTCATATATTATTTCTACATGTTACAAATATAATACTTTGTTACTGTTACTCTTGCTTTAATTTTTAACCATTTTCAAAAATATTCTTATATTTACTCACATTACTATTTCTGGTTCTCCTTATTTCTTTCCTCAGATTCTTTTTTTTTTTTTTTTTTTTTAAATATAAGATCATTTCCCTTTGGCTTTAAAAAAAAAAAAAAAACCTTTATTTACCATTTCACTTCATGTGCATCTCCTGGCATTACATTTTTCCAGCTTTTATATGAAAACATCTTTATTTCACTTTCATTTTTTGAAGGATATTGTCACTAGATTTAGAATTCTAGGTTTATAAATAATGATGCGGTCATGTTTTTATGCTTTATGTTTTAAAAAATAATCCTCATGTTGTAGAGACATATACTGAAGTATCTGTTCAAAATGAAATTGTTTGGGCCGGACATGGTGGTTCACGCCTGTAATCCCAGCACTTTGGGAGAAGGCAGGCGGATCACTTGAGGTCAGGAGTTCAAGACCAGCCTGGCCAACATGATGAAACCCCCATCTCTACTAAAAATACAAAAATTAGTTGGGCGTGGTGGTGCACGCCTTTGTAATGCCAGCTACTCGGGAGGCTGATACCTGGAACCGATTGAACCTGGAAGGTGGAGGCTGCAGTGAGCCCAGATTGTATCGTTGCACTCCAGCCTGGGCGACAGAATGCGACCCTGTCTCAAAAAACAAAAACAAAATAAAAGAAAATAAATTATATGGCTTGGCCATGGTGGCACATGCTTGTAATCCTAGCAGTTTGGGTGGCCGAGGCAGGAAGATCACATGAGGCCAGGTGTTTAAAACCAACCTTGGCAACACAGAGAGACCCTGTACACACGAAACCAAAAGTTAGCCAGGCGTGGTGTTGCACACCTATATTCCCAGCTACTCAGGAGGCCGAGGTAAGAGGATTGCTTGAGCCCAGGAGGTCAAGACTGCAGTGAGCCAAGATTGTGCCACTGTGCTTCAGCTCAGGTGACAGAGTGAGACCTCATCTCAAATAAATAAAAGAAATGAAATTATGTGATATCTAGGGTATGAATAGGGACATAAATGAAATAGATGGGCATTGTGATGAAGCTTGGACATGTGTACAGGGGGTTCATTATATTCTACTTTTGAATATATTTTAAGTTTTTTGTAATTTTTTAAAATTTATTTTTATACTCAGAATTTAAAGATAAGATCTAAACTTCCTGATAGGTTTTTTTATATTTGTTTGCCAGAATGGTAGCTGAATGGAGGTTGTCTCGAGGTGTTGAAGAACAGACACAAGCTTTCTTTGAGGGCTTTAATGAAATTCTTCCCCAGCAATATGTGCAATACTTTGATGCAAAGGAATTAGAGGTAATGAGTTTTCCTTCATTCCCCTGTACCATGCTGGTAAATAATGCCTTCGGTTGTCTGCTTTTAACTCACTTTCCCATCTTTCCTGTTACTGTAATACTTTTTATACTGGCGCAAAATGTTTTGAAACATCCCCAGTGGTTAAAGAAAACAATAATTTATCCAAAGATAAAACAATAGTATTACCCCCGCAAAAGTACAAATATTAGAGCTTCTCTACAATTGAGTGACTTACTTCCCTGAATATGTATATATATGACACCGTGCTTGGGACCTTGCCTTCATGAGCAATGTAGATATAATTCTTGATGTATAGTTGATAAGTCAAAGCCTACTGATTGTTTTTCTAAAACTTTGCTTAATCTTCGTCTTTCCTTGTTTATGTCCAGCTGTTTTTGTACAGTGACCTAAGGAAACAATTTGTCTTTTTCATCCCTAAAGGTCCTTTTATGTGGAATGCAAGAGATTGATTTGAATGACTGGCAAAGACATGCCATCTACCGTCATTATACGAGGACCAGCAAACAAATCATGTGGTTTTGGCAGGTTTGTTTTTAAATTTATTTCTATTAGTTGACACAGCATAATTTTTTAGAATTTGCTTACCACATATGGAAATGAGTCACAGCTCAAAATGTACCAGTGTATATAGACCCCTTAGTCCATCATATGCATTATAATAAATGAATACAGATTATAACAGCATCCTTTTAAGACTATTGCCAAGTAAGCCACACATACCTTGCATCTTTGTCCAGAGTAGAGTGTAAGACAATTCCAGATGATAAAATTTACCTACATTTTATTTAAATGGTTTTGGGGTTTTATAGGACTGCCTGTAATATGTTTTTGTTTTTTGTTTTTTTTTTATATCATTTATACTTCATTAATTATATAATGTTCAGAAGGCAAAATTTAAGAGCCATGATTTAGGATCATAATGGTACCTCTCTAAAAATGTCTGCCGTAAGCATAGTAAATGATGTTCAACATCATTAATCATTAGAGAAATGCAAATCAAAACCACAATGAGGCTGGGTGCTGTGGCTCACACCTGTAATCCCAGCACTTTGGGAGGCCGAGGCGGGTGGATCACGAGGTCAGGAGATCAAGACCATCCTGGCTAACATGACGAAATTAGCCAGGCGTGGTGGCGCATGCCTGTAATCTCAGCTACTTGGGAGGCCGAGGCAGGAGAATCACTTGAACCCAGGAGGCAGAGGTTGCAGTGAGCCAAGATCACACTACTGCTCTCTAGCCTAGGCGACAGAGCGAGACTCCATCTCAAAAACAAAAATGAAAACAACACAATGAGATATCACATCATACTTAGTATTATTTTTAAAGTGGAGAAAACAACCATTGCCAAGGGTGCATTGCTGGTGATAGTGTGAAATACCACACCACTGTGGAAATAGTTTGGTGGTTCCTCAAAAAGTTAAACATAGAATTAACATAAGATCCAGGAATTCCAACCCTTGGTATACAGCCCAAAAAATTGAAAGCAGAGACTCAAACAGATACTTGTATACCAGTATTCATCATCCATTTACCCACACAAAATGTGGTATATACATATACAGATGCTCCTGGACTTGTAAAGGAGTTTTATCCTGTACATCCATCATAAGTCAAAAATATCTTGAGTTGAATATTATTCAGTGCTAAAAAGTAATGAGATTTTTGGTATGTGCTACAGATAAGCGAAGTAAGCCAGACACAAATGGACAAACATTGTATAATTCCACTTACATGAGGTTACTAGAATGGGCAAATTCATAGAGGCAGAAAGTAGAATATGGGTTACCAGAAGCTGCAGGGAGCAAAAATGGGAAGTTGTGTTTAATGTATACATAGTTTTTACTTGGGATGATGAAAAAGTTGGAAATAGTGTTGATGGTTGCACAACAGCGTGAATGTACTTAATGTTATTAAATTACACTCAAAATGGTTAAAATCAAGAATTTATGTCATGTATATTTTACAACAATTTAAAAAATTAAATTTAAAAATCTGCTATACATGTAAAGAAATTCATATGAGAAACTTAAAGATAAACTGAGCTTCTATAACAAGTAAGGTTACAATTGTAGGATAATTGATAATAGTACAATAGGATAAAAATTATTCCTTACAAAAAAGTTTTTGGTTGAGGCAAAACAGTTATACTACAGGCTAGAAACATTCTCTAGAAACCTTTTGTTTTGAGTCAGAATTGTATGAAATAAAAACCACATGATTCTAGCTATGTGTAGCTGTGCCAAAACCTAAAGAACATTGAGAAGAGGAGGTTATTGGGATATATCCTGCTTCAGAATTCTGTGAATTTCATTAAAGTTGTTTATTAAACCAAAAAGTCTATACTGACTCAAGGTCTCTATCCTGTGTAGCCACATGAATATCCTATAGGACAGGCAGATCTGGGGCTGGGGGGTGGTGGTGGGATGGGGAGTCACAGGAAGGGCTGCCCTAGAAGAGCTAATCTTAAAACTTCATGAGTAAGGAGCTCTTGGTCTCAGTCCATCTTACTTTTTATATATCCCTTTAAGTATATTGTCCTAAGAGTTATATAAGGAAAGGTTGCTGGGGCTTTGATAAACATGGAAATGGCCCTCCATCCATAGTGTTGGGTTAAGTAATTATCTAATGCAGTGGACACCAGGGGTTCCTTTAAGATTTGAAATGAGCTAGATACAGTGGCTTGCTCCTATAGTCCCAACTACTCTGGAGACTGAGGCGGGAGGATTGCCTGCTGCCCAGGAGTTAGAGGCTGCAATGAGCTATGATTGTACCACTGCACCCCAGCCTGGGCCACAGAACAAGACCTCACCTCTAAAAAGAGTAAAAGATCTGAAATCATTATTTTTCTTTCTTATTTAGTGTGCCGAATGTAACATATGACATATATATCTCTTTAAATATACTTTTAACAGTTTGTTAAAGAAATTGATAATGAGAAGAGAATGAGACTTCTACAGTTTGTTACTGGAACCTGCCGATTGCCACTAGGAGGATTTGCTGATCTCATGGGTATGTATACAGGATCACTTTTCCTATACAGAAAACTGTTTATCATGCTGCTTTACGTGAATGTGTATACAGCGTATCAGAAGCAACAAAGACAAGGATAACCATTTTCTTAACTATTCCCAGTTAGCGTGGATTTGTATAACCTTTAAAATAAGTTTTAGTCCTTACCTCTGTAGAAATTTTTAACCCTCAAGCTAGAACCCACAGCTAACTCATTAGGACAGCAGTCTTCTGTATGTAAATCTGTTCATTTAGTGATTTGCCAAACATGTGTCTCTTATGAGTCAATCATTATTGGTTGTATTATTTAACAATGTGAGAAGATCATTGTATAATACAATAGTGGATTGTAGTTTCTGTATTGTGTTTAAAACCACTCTTCCCTGGGAGACAGGGAGTTCTTTGAGATATGGATTCATATCTTCTTCATCTTTTTATTTTTTGCCCCTGGCAAAGTGCCTGTTACACAGCAATCTGCTGCTTAAAATGAATATTGAGATGAGTGACTGTGGCAATATTTACTTTGTTACCAAACAATAAATTATTAAAGTAAATTCAAGTATTTCCTTAATACCAACATTATCCCAAGTACCATAGGAAGATACACAGAGAAGTTATGATCCCTAAGCCTGCTTCAGGTGAAGCAGAGTTAAAATTAGGAGAACTAAGCAGGTAATTTTGAATACAGAGCATGGAACCAGTTTAGAAAAGACTTTAAACCAGATCAAAAGAATTTGGTTATTACTGTGAGGGTATTGGAAGCTGTGGAACTTTTTGAAGAGAGGAAAACTTGCTCAAGCTGCGTTTAGGAAGATTTGATAGGAAGATACAGGGTGGATTAAAAGATGGTGAGGGCCTAGAGATAAGAAGAAATCGTTGCAGCAATGATGAGAACCTGATCTCAGGAGACGGAAATAGAAAAGAGAGGGTAGATGCTAGAGAAAGTTCCAAAGGTAGAAACAGGTAGAGAGCTTAATAGAAAATGAAGTGTAAGAGAGGGGTATCAGCAATAATTGTCATGTTATAGAACATGGAACAATGGAGAAGTCAGGAAGTATAAAGAGTATGCATGGTTGTAGATGTTGGGGAGGATGCTGAGCAGCTTAGAACCTGCTGAATTTAATGTAACTGCCAGAAAACCAAGTAGAAAACCCCAGGGGAGCAGCTGTAGAGGTAACAATATATGAGTTAGAGTTAAGAGGAAACAGAAGAAGTTGAATCATCAGAGCAGTGACATTTGATGCTGTGAGAATGTGTGGTCTCGGGCAGAAATAGAATACAGAGAGGAGTAGAAGGCTAATGCCTAGAACCATCTGCATGTAGGAATAAGACAGAAGGAAATAGCCTAGGCCAGGCCCAGCCTTACGCCTGTAATCCCAGCACTTTTGGAGGCCGAGGTGGGTGGATCGCTTGAGCTCAGGAGTTTGAGAACAGCTGGGGCGACGTGGTGAAACCCCGTCTCTACTAAAAATACAAAAATTAGCTGGGTGTGGTGACGCACACTTGTAGCCCCAGCTACTCAGGAGGCTGCGGCAGGAGAATCGCTTGAACCCGGGAGGAGGCAGAGGTTGCAGTGAACTGAGATCACACCACTGCACTCCAGCCTGGCGACAGAGTGAGACTTCATCTTAAAGGAAAAGAAAAGATGGAATTAGCCTGGAAACCAATTTAAAGGAGAGACCAGAGAATGAGAAGAAGAAAGAAATAGCATACTGTCTGAGAAGCAAGTAGAAGTGCTGCAGAGCACTTCTTCAGTGCTGCAGAGAGGTCTCAGAAGGGTGACTTCTAGGAAAGTTTTTGTTAGAAGACAGAAACAGTGAGATTGTAGTTTGGAGAATTTTAGAGGCTATCTAGTTTATTTTGTTTGTTTTAGTTTCAAATCTTTATTCTTTTTTACTTCTTAAATTGTTCTTAATTGACAAAATTGTACATATTTAGGGGTACAGTTTTTATTTTGATACATGTATACAATATGTAATGATCAAGTCGGGGTAATTAGCATATCCATCACCTCAAACATTTATCAATTCTTTCTGTTGCGAACATTCAAAACTCACTTTTCTAACTCTTTATAAACCTACAGGCCAGGCACAGTGGTTCACACCTGTAATCCCAGCACTTCGGGAGGAAGTGAGACAGGAGGAACACACAAGCCCAGGGGTTTGAGACAAGATTGGGCAATATAGGGAGACCCTGTCTCTACAGAAAATTTAGAAATTAGTTGAGCATGGTGGTACACGCCTATAGGCCCTTCTATTCAGGAGGTTGAGGTGGGAAGATCACTTGAGCCTTGGAGGTGAAGGTTGCAGTGAGCCAAGGTCATGCCACTGCACTCCAGTCTCAGTGACAGAGTGAGAACCTATCTTAAAAATACATACCCTGGACGTGGTGGCTCACGCATGTAATCCCAGCACTTTGGGAGGCCAAGGCAGGCGGATCACCTGAGGTCAGGAGTTCAAGACCAGCCTGGCCATCGTGGTAAAACCCCTTCTCTACGAAAAATGCAAAAAAAAAAAAATATATATATATAGATATAGATATATTTATTTATTTATTTATTTATTTATATATATACACACACACATATATATACATACACACACGCAATAAATTGTTGTTGATTATAGTCATTGTATAGTGCTGTAGAACACCAGAACTTATTCTTCCTGCCGATCTGTACTTGTGTATCTATTAACCAACCTTTGACTCTCCCCTCCTTCCTGCCACCCTTCCGTAGTAATCACCGTTCTACTTTGTACTTCTATGAGATTGGCTTTTTTAGCTTTCACATGAGTGAGAGCATATACTCTTTATCTTTTTGTGCTTGGCTTATGTCACTTACAATGTCCTCCATGTTCATCTATGTTGTCATAAATGACAGAATTTTGCTCTTTTAAATGGCTGAATAGTATTCCAGTTTGTTTATATACCACATTACATTTTCTTTATCCATTTACCTGATGATGGACACGTAAGTTGATTCCCTATCTTGGCTCGTGAATGGTGCTGCAGTAGACATGGGAGTGCAGATGTCTCTTTGACATACTGATTTCCTTTTCTTTAGATAATACCCCATAGTGGGATTGCTGGATCATATGGTTGTTGGGAGTCTGAGATGGGTAGACCTCTTAAGGCCAGGAGTTTGAGACCAGCCTGGCCAACATAGTGAAACCCTGTCTCTACTAAAAATACCCAAAAAAAAAGAATTTTTTTTTTTTTTTTTTTTTTTTTTTTTTGCTGAGAGTGGTGGTACGTGCCTGCAATCCCAGCTACCTGGGAAGCAGAGGTTGCACTGTAGCCTGGGTGATGGAGCAGTACTCTGTCTCAAAAAGTTAATAATAATAATAAGAAGAAGAATTTACATCCCCTCCAACAATATATGAGTTCCTCTTTTTCCACATCCTTGCCAGCATTTGTTATTTTTTAATCTATAACAGTCATTCTAACTGACGAGTGATGACCCTTCATTGTGGTTTTGATTTGCATCTCTCTGGTGATTAGTTACATTTAACATTGTTATTTTGAGAGATCTATTTAGCTCGTATCCCATGTTTTAATGCATTGTTTTTCTTCTTTTTTGCTGTTGAGTTCTTGTATATTCTGGATATTCTTTGTTGGATGAATAGTTTGCGGATACTTTCTCCCATTCTGCAGATTGTGTCTACGCTCTGTTGATGTTTCCTTTGCTATGCCAAAGCTTTTTAGTTTCATATAACCCCATTTATCTATTTTTTGTTTTGTTGCCTGTGCTTTTCAGGTCTTCTTTATGAAATCTTTGCTCAGGCTGGGCACGGTGACTCATGCCTGTAATCCCAGCACTTTGGGAGGCCAAGACGGGTGGATCACCTGAGGTCGGGAGTTCAAGACCAGCCTGACCACGGAGAAACCCTGTCTCTACTAAAAATACAAAACTTAGCTGGGCATGGTGGCACATGCCTGTAATCCCAGCTACTCAGGAGGCTGAGGCAGGAGAATCGCTTGAACCTGGGAGGCGGAGGTTGTGGTGAGCTGAGATTGCCCCACTGCACTCTGCTATAAAATACTGAGTAGAGGCCGGGCGTGATGGCTCACGCCTGTAATCTCAACACTTTGGGAGGCCAAGGTGGGTGGATCACTTGAGGTCAGGAGTTCAAGACCAGCCTGACCAGCATGGCAAAACCCCATCTATACTAAAAGTAAAAAAATTAGCTGGGTGTGGTAGTGTACATCTGTAATCCCAGCTACTCTAAGGCATGAGAATTGCTTGAACCCAGGAGGCGGAGGTTGCATTGAGCCAATTGTGCCACTGCCATCCAGCCTGGGTGACAGAGTGAGACTCGGTCTCAAAAAATATATATATAGAGTAGAGAGAACATGCAGAGTGAGTTAATTTTATGTGTTGAACACCACAGAATAATTTTAACTTTTAACTGTCTTTTTTTATAATGTTTCCTGTATTACTGGATTTTTTACGTAACTACTTGTGAAAATAATTCAGTGTTATTAAATACAAAAGCACTAACAATTTATATTAGGTATACTTAGTATACTCGGTTTAGTCAGGTGGGACATGAGAAAATTCTTTGTGTCTGACAGTGTCACATATTGCAGAACAGTTAGTGTTCCTGCCCCCTTCTAATTAAAATATCTAGTAGCACTACTAATCATTGAGACCAACAATAAATGCTTCCTAGGGAAAAGTAATGATCTTTTAGAAAACCAGTGTTTTTATGATCACTATTCACAGCTATCTCCAGCAGCAGGTAAATGAGGGGCAAGAATTTTATGTTTATACTTGTATCTGTTTTTGTAAGGGTATGCCCTACAGGACCTGTAAGTTCTAGCATTAATAATATGGAATTCACTAGGATGTTTACATTTCACAAAGTTTTGTCAATTCTGTATTTAAATCAAGTTTTATTATAGTTTCCTTATTGTGTTTCAAACTACTAAAAGTAAGCTTTTTCAATGTTCTTGTGTAAGCTTTTATTAATCATAACAATGTGTTATTCTGGCTAAAGAATGCTAGATGAAACTGCATTTTTCTCCTCTGGGGCTTATATTAACAAACTAGTTGTCAAACTTTTACACTTACCAGACTCACCCAGAGCTTGTTAGAGCACATATTGCTGAGCCTCACCCCGAGTTTCTTTTTGTTTATTGGTTGGTTTTGAGTTTTTTGAGGGTTTTTTTTTGAGATAGGGTCTCATTCTGTCACCCAGGTGAGAGTGTAGTGGCGCAATCGACTCAACCGCATCCTTGCTGCGCAGATTCAAGCAATTCTCCTGCCTCAGTCTCCTGAGTAGCTGGGATTACAGGCATATGCCACCACATTTGGCTAGTTTTTGTATTTTTAGTAGAGATCAGGATTCACCACATTGGCCAGACTGATCTTGAACTCCTGACCTCAAGTGATCTACCCGCCTTGGCCTCTCAAAGTACTGGGATTACAGGCATGAGCCACTACACCCAACTCAGAGTTTCTGAATTAGTAAGCTGATGTGTGGGGCCTGTGGATTTATGGTTCTAACAAGTTCCCTCATGATGCTGATGCTTATTGGATTGGGGAACATTGGATTGGGGAACACAGTTTGAGATCCACTATACTAACAAAGTTTATGATTTCATTATGTTTTAGGGAGCAATGGACCACAGAAATTCTGCATTGAAAAAGTTGGGAAAGAAAATTGGCTACCCAGAAGTCATACCTGGTAAGTACAATCAAAAAGGATAGAGAAAACAGCTTTTGTCCAGTTATCTGTAGCTATTTAAAGCCAGCTAGAAATTAAAAATGATACTTAGTAGATTTAGAGAGTAGCACCGCCATCATAGCAATCCAGTTTAAGAGCATTTTGTTCACCCCAATGTGATTCCTTACAACTATTTGCAATCAATTCCTTTTTTTACATCTGAATTTTTTTTTAATGTGGGATTTAGAGTTATTTTCATTTTTCTCTGAAGGCAGCAAAAGAAGTCAAAGTTAGGAGACCTGCGTCTAACATCATGACCACAAATATTCTCATTTGAAATCTAATTACATTTCTAAAAATATAGAAAACTAAATCTAATCCTAATCTCAGAGCAAATATATTAATGTTTTGGAATTCAACCTAATGTCAACAATATTTGAACCTTGCTTTGTGGGATATATTTTAGTGGTCACATATGGTCCTTACTGGATATCTGACCTCTTTACTGTTTTATTGTCTATTCCTTTTTGTTTTTATACATATGTTTTATACATACATGTAGTGTTCAAATAACAATTTTATTGATATATAATTTACATATTATAAAACTCACCTTCTTAAATTATGCAGTTCAGTTCAGTGGTTGGTTTTGTTGTTGTTGTTGTTTGAGACGGGGTCTCACTTTGTAGACCAGGCTGGAGTTCAGTGGCTTGATCTCGGCTTACTGCAACCTCAGCCTCCCAAGCAGCTGGGCCACCCGCCACCATGTCCATCTAATTTTTGTATTTTTAGTAGAGACAGGGTTTTACCATGTTGGTCAGGCCAATCTCAAACTCCTGACCTCAGGTGATCCACCCACCTCAGCCTCCCAAAGTGTTGGGATTACAGGCTCCAAAACATTTTTTTTCACGCTCCCAAAAATCCATGTACCCATTAGCAGTCACTCCCCTTTTATCCCCTATGTAGCCCTTGGTAACCTCTAATCTACTTTCTGTCTCTGTGAATTTTCCTATTCTGGGCATTTTATATAAAATGAATCATACAATAAATATATAACTTTCCTTTTTTTTTTTTTTTTTTTGGAGACAGTCTCTCTCTGCCACTCAGGCTGGAGTGCAGTGGCGTGATCTCAGCTCACTGCAACCTCTGCCTCCCAGGTGCAAGCAATTCTCCTGCCTCAGCCTCCCAAGTAGCTGGGACTATAGGCATGCACCACCACGCATAGCTTAATTTTTGTATTTTTAGTAGAGACAGGGTTTCACCACGTTTGCCAGGCTGGTCTTGAACTCCTGACCTTGTCATCCACCCGCCTTGACCTCCCAGAGTGCTGGGATTACAGGCATAAGCCACTGCCCCCAGCCAAATATACAACCTTTTGTGTGTAGCTTCTTTTACTTAGCATGTTTTCAAGGTTCATCTATGGTCTAGCATATACAGTATTTCATTCCTTTTTAAAATTGTTGTGTTTAATATACATAACATAGAATTCACCATTTTTAAGTGTGTACAGTTCAGTGGCATTAAGCACATTCATATCATTATGCAGTCATCACCATCACCTATCTACAAAAATTGTTTCTTTTGTTGAGACATGTCTCACTCTGTCACCCAGGCTGGAGTGCAGTAGCTTAATCTCCACTCATGCAACCTCCACCTCCCAGGGTCAAATTATCCTCCCACCTTAGCCTCCCAAGTAGCTGGGATGACAGGCATGTGCTACCACACCTAGCCAACTTTTAAACTTTTTGTAGAGACAGAGTCTCACTTTGTTGCTCAGGCTGGTCTCAACCTCCTGAGCTCAAGCAATACTCCTGCCTTGGCCTCCCAAAGTGCTGGGATTACAGGCCATCGGACTAGACCTAAAACTTTTTTCAAATCTTGTAAAATTGAAATGGTACCTATTAAAGCAGGGGTCCCCAACTCCTGGTCCCCAGCCTGTTAGGAACTGGCTGCACAGCAGGAGGTAAGCGAAGGGTGAGTGAGCATTACGCGCTGAGCTCCACCACTTGTCAGATCAGCAGAGGCATTAGATTCTTATAGGAGGAATAACTCTATTGTGAACTGTGCATGTAAGGGATCTAGACTGCGCATTCCTTATGAGAATCAATGACTTGAGGTGGAACAGTTTCATCCTGAAACCACCCTCCTCCCCACTCCCATCCATGGAAAAATTGTCTTCCGCAAAACCATTCCCTGGTGCCAAAAAGGTTGGAGACCACTGCTTTAAACAATGACTCCCCGTGACTCCCTTTCCCCAGGTCCTGGCAAACGTCATTCTACTACTGTTTCTATGATTTTTGACTGTCTTTAGTACTTTATAAGTGTAGAATCATATCTTATTTGTCCTTTCATGACTGGCTTATTTCACTTAGAATAGTATCTGTAATTTTCATCCATGTTGTAGCATGTGTCAGCATTTCCTCCTTTTTAATGCTGAATAATATTTGATAGTCTGAATATACTACATTTTGTTTATACATTCATCTGTCCATGGACATTTAGATTATTTCCACCTTTTGGCTGTTTATGCTGCTATAAACATATGTATACTGTGGTAGAATATAGATATATCTGTCCATGGCCCTGCTTTCGATTGTTTTGGGTATATACCCAGAGGTGGAATTCCTTGATCATGTAATAATTCTATTTTTAATTTTGGGGGGGAATCTCACCATACTGTTCTCCATAGTGACTACACTGCATTATAGTCTTACCAGTAGTGTAGAGGGGCTCAAATTTCTCCACATCCTCATATCCTTTTCAGCTCTTGTTTTCTTCTGGTTTTTTTGTTGTTGTTGTTGTTGTTTATTTTTTTGTTTGTTTTAAATAATAGCCATCCCAATAGGTGTGAAGTGGTATCTCATTGTGGTTTTTATTTGCATTTACCTAAGGATGTTGAGCATTTTTTTCATGTGCTTATTGGTCATTTGTATGTCTTTGGAGAAATCTCTATCCTTTGCCCATTTAAAAATATTGTTGAGTTTTAAGTTTTTTATATATTTCGGATACCAGTCCTTTATCAGATATATAATTTACAAATATTTTTTCCCATTTTTGGGTTATTTCACTTTCTTAATGGTATCCTTTGAAGCACGGTAGTATAATTTTGTGCTTCTATAGTAGTGTTATACTACACTACTCATTTGATTCTTTGCATATTTCCTTTTCTAAAACTAACAATTCTTGCTTTTAGTTTTAATCGCCTGGACCTTCCACCATACAAGAGCTATGAGCAACTGAAGGAAAAGCTGTTGTTTGCCATAGAAGAAACAGAAGGATTTGGACAAGAGTAACTTCTGAGAACTTGCACCGTGAATGGGCAAGAACTTATTTGCAATGTTTGTCCTTCTCTGCCTGTTGCACATCTTGTAAAATTGGACTATCGCTCTTTAGAGAGTTATCTGAGTGTAAGTAAATTAATGTTCTCATTTAGATTTATCTCCCAGTGATTTCTACTCAACATTTCCAGAAATCAGGTCTGCAAATGACTAGTCAAAACCTTGCTTAATATGAGATTTTAACACAACAACGAAATCTGCCTTGTCTTATTCCACTAGTTTGTTCCTTTAACAACAATTCTGTATATGTGTCAAAAGTCTCACTTGGGAGTAGTTTTTTTTCTCTTAGAGATTCTGCAGATATACAGGGAAGTCCTTTGGTAACTGCAATATACAAGATCTGCCTATTTAACCTCTTGGTAAGAGGCATTTGTTAAAAGTGGAAGCTTAGCCCAGCTTCTGGGGATGTGAGCAAAATTCTGGCTTGTGTTCTCCCTCTCATTTTAGTCTGACTTGACTATTGTTTTTCCTTTCTGGAGCATGAATCCATACATCATTCCTGGAAGTGATGCAAGACTCTTGCATCTCTACAAAGTAGTTTTGTCAATTTGAATTCAGGGAAAAGTTCTTCACAGCCTACAAATGACTTCATTTGGAAGTTTGATTGTTTCAGTTACCTGGCAAATATTACACTTTACAATGTTAACACTGTGATTCCTTCATTGTTTTAAGAAGTTAACCTAGGGCCGGGCATGGTGGCTCATACCTGTAATCCTAGCACTTTGGGAGGCCGAGGCAGGAGGATCCCTTTAGCCCAGGAGTTCAAGACCCGCCTGGGCAATATAGGGAGACCCTGTCTCTTTTGGGGAAGGGTAGGGGGAGAAATAAATAAATAAAAGGAAAGAAAAAGTTAACCTAGAATTAGAATTAATTTAACTGAATTCATCTAAGGATGTCACTGGTGATTTTTATATGTTCCTCTACATAATTGATGCTTTATAATTTTATCATAATCCAACAACTTCATTTATATTTAATTGTTAAGGAGTTTAAGACTAGAAAGACTAGAGTGTTTTCTAGTCCAAATAGAGGTCAGTGAAACAGCTTTTGACATCAAATTTTCATTTGAGAGGGAAAGCTGTGGTACTGGCTAAAAACAAAGGAAGATAACATCCAGTAACCACAGGAATATATTCTCTGTGAATTAAAAGTCTTCAAAGTTATCATTTCTCTGACATATGTTGGAGTAGTCATTTCCATTCTTTACATTGTCATGAACTGGATTGATACCCCTCATCTGCAATATTCTTTTCACCCCTAAAATTTTTAACAGGGTTTCCTTTTTTTCTTATGACTATTTAAGTTTAGATTGCTCCATTATTAACTGATTAATGCACTTTGAAGTTCTCTGGAATTAATTATTTTAACTTGGCCTAGCTTTGACTGTCAAGATGGCTGTTATAAATTTGACTTCATTGGCAGTGGAATAAAGCCTAAGCCAGCTGAGTCCCTATCATAGCTGAACCCTGAGGACAGCCTCATAGCTCATGTATCAGGGACTTTTGCTACATTTCAGAGGCATAGCATGAACAACTAATATTAAACCAAGAACAAGCAGCAGAACCCTGTTCCATATGGGAAAAACAAAACAAAACAAAAAACAAAACACTTTTTTGTCCCTAATGTTCTTCCTTTTTACATCCTGGAACAACAATAAAAACATTTTTTTTAAACTTGTCTATCTGTACTCCAAGACACTGCCATCATAAAGCAGAGACTTACATGAGTGAAAAGGTTGCCTCATCAAGAAACTCAGTGTAAATAGGGAGACTAGGCTCTCCCCAGCTCTGTGGTTTTTTTATTTCATGTACCCCAGGAAATACTGTGTGGTTTCTAAAATCCCTGGTTGTTAAAAGTAGGGACTCTGCCTTTTTGTTAGTAGGGGAAAAAAAAAATGCTATTGCTTTGTCTTACAGAGCGAATGTCTGCCAACTGCCCATTCATTATATTAGTCTGAACTTGGTAATATATGGCTAATGAAGATTAAGCCCTCTATAAAGACTTCCTGTTGAGGTGAATTATCATACTGAAATGTAGTTACCTACAATATTTACTAGAGATTTATGAAATTAAATTAAGCGATAATGTAAGAAAATAGATTTTTTTGGTTCTATATAATGCTTCATGATTCATTTAGGGACCTAGAAATATTGTGTGAAAATATATAAATATCACCCAAAAGGCTTTCTGCCCTATATTTTTAAAATACAGAATAGTTATATTTGAAATAGCCCTGGCCCTAGTTCTATAGGGCTCGGCTATTTAATATTTTTATGGAAGAAGTGTTTAGTTCTGGAAAAGGTAAATGCTTGTATATATTTTTGCAGCCTGGGATCTCCCTACTCCATTTTTTCCTTTAATTTAAGTGGCCACATGTATATGTCTTCCCTGCTGTGTTAGGAAAATGGGGGCTGGATATCCCAAGAATCAGAGGTTATATAAAAATATTGCAAATAGACAGAAGACATAAATATCTACCAAATGCTATCTTAAATTTTGGTCCAAACTGAACATATGGAAATAGATTTGTTATAAGTATTTACTTAGAGCTTTTTCTTAAATCTGAACTAAATTGCTTTTAGAATTCTTTTTCTTTGTACGCATTGTAAATGCTAATAAATCCTGTTAATTTTTTTTTTTTTTTTTTTTTTTTTACTGCATGTTACATTGAAATAAAAACAAAGTAAAATGAGCAATTGCCTTATTCTTCTGCTCTTTTGCAGGGGGTGGGGGTTGGGGAAGACAGCATTCCACAGCCTGGTCAGGAGGGAAGGACCTCACTTGTTTCATCAAATGGAGTGGTTTAAAACTGATCAAGCAGCTCATAATAATGAATTCCTGCTCTGTCTTTCATTATCTTATGTCAGAGTGCAGAAAAACATCATTTCATAAGACTTACAATAACTCTATTTAAAATTCAGGTATTGTGCTCGGGAGGCTGAGGTGGGAGGATCCCAAGAGTTCAAATCTAGCCTGGGCAACATAGTGAGACCCTGTCTCTTAAAAAAACAAAAAGACATATTCAGGTACTGGTTTTTCATCAAGAGATTGACATACCAGTGATCAAAAATTTTAGTGAAACTTGACTCAACTATACACAAAGTTCTCATCCTAAATGAGCTATTTCAGTCAAGCCCACTCTACCACTTTTTACTTATCTGGTTAATAATACAAAATGTTGTCAGGGTTGACTCATGGAATTAAATTTTTCCTCTATTTTTATATCCTTCCCTGTTTTGGATGTAACTTCATCTTTCTAAACTCCTTTAGAGTTAACTACTTCTATTTAGTATTGTTGGTATCTCCAGCCCCCCTCCTTTTTTCGTTTTTCTTTTAGTTATTTACTTTGTTTGTATATTTGCTTTTATTAACTAAAAACGGAATTGACAGCACAGGATTGTATATTACTGTATTAAGAGTACTTTTGTTTTCTTGATCTGTTACTTTTAATACTCAGGTAATGCTACAAATATTACAGGGAGTTAAATGCTTTTATAAAGTTCCTTCAGTGGTTGCTACACTTGTGTTTTCCTACAAGATATAAGACTGTTCATAATTAAACTTTTTTGGTCCTTCATTTGCATGCCTTTCCATTAGTCTTGGGTAAGGAGGGGTCTCTTTCCTCTCTCCCTGACCCCACCTTCTGAGAAGACTTATATGTGACCAGGTCACATAGATTTCTGCTTTCTCTGCTTTTTTAAGTGGCAGGTTACAGCCTGTCTGGATTGTGATATTGTTCCCGGACCAAATCGAGGGTCGGACTGCTTATTCTTGTAGCCAAATAATGAGGTGCAGATGAACTGGGAAAAGAGGGAGTTTATTTCTGTATCCAGGTATGGGGAGAAGGCCAGGAAATGATCCCAAGACCAACTCAAAACTACAGAGTTTTCCAGAGCTTATTTACCTTATAAGCTGTATGTCTACGTGTGAGTGTGCATTCATCTAAAGACAAGTGATTCACTTTTTTAAATCTGTAAATAAGATCTGAGTCCCAAAAACCTTCCTCTGGAGCCTCAAGTACATTTACTTAATCTAAATGGGTCCAGGTTCTGGGGTGATTACCCTTATCTTGTCTCCTGCTAAATCATGGAGGTTTGGGGAGTTCCTTCAGACCCCCCAGTAAACTTGTTTGTGGAGGCCTTCAGACCCTCAATAAGTCCCTTCAGACTCCCAATAAAATTTGTTTAATCCTAAATGGGTCCTGTTAAAAATTCCTTTGTTACCTTGTCATGCTTTAAGGCCCAGAAAAGGCCTGGGCAAAACCCTTGGTGGGCTTTTGTTACATTCCAGCCTTTGTATAAGGGCCCTGACTCAGCTTTTAATATTTAACTTAACCACTCAGTGTTGAAACAGTTGTCATGGAGGCCTGCGTTATTGAGATCTGGCCTGCCACAATATGGGTAGAAAAAACTAGAAAGAGCTGTGCAGATGAGATTGGATTTGATGCCCATGTTGAAGATGAAGATATCTGCAGGGGCCATCAACCAACATGAAGGCCTCCATATGAATTGCTTTTCTGAGACAACTAAAAGACCAGGACCACACGCATGAGTGCTGAGTAGAGAATCACCAACTAGCTAACTGTCAAGACTGTTACCAAGACTGTTCGCAACAAGCTGACCTGGTTACCAGCTTCAGTAGACCTTTTTCTTATTAGGAAACTCAGGTGATTATGCTCTCATTTAAAACAGAACCAGTGGAGACAGACTAAGGGAAGAGGAATTTTTTTTTTTTTTTTTTTTGAGACGGAGTCTCACTTTGTCGCCCAGGCTGGAGTGCAGTGGCCGGATCTCAGCTCACTGCAAGCTCCGCCTCCCGGGTTTACACCATTCTCCTGCCTCAGCCTCCCGAGTAGCTGGGACTACAGGCGCCCACCACCTCGCCGGCTAGTTTTTTTTTTTGTATTTTTAGTAGAGACGGGGTTTCACCATATTAGCCAGGATGGTCTCGATCTCCTGACCTAGTGATCCGCCCGTCTCGGCCTCCCAAAGTGCTGGGATTACAGGCTTGAGCCACCGCGCCCGGCCGAAGAGGAATTTTTTAATACGGCTGAGCTTACATGGACTAGAGGACAAAAACTGCAGGCCCCTCCCAGGTCCTGAGTAGTTAGTAGACCCTATCCTGTTTATTCTGTCCAATGGAAGCTGCTAGAATGCCCTAGTTTCATTGTGGCTTAGAATAAGGGGGAAAATATGCCCCACTAAGTAAGGGTCAATCGTCATTAAGTAATTGTTCTTACTGACCATTGGCTCTCATCCAGAACCCTACAAAGCATCAAACTGGGACTCAGCTGTGACTGACTGGCTGTTCTCTGGACTTTTTAAGTGTCTGTCTCACATTATGTAACTCCAGTACAGGAGCTGCTGTCTCTCCCAGCCCATTTCAGTTGTCGATTCTTTCATATTTGTAGGACTCCTTTGTGATCAGGATATCTGGAGTGAGGAGCCAGGGGAATCTTCATGGTTGGCAAGGAAAAGAGGGCCTTAAACATAAACCCCAGAAGGACACTGTTGATCCCTTATGCACAGGAGTCTGTTAATAAGCAAAGAGTGGCTATAGACAAGAGGATTTCCTCAAAGCACCCCACAGGGAGGGACCTTGAGAATTTGTAGTCATACTTGAAAGATCACTAAAAACAGCCCTCTTGTGATTTTTCTTCTAATTCAGACCTGTTCTTCTATTTGTCTTCCATATCATAGCAACCAGTACCACACCCATATTCACTTAATACCAAAACAACTGTCAACATTTATCACTATGTGCAGGACACTGGTAGATACGCTATGTGCAGTGTCACTTAGTCTTCCTGTTGTTGAGTATGATTATATCTGTTTTACAAGAAAATAGAGGCTCAAGATGATTCAATCATGTCCACAACTATTAAGTAGAAAGAGTACAGATTGGAATCCAGGATGGTTTGACTCTATAAAGCATGCATACTTTACCATTTTGTTGTGCTGCTACTTACCACAACACTGGGAATCTAATATGACCAATTTTGCCATTCCATTTAATTTGTCTCCAAATCCTATTCCCAAAACTTTTTTTTTTTTTTTTGAGGTGGAGTCTCGCTCTGTTGCCCAGGCTGGAGTGCAGTGGCACAATCTCAGCTCACTGCAACCTCCGCCTCCCAGGTTCAAGTAATTCTGTCTTAGCCTCGTTAGTAGGTATGATTACAGGCGCCCACCACCACCCTGGGCTAATTTTTTGTATTTAGTAGAGATGCGGTTTCACCGTGGTCTTGATCTCCTGACCTCGTGATCTACCCACCTTGGCCTCCCAAAGTGCTGGGATTACAGGCATGAGCCACCACGCCCGGCCCCAAAACTTTTTAAAATCCCTTCTCTCAGAGTTTACAACATTGCCACAGCCCACATGCTTCCTTCCTAATCTGGCTGACCATAATGGCATCCTGTCTTCATTTTTCCATCCTCCCTGCTCCAGTATATCTTCCGTGCTACCTCAGGATTATCTGTGGAAGTCCTGTCTCATGCCTCCTCTACCTAAAATCTTACAGTGGTTTCACCATTACCACAGTATAAAACTTTTTTTTTTTTTCTTTTTTTTTTTTGAGACAGAGTCTCATTCTGTCACCCAGGCAGATGGCAGTGGCGCAATCTCAGCTCACTGCAGCCTCCGCCTCCTGGGTTCACGCAATTCTCCTGCCTCAGCCTCCCGAGTAGCTGGGATTACAGGCACACACCACCACGCCCAGCTAATTTTTTGTGTATTTTTAGTAGAGACGGGATTTCACTATGTTGGCCAGGCTGGTCTCGAACTCCGACCTCGTGATCCGCCCGTCTCAGCCTCCCAAAATGCTGGGATTACAGACGTGAGCCACCGCGCCCGGCCAAAGCTCTTAAAGCTTGTAAGCCTGCCACTCCGGGACATTCTTGGTCCTATTCCAGCTCCTCCTCCATTCTCATTTTGACTCCCATCATATGAACTATTGGCCATTCTCTTTTTTGCTTCTGGGATTGTAATCTTTTAAAATCCTTTCATTCCTCTCAGTCTGGTTCTCCATGGGCAAGAAGGTGGTGATTCTTCCAGGGCTTGTCTTCCAGGATGTTTTAGGGTCCAGTCTCTGCAGCACTTTTTCCCCTTGCTAAATGCTTTCCTAATGTTTCCAGCATTCAATAGAAATTCCTTTGGATCCAGTCCTTTTAAAAATTTATTTTGAAATAAGTTTACATTTACAGAGCTGTTGCAAAAATGGTAAGAGTTCCTGCACAGTCTTCCCCCAGCTTTCTCCAATGTTATGATCCCACATAACCATGCTAGTAGAATTACCAGAAATAATAAATTAACACTGGTAAAATAACACTAAACTACAGCCCTTACTCATATTTCACCAATTTTCCCACCAATGTTATTTTGCTTTCTCTTTACTCTTCTAATCTGTGACAGTTCCGCATTCATTCCTTGCTTTCATGACTTTTAGAGATTTTGCGGGGAGTACAGGTGTCTTGTAGAACATCCCTCACACTGGGTTTAGTGAAGTTTTCTCATGGTTTAAGGCTTTGCGTTTTTGTGGAAAATGACTTGGAGGTAATTTGCCCTCAACGTATTTTTATCGGGGCACAAGGCATCAATATGTCCCCTTTCCAGTAATACTAACTTTGATCTGATTAAGGTGGTGTCGGCTAGGTTTCTTCGCAGTAAAGTCAATCCTCTTAACATGCAGACACCCCTGGAAGGAGAACCAAATCCTTCCTCACTGAAGAGCAGCTACCGTGGAATGAAACTTTGGAGTTAGATCATCGTTGAATCCAGCAAGCTACAGTGCCTGGGAGAAACAGCATTTATAAAGTATCGGGGTTACCGATACTTCCATGAAGCTACGGAGATAACCTATGTGCGTGTTCAGCACAGTAATGTGGCACAGGGTTCACTAAGCTGCAGCACGTTTTAACAGAAGTTATTCTTACTAGAGGACCCAGAAACGTTTGTGACCTGCGGGAATAGAATGTTAGAGAGCGGAAACCGGGACAACATTGGGCTCTGGGAAGAAGAGTCCCCCTTTCAGAGGTGAGAACAAAATAGAGAACAAAGATGTGAAGTGGCTTCTGCTACGTAACGCGGGGCGGGGCTGAGCTCGGATTCGAAAGACTCCCAGGCCAGCCGGGCGCGGTGGCTCACGCCTGTAATCCCAGCACTTTGGGAGGCCGAGGCGGGCGGATCACAAGGTCAGGAGATCGAGACCACGGTGAAACCCCGTCTCTACTAAAAATACAAAAAATTAGCCGGGCGCGGTTGTGGGCGCCTGTAGTCCCAGCTACTCGGGAGGCTGAGGCAGGAGAATGGCATGAACCCAGGAGGCGGAGCTTGCAGTGAGCTGAGATCCGGCCACCGCACTCCAGCCTGGGCGACAGAGCGAGACTCTGTCTCAAAAAAAAAAACAAACAAACAAAAAGAAAGACTCCCAGGCCAGCCCTAACCAATTCATCTCCGAGCTTGCACGGCATCTTCCCCGGAGACTCCAGAGGTACCTGACTCCAGCCCCACCCCCGACCTGCCCGAGCCCAAAGCGCATTTTGGCCCTGGGCCTGTCTCTGCCTCAGTCAGGGCGCAAAGGGGGTCTCAGCAACGGTCCCACTTGCCTTCATACTCTCCCACCACGCTCCACCCAGGGACTTCAGAGTCAGCTTAGACCTCCATTGAGAGCTAAAAGCCTCTTCCGATACCGAGAACCAGCATTTTTTTTTTTTTTTTTTGAGTCAGGGTCTCTTGCTCTGTCGCCCAGGTTGGAGTGCAGTGGCGCAATCTCGGCTCACTGCAGCCTCGAACTCCTGGTCAGGCGATCCTCCCACCTCAGCCTTCGGAGTAGCTGGGACTATTGGGGCGCGCCACCATGCCCGGCTAGTTTTGTTTATTTTTTAGTAGATAAGGGGTCGCTCTCCATGTTGCCCAGGCTGGTCTCGAACTCTTGGACTCAAGCAATCCTTCCGACTGTCCTCCCAAAGTGCTGGGATTACAGGCGTGAGTCACCGCGTCCAGCCAGAACCAGCATCTTTTCTGCACGGCTGGAGTTGGGAATTTTTCGCAGCTTAGCGTTCCGCTTCTTAGCTTTTTGCTTTCCCACAGTGGAAAGCAAATTTTCCAAGAGTCCTGGCGGAGCCAGGATCGTCTCGCCCGCCTCCGCTTCACGCTGGCTCCTGATAGGCAGCTAGAGCTGTCCGTTTTGACAGAAACCTGTGCGCAGGCGCAGAAAGGCACGGGACTGGGCTGGGTGTTCGCTACGCGGGGCTACCGGATCGGTCGGAAATGGTGAGCGTGCGCCGGGGGCTTGTGGCTGGCGGCTGCCCACCACCCCACGCCAGGCCTTCAGTCCTCTGAGGATGAGGAGATCTCAGACCTCCGGACGGGAATCGGTGGGGGCTGGGCGTGGCCGGGCCCGGGACCCAGCCGACTTGAGGGCGGAACCCGGCGGCGGAGGCCTCTAGAGCCTGACCGAGGCGGGGCCGCCGGATCCCGCTGCCCCTTTACCGGAAGCAGGAGCCTGGCCTTGGCCAGGAAGAGATGATGGGCTAGGGGTGGGCAGCGGCCATGCAGCCTAGCGTCCTGGGTCTTGTTGCGCGATGGCAACCTTGCTAACGTTTCCCGGGAGCTCAGTTTGTGGCAGGCTCTGCCAAGCACTTTATGTGTCTTGTATTTCATCCCCCCTCCTCCTCCTAGCTCTGTGAGGTAGATATGATCTTTAGTCCCATTTTGTTACACATATCTGTTATCCAGAGCCCCGAGAAGCCAAGTGCTTTGCCCCAAGAAATGGTGGAGGTGGATTTGAACCCTAGAAGCTTGACGGCCGCCACTCTGTCGGCGTGATTTTTCTAGCCGCTGGGACTGGGTGGGTGCCAGAGTCAGGAACGGGCGGGGTCCGCTCTTGGGGATCCCAAAGCCGCCTTTTTACCTTTCTGGCTGCAGTTGTGGGCTCTCTACGCCATTACAGGTTTTGTGTTTTTAATCCTCACAGCTTGTGCAAAATTTGAAAAAAAGTTTTAAATTTTAAGCCATGTGAGTGTATTACTTTTTCAAAAATCTTATTTAGAAATCTAGAGCTTATAAGAAAAAATCGAAAAAAGAAACTGTCATCATCTAGGGGCAACCACTTACAGTAGTCATGTGACTCTTTGCTTGTTCTTGGTTTATACAGTTTAGCCCCTATTGAATGTACAATTGTGGGTTCTGTGTTTTTCATTATTACACCACAAAGAATATCTCCACATCATTACAAACATGTAATAATGCTTAAAATATGTATAACTTCATTTTTCACATCACTTAAGCTGTAAAAAAATTGATATATAATAGTTGTACATATTTATGTTGTAGATATACATGTAATATTTTGATACATGCATATGATGTGTAATGATCAAATCAGGCTGTATTATAGAATATCCATCACCTCAAACATTCATTATTTCCTTTTTTTTTTTTTTTTTTTTTTTTTTGAGATGGAATCTCGCTCTGTCACCCAGGCTGGAGTGCAGTGGCACCATCTTAGCTCACTGCCACCTCTGCCTCCCAGGTTCAAGTGATTCTCCCGCCTCAGCCTCCTGAGTAGCTGGGACTACAGGCGCCCGCCACCACGCCCGGCTAATTTTTTGTATTTTTAGTAGAGTCGGGGTTTCACCGTGTTAGCCAGGATGGTCTCGATCTTCTGACCTTGTGATCCACCTGCCTTGGTCTCCCAAAGTGCTGGGATTACAGGCGTGAGCTACCATGCCCAGTCAGCATTCATTATTTCTTTGTGTTAAGAACAAATCTTATGGCAGGGCGAGTTGGCTCATGCCTGAAATCCCAGCACTTTGGGAGGCCGAGGCAGGTGGATCACGAGGTCAGGAGATCGAGACCATCGTGGTTAACACGGTGAAACCCCGTCTCTACTAAAAATACAAAAAATTAGACGGGTGTGGTGGCGGGCGCCTGTAGTCCGAGCTACTCAGGAGGCTGAGGCGGGAGAATGGCGTGAACCCGAGAGGCGGAGCTTGCGGTGAGCCGAGATCAGGCCACTGCACTCCAGCCTGGGCGACAGAGCGAGACTCCGTCTCAAAAAAAAAAAAAAAAAGAACAAATCTTCTAATCTTCTAGGCTTTTCTTTTTTTCTTTTTTTCTTTTCTTTTTGAGACAGGATCTTACTCTTGCTCAGGCTGATTGGTACTCCTGGGCTCATGCAATCATCTTGCCTCAGCCTCCCAAGTAGCTGGAATTATAGGCAGGGGCCACGAGCCTAGCAAGCTAATTTCAAATATACAATAAATGAATGTTAACTGTAGTCACCCTATTGTGCTGTCAAACACTAGAACTTGTTGCTTCTATCTAATTGTATATATGTACCCATTAACCAATTTCTCTTCCACCCCTCTCCCACTTCCCAGACTCTGGTAACCGTCATTCTCTCTACTTCCAGGAGCAAGATCTTTAACTTCTACATGTGGGTGAAAAGATGCAATATTTTTCTTTCTGTGCCTGACTTATTTCAGGTAACATAATGACCTCTAGTTCTGTCATCCTGCAGATGACAGGATTTCATTCTTTTTTTATGGCTGAATAGTATTCCATTGTGTATTAATACATTTTCTTTCTTTCTTTTTTTTTTTTTTAAGACAGAGTCTCACTCTGTCACCCAGGCTGGAGTGCAGTGGTGCGATCTCGGCTCCTTGTAACCTCCGCCTCCTGGTTTCACACGATTCTTCTGCCTCAGCCTCCTGAGTAGCTGGGACTATAGGCGCGCACCACCACACCCGTCTAATTTTTGTATTTTTAATAGACATGGAGTTTTACCATATTGGTCAGGCTGGTCTCGATCTCCTGACCTCGTGATCTGCCCGCCTTGGCCTCCCAAAGTGCTGGGATTACAGGCGTGAACCACCGCGCCCAGCCTAATACCACATTTTCTTTCTTTTTTTTTTTTTTTTTTTGAGACGGAGTATTGCTCTGTTGCAGGCTGGAGTGCAGTGGCGCCATCCCACTCACTGTAGGCTCCACCTCCTGGGTTCATGCCATTCTCCTGCCTCAGCCTCCCAAGTTGCTGGGACTACAGGCGCCCGCCACCACGCCCGGCTAATTTTTTTGTGTGTGTGTGTATATATATATTTTTTAATAGAGATGGGGTTTCGTGTTAGCCAGGATGGTCTCGATCTTCTGACCTCATGATCCACCCGCCTCGGCATCCCAAAGTGCTGGGATTACAGGTGTGATCCATCACGCCCGGCCCACATTTTCTTTATTCATTTACCTATTGATAGACACTAATTCCATAACTTGGCTATTGTGAATAGTGCTGCAATATGAACATGAGGATGTGGGGATCCCTTTGATGTATTAATTTTCTTTCCTTTGAATAAATACCCAGTAGTGGTATTGTTGATTTATGGTAGGTTTTTTGTTTTTGTTTTGTTTTGTTTTTTTTTTTTGATGCCTTTGTCGAAAATCAGTTAGCTCTAAATATGTGGATTTGTTTCTGGGTCGTCTATTCTATGCCATTGGCCTGTGTGTCTGTGTTTTATACCAATACCATGCTCTTTTGGTTACTATACCTTTCTGGTATATTTTGAAATCAGGTAGTGTGATACTTCAAGCTTTGTTCTTTTTGTCCAGACTTGCTTTGTCTTTTCTGAGTCTTTTGTGGTTCCATACGAATTTTAGGATTGTTTACAGGTAATACTTGCACACAGTAAAAAAATAAATGATGTAAAAGGATCTAAGTGAAAAATAAAATTCCCACTCTCCTAACCCCCAGTCTCAGTCTCTCCTCCTTTAGAAACAACCATTGTAGTTTCTTTTTTTTTCAGCCTTGACCCTCCTGGGCTCAAGTGATCCTCCTGCCTCAATTCCCCCAAGTAGCTGGGACTACTAGTGCACGCCACCACACCCTGCTAATTTTTTTGTAGAGATGGGGTTTTGCCATGTTGCCCAGGCTGTTCTTGAACTCCTAGGCTCAAGTGATTCACCCTCGTTGGCCTCCCAAAAGTGTGTTAGGATTACAGGCGTGAGCCACCACACCCAGCTGTTAGTTTCTTGTACATCTATACAAGCACTTATATGGCCCCCCTTTTTCTTAAATGGTAGCTTACTAGAACCTGTATTATGCTATTCTGTGGTTATACTCATAAAAGCAATACAAATTTAGATGC
Organism: Macaca fascicularis; assembly: GCF_037993035.2. Lineage (NCBI taxonomy): Eukaryota > Metazoa > Chordata > Mammalia > Primates > Cercopithecidae > Macaca > Macaca fascicularis. Next base: position 90,559,276 of record NC_088384.1, read on the forward strand.
ATACTTTAACTTTTTTTTTTTTCTTTTGAAAGAGAGTCTTGCCCTTTCGCCCAGGCTGGAGTGCAATGGTGTGATCTGAGCTCACTACAACCTCCGCCTCCCAGGTTCAAGCGATTCTCCTGCCTCAGCCTCCAGAGTAGCTGGGACTACAGGCGCATGCCACCACACCTGGCTAGTTTTTCTATTTTTAGTAGAGACGGGGTTTTTTTTTCTATTTTTAGTAGAGACAGGGTTTCACCATGTTGACCAGGTTGGTCTCGAACTCATGACCTCAGGTGATCAGCCCACCTCAGCCTCCGAAAGTGCTGGGGTTACAGGCGTGAACCACCACATATTTCAACAATTTGAAGCAGTACCAGAGGATATAATGTAGAAAGTTTATGTGGTCTCCATCTTACTACTCCATGGTAACTTCTTTTGGCAGTTGGGTGTTTTTCCTTCCAGATTTGTTTGGTACATAAGCACATTTATATATAAGCTGTTTATTAGATGAAACTGGAATATGTATATTTATATATGTTAAGTTTAAGGCTGAAGTGGAGAGATCGCCTGAGCCCAGGAGGTCAAGGCTACAGTGAGCCGTGATTGCACCACTGCACTCCACCCTGGGTGAGAAAAAAATAAGAGAAAACAGAAGTTGACTTTAAGATATATGTGTATGTATCTTATTCTGCAACTTGTTCTGTTCACTTAAAAATATCACACATTTTTCTGTGTTATTATATGCAGGTCTACTTCATTCTTTTTAAGGTCTGTATAGTATCCTAGTCCCATATGTAAATTTAGGTGGTGTATAGTTTTTTTTATTCCAGACACTGCTGCAGTAACTGTTCTTGTCTTTTTCGCACTCATGCTAGTGGTTATGTAGCATAGATTTCTACAAGTGGCACTTTTGGCATGCATATTTTACATTTTAGGTGGAAACTGACCTTTAGAATAATGATATAAAAATCATCTATAATTGGCCAGACACAATGGCTCGTGCCTATAATCCCAGCACTTTGGGAGGCCAAGGTGGGCAGATCACTTGAGGTCAGAAGTTGGAGACTAGCCTGGGCAACATGGTGAAACTCTGTCTCTACTAAAAATACGAAAAGTAGCCGGAAGCCATGCATCTGTAATTCCAGCTGCTCAGGAGGCTGAGGCACTAGAATTGCTTGAACCTGGGAGGCGGGGGTTGCAGTGATCCGAGACCAGGCCAGTGCACTCCAGCCTGGGCAACAGAGCAAGACTCTGTTTCAAAATAAATAAATAAAATTTAAAAGTAATCATATATAATTCTCCTCATCCAATTTCACTCTACCACACAACTATTTTCGTCTTTGTATGTTCTCCTTCCTCTTTTGTTCACGTATACATATTTTCCAAGATATGCATGCTGGGTTTTAGGAGAATTTTTTTCTTTTTTTTTTGTTTTAATATGCAAAAACATTTAACCTTGTTGTCATATCGTCTTTGTGATTAACTACGTAGTGACTACATAATACTTAGTGAAATAATTGTACCATAATTGGCCAAATATCTTGCCTGTGTACGTTTGGGTTGCTCCCATTTCTTTGTTTGTTTTAGAGACGAAGTCTCTGTTGCTCAGGCTGGAGTGCAGTGGCTCAGTCTCAGCTCACTGCAACCTCTGCCTCCCAGATTCAAGTGATTTTCCTGCCTCAGCCTCCTGAGTAGCTGGGATTACAGGCGCGCACCATCACGCCCAACTAATTTTTGTATTTTTTAGTAAAGACAGGGTTTCGCCATGTTGGCCAGGTCTCAAACTCCTGACCTCAGGTGATCCACCTGCCTCAGCCTCCCAAAGTGCCGGGATTACAGGCATGAGCCACCATACCCGGCTGCTTCCATTTCTTAATTAGTAGAAATAGTGCTGTGATGATGCTTCTGTGAATGTCTGGTTTTGTTTCGTTTTGTTTTAACTTACTTATTAGGTTATTTCCTCAGGAGGAAATTCTTAGGAAAATAATTTCTGAGGGGGAGAGACCAATGCTTTTATGGTTCTTGCAATACATTGTCCTGTAGCTTTGTCAAGATTGTATTGCCCTTGTACCTGCCAGTTTTGTAATAGCAATGCCAGCATTTAAAAATAAACCTCAGCATTGCTATAATTTTTCATTTCTTTCCTTTTTTCGAAATGGAATCTCACTCTGTTGCCCAGGCTGGAGTTCAGTAAGCGATCTCAGCTTACTACAACCTCTGCCTCCCAGGTTCAAGCAATTCTCCTGCCTCAGCCTCCTGATTAGCTGGGATCACAGGCCCGTGCCACCATGATGGCTAATTTTTGTATTTTTAGTAAAGACAGGGTTTCACCATGTTGGCCAGGCTGGTCTCAAACTCCTGACCTCAAGTGATTCACCCACCTCAGTTTCCCAAAGTTCTGGGATTACAGGTGTGAGCACCACGCCCAGCTGAATTTTTCATTTATTTGTTTGCGAGGAATGATGACAATAGTTTGATGTGATTGTAATTTCTGGTAGGCATATTTTCTACTAGTATTCTTTTGCATACTACCTACTAGAGACTTGCTATTGTTCTTAGTCATTTCATGTTTTGTGTGGTTTTTTTTTTTGCCTGTTATATTTGGTGCATATATTTTTCTGTCCTGTTAGATTCATTTTTCTTATACAGAAGTTAAGTTTTATGTTTAGTGATCAAATTGGTCATAGTTCTTTGTCAATCATTTGCTTCCAGTGGTCATGCCTCCTATGCTGAGACAGTGGATACTCTTGGATCTTTATTGCTGCTTGTTTTTCCATGTGTCAGGAATGTGCACCTGGGGACTAGAGAATTGGGGAGCCTTATCTCCGTCACCCCATTGCCCGGGATGCATTTCTTTCTCATCATTTGGTTCTTGGCTTAAAGATGACATACTTACGGCCGAGAATGGTGGCTCACACCTGTAGTCCCAGCACTTTGGGAGGCCAAGGCAAGTAGATCCGTTGAGCCCGGGAGTTCAAGACCAGCCTGAGCAACATGGCGAAACCCCATCTCTACAAAAAATTAGCTGGGTTTGGTAGTACACATCAGTAGTTCCACATGTTCGGGAGGCTGAAGTGGGAGGATCACTTGAGCCTGGGAGGTCAAGGCTGCAGTGAGCCATGATCGCACCACTGCATGCCTGGGTAACAGAGTGAGACCCTATCTCAGAAAAAAAAAAAAAAAAAGATTACATCTCCTCAGGTGTTCCTGACCACATTAGCCAGAGTAGCATCCCTTGCCCCGCAGCGTAGTCCCTGTATCCTGCAAGAATCTTGTTTACTTGTTTAAGTCTCTTTCGCCAGAATGTGAGCTCCCTGAGGGCAGGGACCTCCTCGGTTGTGGTCACCGGTATATTCAGCCCTTCTGTTGACCAGCAATGTGGTGTTCTTGGGCAAAACCCTTCTCCTTTCCAAACCTGTTTCCTCATCACTAACATGGAGATCATACTAACCCGTGAATGAGAGTTTCAGAAGAGAGCATGTGTCTGAAAGCAATATATGACCCATAGTAGGTGCTGAGTAGGGAAATCATACCTGTGTGTCCTCCCATTCCTGATAGATGTGTGAGATGTGTGTTTACTTTCATTTATTTTTCTTTCTTCCTCTTTTTTTTTTTTTTTTTTTTTTAGGAGTCTCACTCTGTTGTCCAGGCTGGAGTACAATGGCACAATCGTGGCTTACTGCAGCCTCTACCTCCTGGGCTCAAGCAACCCTTTCACCTCAGCCTCACAAGTAGCTGGGACTACAGGCACACGACACCATGCATGGTTAATTTTTTTAATCTTTTGTAAAGATGAAGTTTCACCATGTTGCCCAGGCTAGTCTCAAATTCTTGGGCTCAAGCAGTCTACCTGCTTTGGCCCCTCAAAGTGCTGGGATTACAGGCATGAGCCACTGCGCCTGGCTTGTGTTTACTTTTGTATAGCCAGATCTTTTTTTTTTTTTTTTTTTTTTTTGAGACGGAGTCTCGCTCTGTAGCCCAGGCTGGAGTGCAGTGGCCGGATCTCAGCTCACTGCAAGCTCTGCCTCCCGGGTTCACGCCATTCTCCGGCCTCAGCCTGCCGAGTAGCTGGGACTACAGGCGCCCGCCACCTCGCCCGGCTAGTTTTTTGTATTTCTTAGTAGAGACGGGGTTTCACCGTGTTATCCAGGATGGTCTCGATCTCCTGACCTCGTGATCCACCCGTCTCGGCCTCCCAAAGTGCTGGGATTACAGGCTTGAGCCACCGCGCCCGGCCTGTATAGCCAGATCTTAGTGTCTGGTTCTCGTTGAATTTCAGATCACCTAAACCTTAGCTCTTTTTTCACACTGTGGACTGTGAGGCCATGTCCCCCTCCTGTACTTAAAAAGGTTGATTTCGTGAAACCTAGTTGCGGAAATGCTTTTTATTTGTTCCTTCAGTATTTATTGAGCCTATCCTCTGCGAGGTACTGGGGCTATAAAGTCTGGTCTGGTTTCCTGGTCCCAGGGTGCCTTGCATCTGGAGGAGGAGATGAATGTGACCTAAACAGTTGCACTGCATTGTGGTCAGTGCTGTGAAGGCTGGGGGCCTCGGTGCCCAGCAGAGGGGCTGGTGTCAGAGAAGCCTCCAGCGGGAGGCTCTGGAGCTGAGTCCAAAGGGTTGGGAGGTAGTTACATCAAGCATTGAGTGAAGGAAGGAAGCTTGTTTCCTTCAGACCCAGAGCAGCACGTGGCAGGGCAGGGATGGGAGGCCTCTTCAGGCTGTGTTCGCCCCCTGCTGTCCATTCTCCACACAGCAGCCAGAGCCGCCCTTTGGAAAACAATCAGGTCTTGTCACTCTCTACCTCAAAACTTGAGAGTGGCTCCATGAATCATATGCAGTAAAAACCAAAGTCATCACTTGACCTGCCAGGCTGTCTGTGGTCTGGTCCCGGCTCCCAGCTGCCGTCCCTCCCCTGCTTCCTGCCCTTCAGCCACACCAGCCCCTTTGGTTTTCCCCCTGAATATGCCAGGCGCTTGCCCACCCCAGGGCTTTTGTGCTTGCTCTTGGTGCTGTCTGGAACATTCCCCAGAAACTGGAATGGCTAAGTCCCTCATTTCCTTCAGATGTCTACTCACTATTGCCTTGGCGAGCCTTCTCTGACGATGTATGTCACATTCCCATCACCCCTGCATTCCAGGTCCCATTTCTCTACTGTAGCTGACATTTATGTTTGACTTCTTTTTTCTTATTTAATGTCCCTTCCCACAAATGTCAGTTTTGTGACATGGGATTTTTGTTATATTTTGTTCACTGCAGCATCCCCAGGCCTAGAACATTTCTGGCACATGGAAGGTTGCCATGTAGTTACTGAATGAATAGCAGTCTTAGGAAATTTCATCTTTTTCATTTCAGCCCCATTCTCTAATCTCTGGGGGGCTGTTTTGGATTTAGATTCTGACATCTTGGTTTTCACTTTCTTTCCCCTTTCTTTCTGGATTGATTGCAGATTGAGCTGTCCTAAATTATCATCCAAGTTATTCTTACATATTCTTATTCTGACAACATTGAGTGTATCAGAGCCCTGTGGCCCCTGTATCATAGACTTCTCTTGGATACATAGATGGGGGATTAAAATGTTTTTAAATAGAAACAATACAGTAGAATGAAAAGGGCAGTTTAAAAAAAAGAAAATCAAAACCTTTCTATAATTCCTTGCCCTTAATGTGGCTTTTTTCATAATCTCCTCTAACCTTTTGTTTTCATGTGATTGCAGTCACTAAAGCACTTTATTTTTGCATTTTGCTGTTTTCACTTAACATTATAGCACACATCTTTTGTGATGGTATAACATGGTCTAATCACCATGGTTAATATGTGTATTATATTCCTATTAGTGAATGTTCCATAATCTACTTGGCCTTTTCCCTAATTGTTGGGCGTTTTTAGTTCTTTCTGCATTTTGCTATTGCAGATGCCACTATACTTTGGTACTTGGTGAACTTCCAGGAGGGTGACCAGGGTAGACTGTGTATTGTCCAGCGGTGACCACTATTGTGCCCCGCTCCTCCCCTTCACAATAGCCGCTGGCACATAGTAGGAGCTCAATGAATGTGTTGACTGACATTCGATCTCATACACGCATGACCCACTGCATTGTACTCTCACGTCCACAGAACCTTGTCATTTTACCCAGGCTCCAGATCTTAGAGGCATCAGGCCATTTGCCACTTTATAGGAGAAACTTGTTTACCCTTCCCTCCAGCGTTCGAGAGTATTCTTCTGTCACAGGGGAGCGGGTGGCCGTGACTGGATTGTCAGACTTGTGCTTTCCAGAAAAACAAGAATTCATTGTGCTGTCTCCACCCAGTGTTGAGGATTCCCCCACCAACCCCAACTCATTAGTCCCTGGGGGTGAGGAACTGTTTTCTTTTGGTGAATGGAGCCTCTGTTTCTAACAACTCTCAGCCTTTGAGGGGCTTCTGACTGGATTCTAGACCAGTCTGGAAGGGGCCACCTGAGAACAGGTATACCTCAGGGCTAGTTTCCATCCACAGGAAGAGTTAGGCCTAGTTCAGTTAAGCAGCTATTTATCACACGTCTACTCCACAGACCTTTGTAGAGTCTCTAAGAAGTAGACATAGTACCTAATGTATGTCCCAGAGAAGCACAGCCAGGGATTTGGGGAGTCACATGTAGGCAGACCCCATCGATTGGGGGATCAGTAAGGGCTTCGTGGAGGAGATGATGTCTTAGGTGGTCTAGAAGAGTTTGTTGGATTTCAGCAGAGAAGATGCCTTGTGGGATAAAAAGATGTAGAGACAGGGAGGTGTGTCATGGAGCTGGAGAGTGGAGGGAAAGGTAGGACAGGAGTGACAGGAGGCCTGGCATGGCAGAATGAGGACATGAACTCCGACTGCCCCTCCGCTTACAGATGCTGTGTGCAGGAGTAGCCCACTGAGCAGTTTCTGGGTAATCAAAATTAATGAGCCCCTTCCCAAGGCACACTTCTTATAGCTGAGTGCTGCACATCACACTATCTCGGATGCTTGCTGAAGTCACTCAGTCTATCCTCATGTGCTCTTTGGGCCGCAAATGACAAAGTGTTGTCTTCCTGTTAGATAGTACTCTCTGGGTTTTCTTAAATCATCAGAGTCCCATCCCCCAGCTTTGCCAAATATATGAGTCATGGACGTGTATATACATGGGAATGGTGTTTATATTCTGCTCCCCAACAGCTGAGGAGGGTGGGATAATAGTGCCTGGTGGGCAAAGCGCCAGGAGCAGCCCTGTCCCACATGGGGGTGTGAGCAGATGCTCTGGGCACTGGCGGTGGCCGGAGGAGCACATCAGATCAGCTTGGGGGGCTTTGAGGGGGTGCCAGGTGCCTGAGTATTACTTGTTTGTTGGAAGACAAACATGTGATTCATCTGCCTGGGGTATGAGGAAGTTAATCCTGCCTATTGGCTTCTCCTAACCTTGGTCTTGTTTTCTGGCAGGCAGAGGTGGAGGAGACACTGAAGCGACTGCAGAGCCAGAAGGGAGTGCAGGGAATCATCGTCGTGAACACAGAAGGTACACGCCCTCCCTCCCGCCATGACCCGCACCCAGGCAGGCCCAGAAGCAGCCATAACACAGCATGGCACTTGCTGTTGACAAAGTCCTTCACGAACCTGATCTAATTTTAGGCCTTTTTAATTTTTAACACCTCCGGTGTTCTTTTTTTTTTTTTTTTTTTTTCCCATTAAGGCTAGTCAGGTGAAGCAGCGGGAGTGGAGAAGGGACAAAGAAATCAGTAACTGGTTGTGAGCAATTAGTTGTAAACAGCACTGCGTTCAGACCAGCCACTTCCAGTGTCCTCACAAAGGGAAAATCTGCTCAGTCCCACTGCCCTGACAGATCACACTTCAGTCTTCCATGCTTACTCAGGCTCGTCCGGCACAGTTCGAGAGGACCATAATAATAGTTGTTACCCTTGGGCATATGTTTACACATGAGCTTTTTAAAATATTGCTTCATGGTTTACATAAACAAGTTTTTTAAGTGCCATCACAATGTTCATTAGCCCAATTTTGTTGTTTCTACTTTTTAGTAAATCCATTAAGTGGGTATTACCTACCCATTTGTGTTGATTCTGCTTTTTTGGCTGGATGGTTCTCTAGTTAACTTCTCTGTGCCTGCAGCTCTCCTCCACCCCGACAACCCTTTCTGAGTGGGTATCTGTATAGGTAGAAGGGTACAGATACTAATTTTCCCAGACTGCACCGGACAGGAAGGGAGCGAACATTTAGCACGCCCCTGCTCTGTGCCAGGATTCTGGCTGGTGCCGCGCGTACTCTTCTTATATTCCGTAAAGCAGCCTGGTTGTCTGCATTTTGCAATGGAGAAAACTGAGTCTAGAAATGTAATTGATCTGCCTACCATCACACAGTCGAGATTTAAATCCAAGCCCATCTGAGTGCACTTGGATGCTTTCTCCCATGCCATGCTGTCAAGAACCAGAATGGCCCCCAGGCCCTCACGCTCCAGGCCAGCAGTAAGGACGGGGACTCTGGAATCCAGCAGTCATGAGTTTGAATTCTGCCTCATCTTCTGACTAGCTTTGTGACCTTGGCCAAGTCGCTTAAGCCTGTAAATGGGGATAATACTTATATCTACCTTATAAGTTGAAGAGTAACTAAGAATGAACAGCATAAAGCATTTAGTACAGTATTGTCACCATCTGTTTTGAGCTGTGAGGCATTTGTTCATACAAACTCTGATTTACCTGATGGGGTTCCCCTGTTGGGTTGGGGGCATCCACATACTTTATGCCTCTAGGCCACAGTGTTTTCCAAATGTATTCATTCTTTGAAATCACCCGGGGATCCTGTTAAACATAGCTTTCCAGGCCTCAGCACCAAAAAGTCTAATTTATTAGGACCAAAGCAAGACCTGAGGAATCTGTGTGTTTACCAAGCACCCCAGGAGATTCTTATGATCAGACAAGTTTAGAAAATTCTGCTTTAGTGGATAGATTCTAATCAGAAGAGGCTTCAGTGAGAGCCACAGGCCTAAGATTCACAGCAGTTCTGTCTCTTTCCGAAGGCCTTCCCTTGGAGAGACTGCCTCAGATCATGTTTTCAGGGCTGTGTTCCTTAAACCTAGGGGTCCTGTGCTACCCTGGGAGTAGAGGTAGAGGCTGAGGTTCCTGTCATCCACTTCAGTCAGAGCACACATACTAAGAACCATCAGTTCGTGTTTCTACATTGGTTTTAATTTGGGAAGGGGTTTGGCCTATTTAAAAACTACCCTACTGGAGTTTACAAAAATAACATAAACCAGTTTATGTGAGGCTGGGAGGAGAGGAGTCCACTGAGACGCTGCTGCTGATAGAGCAGCGTGGCCAATGAAGAAAGACCAGGACCATGCCTGACTCACCTCTGTTCCCGTGTCATTCACCACAGGCCGCAGAGTCAGGTCAGTGAACGTTAAATGAACCGACCACAGTGGGTGTAGCCGTCAGCCCCTTTGATTTGGTGATTCCCAAGGACTGTGTTCAAAGGCAATAATCCCAAAGGAAAAAACCTGAAATTTTTGCAAGCATGTTAGATGCCATAATGAGTAGATTAATAATTGTTATAATAGCTGGGCGTGGTGCATGGTTGTTCACACCTGTTCCCAGCACTTCGTGAGGCCATGGCAGGATGATCACTTGAGCCCAGGAGTTCAAGACCAACCTGGGCAATGTAGTGAGACCCCAACTCCACAAAAAAAAGAAAAATTAGGCAGGTGTGGTGGCACACGCCTGTAATCTTAGCTACTCAGGATGCTGAGACGGGAGGATTCCTTGATCCCGGGAGTTCAAGGCTGCAGTGAGCTGTGATTGCACTCCAGCACAGAGCAAGACCTTGTCTCTTTAAAAATAATCATCATCATCATCATAATGAAGTATGTAGGCCTTTCAGTGCCCAGCCCAGAGGCTGCTCCCACAGGCCAGGATTTACAGGCAGCTCTGTGGGTAGAGGTAATACAGCAGTACCTGTATCTGTCACGTGCCTGGCGTGCTGCCGGGCACGGTTTGTTTATGTGTTTCTTGGCTGCCTTGTAGGGTAGATGCTATTGCGGCCACCTTTACAGACACGTGGACATCCCAAGAGGTCAGGCCATGCCCAGTTGCGGGGCCCCCCAAATTCTCTGGCCCAGTGTATTCAGTGGGCTCTAATTTTTTCAGTGCTCTTAGAGAGCCTCTTATGTGTGTTGTCAGTCTAGGACTTGTTTTGGAGAAGCAGAGTTCTCAGCAATTCCTACTTAAATCAAGCAGAATGAAAGCCATCAAGGGCAACAAAGTGGAGGTGCTATGTCCTTGGATAGAATGTTGATTTCCAGCCGGGTGCGGTGGCTCACGCCTGTAATCCCAGCACTTTGGGAGGCCAAGGCAGGCAGATCACCTGAGGTCAGGAGTTCGAGACCAGCCTGGCCAACATGGTGAAACTTCGTCTCTACTAAAAATATAAAAATTAGCTGGGCATGGTGGCAGGCACCTGTAATCCCAGCTATTCGGGAGGCTGAGGCAGGAGAATCGCTTAAACCCAGGAGGTGGAGGTTGCAGTGAGCCGAGATCACACCACTGCACTCCAGCCTGGGCGACAAGAGCGAAACTCTGTCTCAAAAAAAAAAAAAAAATGTTGATTTCCAAGTCAGCAGAACCCTGACAAGCACAGAGCTAGAAAGAATGTGCTCCCCAGCCCTGCCTAGTTCTGATTAAACCATGCGCTCATTTCATTTACAGGAGGCTGGGAGCCCTTGGGACACTGTGGAGGCAGGAGCAGGCCCCCTGCTCAGGGCTGCCCCGATCAGTTGGGTGGCCTGAGGCAGCTCCTTTCCCTCTTCAGCCCTCAACTGCCTCGAGTCCTGTGATGGTCCAGGGAATCTCTTTTGGGCACTTCTTGCTCCGAGACCTGAAAGACTTCTGTCACTAAGAGAGAAACTGTCTTCTGGGACTGGACATTTTGACTCCAAGGAAACAACCCCAGGGTCCAGCGGCCCCAGCTCTGACCCCCAGGCTTCCACAGTACTCGCACAGGGGAGGCCCTCATTCTTGCCTTAAAACTGCCCCTAAAGCCAAGCCTTTTCACTGGGAAGCCCCAGCTGCTTACCTTTTGGATGCTAGTGAGTGCTGCCTTTTTGTCTACTCATTGGGCTGATTGCAGCATAGCTGAGAACATGGAATGCAGAATGAGCCCGCCTGGCTTTAAATCCAGGCCCTACTTACTTACCAGCTATGTGGTTTTGGGCATAAGCCACTTTCTCTGTTAAGTTTTCTAATTTGTAAAATGTGGATCATAATTCTGCCTTTCTCTAGGGGAAGCTTTTAGAATAGTGCCTGGCACGAAATGCCTATGAATGTCTCAGTTAGTGTGTGTGTGTGTGTCTTTAACTTGTGTCCCATTCTCAGGGCCCCCACGTCAGTGTCTCATTTACATCTCACACAGTGACCCTGTGAGGCAAGGGTTTGCCCAGTTTGCAGATGAGAAACCCAAAGCTGAGAGAGGTGTGGATAACCGCCCAAGGTCACCCAGCTGTAGATGAACGTGGTCAGAACCCGGAATCTGGGTTGGTCACACTTCCCACTGATCCATGGGGCCTTTAAGCCCTCTGGAAGCTTCCATTAAAGATGATGATTTGGGGATAATTGTATTGGGATGCCAATGATCTTATCTAGGGTTTTCCTACCCACCCACCAACATTCAGCTCAGCTGCTTCTTTCTTCAGGACCCCCTCCCTGATCACCCCAGCCCAGAGTGGTTGCTCCTGCTCCTGCCCCTGAACCCATGACATACCCAAGTCCCAATACTTTCCAGCCACCTGCCACTGCCTTTTGACATCTCCGCCTTGACTAGACTCAAATGGTGTTTCATAATAAAAGTGTGAGTTTAAGCAGTTTTACCGAAAACGCAAGGGAAATTTCATTCTGTTTATACTTTTCCAGACCCCCTGCCATCCTCTGCTGCTACTCACACAGGCAGAATAAGTGAAGGCAAAGATTGGTCTCTTGTGTTCACTGCTGTCTGTAGTACTTAGGATGGTGTTGGCACAGAGTTGGTGTTTGATTAAAGTGTCTGTTGAATTTTTTAGATGTCTTTTATTGCTTGAAGGAACTGGGTGTGTTGGAAGAGCCTGGGGGTATATCCCAGCAGATCAGAGCCCCAAGTTAGAAATTGTGCCTCCCAGATGACCAGCTACTTCTGCAGGCTCCACAGTGTTCATTTGTGAAGGCAGAGGCTGGGAGCAGGTGGCCTAATAACTAGGCTGTCTCTGAGGTCTCCTCCAGCTCTGGCATCCAGTGAATCTGGAATTAATCTTTGTCCTTGTTTGAACTTCTTCCCGGTTTTGGTCCTTGGCCCTGTACTTGCACGTTTTCTTTTGTTTTTGGAGTGAGCCAGCAGATGTTTAGTTTCTTGTCTGTTTTACACAGCTCCTGCTTGTATGGATGTGATCAGACTCCTCATGCCAATATCTGTCCAAACTAGTGAAAGTAGACCCTTTGACCACTCACTTACCAACAGCAATAAAAGCTTAATGATGTCTCTCTAGGGACACTAGTGAGCAAATCAGACTTGGTCAAGCCCTTGGGGAGCTTACATTATGGTGGGAGATAGAATAATGATCACAGTGTAATGCTGCAGTGTCAGCCTGGGAAAGCTGTGTGGTGCTGGGTCGGTGCCACCAGTGGGGATGAGAGGTGTCACCCGAAGATGGAGACCTCAGGGACGAAAGTGGGAATCATGAGTGAATAGGGGAAGGAAAGAAAGTTCCAGGCAGAGGGATCTGTGAGAAGGTGGCTTTGCGGTGTGTAAAAAGAGAAGGTCAAGGGGTCTGATCACCCAAACCATGCCAAGCCTTGAGACTGTAGGCCTCTTACCATTGGGGCCCAAAGATGAGCTAAGGGGAGGGTTTCCGGCCAGGTAGCAAGAACAGCCAACCCAGAGCTCTGCCTGGGCTCTGGTCCTGGCCCTCGGTGGGTGGGCTGTGTTTTAGCAAGCCCCTTGCAGGTTTAAGCAATAGTCACATCCCCTCAGATTAATGCAAATGGCATTTCCTGTGTGAATAGTGTTTATGTATTAACATTTATTAAGTGTACTCTTGCTAAACATTCTTAAATGAATTAAGCAGTATTCAGCCCGCCCAGCAGCACTTGGAAGCACAGATATTATTTTATAGATAAGGCAATGGAAGCTCAGGAGGTTTCATCACATGCCCAAGGCTGCATAGCTGTGAAGGGCAGAGTTGGGTGTAAGCACAGGTCAGTTTGGAGCCCAGGACCCTATTAATCTGGCCCATAGCTGCCCAGCCTAGGACTCAACTAAAGGCAGTTATCAGACCGACCTGCTGGGTGGCAAGAAACTGGCCCAGTCTTGTTTTCTTAGGCCCCCAGGAATGTGAGCGTGGACAGAAAGAGTCGTGGTGGCTCCTTCCCCATCACCGCCCCATTGTGGGTAGATTATAATGGACACACTCATTGGTGCCATCCTCAGGAAGCTTCAACTGTAGAGCAAGGCCTTGCAGGGCCCTGCCGTGCACATTGTGGCCATCCAGGAGCCAGCAGCAGCCCTGGTGATCTGGTTGTCTTGTCCCTTGCAGACAAGTGATGACTACAACCTCTTCTCCTGACATCACTTGGCTCAAAAAGCCTCTCTGACTCACCTGCTTCTTTTGCCACCATGTCCTCTTCTGCCTACCCTTGCATTCCTGGTGCCCTAGGAAGACAAGATTGGGCCGGTTTCTTTACTACTCAGCCGGTCGGCCTGATAACTGCCTTTGGCCGATCCCTAGGCTGAGCAGCTGTGGGCAGGACGAGCAGGGTCCTGGGCCCCAAAGCTGGCCACTTCTTATGAGGAGCCACTTGTGCCACACTCCTCAAGTGCCTGTCAGCTGGTGGGCTCTTGGGGGTCTCATGGATAGAGCCTTCTGCTCATATGTCACAGCCAATTCACAGGTACCTGCTGGCCCAATTATGGCCTGAGGTGGCTCAGTGTGAGCTACATTCCTCACCTCTGTGACAGTAGACACCATCCAGTGAATAAGTCCATTTAATGGTTCATCTCAAGGAAACAGTCCTCCAAACAAAAGGCTTGGTATAAGGTGCTGTTCACTGCCCAGTTAATGGTTACAGTTTGTTACTGGTTACAGTTTGTTACTGCCCAGTTTGTTACTGGTAACAAACCCAGCCCCTAAGTAGCCAACAGTAGGGGCTGGGGAGCTCTGTGGACCGCCCACTTAGTGGCCTCTTTGAAAGAGGTAGCAGTGCTGTTTACAAAGGGTGAACATGTTTCCTGTTTCTGTGCCTGTTGTGCAAACATAGAAAAACATGCTTTAATCTGGGGGCCTGGCCATGTGGACAGTGTGTTTACAGCTGCACCCCAAGCCTGCCTTGGGTGGAAATCGTGACGGTTATGTCCCAGCACAAGCTGACTTTTTCTCTTCTACTTTTTAGTGTTTAGAAGTTTGTGGCCGGGCATGGTGGCTCACGCCTGTAATCCCAGCACTTTGGAAGGCCGAGGCGGGTGGATCATGAGGTCAGGAGTTCAAGACTAGCCTGTCCAGTGTGGTGAAACCCCGTCTCTACTAAAAATACAAAAATTAGCGGGGTGTGGTGGTGCGCGCCTGTAGTCCCAGCTATTCAGGAGGTGGAGGCAGGAGAATCACTTGAACCAGGGAGGCGGAGGTTGCAGTGAGCTGAGATCACGCCATTACACTCCAGCCTGGGTGACAGAGCAAGACTCCATCTCAAAAAAAATAATAATAAAATAAATAAAAGAAGTTTGTAAGGCCAGGCACGGTGGCTCATGCCTGTAATCCCAGCACTTTGGGAGGCTGAGGCGGGCAGATCACCTGAGGTCAGGAGTTCGAGACCAGCCTGGCAAACATGATAAAACTCTGACTCTACTAAAAATACAAAAATTAGCTAGCTGGGCACTGTGGCACGTGCCTGTAGTCCCAGCTACTCGGGAAACTGAGGCAGGAGAATCACTTGAACCCGGGAGGCAGAGGTTGCCGTGAGCCACTGCACTCTAGCCTGGGCAACAGAGCAAGACTCCATCTCAAAAAAAAGAAATTTGTAAAAGCGCTTCCTGGTTTCAAGTCTAAGCACTATGAATGAGAGTCCTTTTTTGAACAAAAAAACAAAAACCTTATTTTATTAGTTTTTTTAATCTGTGTCCCTTCATGAATCAGAGCTAGTGTCTCTTTTTACTGCTGGGAACCAATCAGCCCTGGGAAAGGAACCGGGAGTGAGACAGCGGGCCTGTATATGAATCCTGCCCCACTGTGGGAAAGGAACCGGGAGTGAGACAGCAGGCCTGCATATGAATCCTGCCCCACTGTGGGAAAGGAACCGGGAGTGAGACAGCAGGCCTGCCTGTGAGTCCTGCCCCACTGTGTGACCACAGACAGGTTGCCTCACCGCTCAGAGCTCCTGTTGCCTCGCAGGGGGATGAGATGGTGTTGCCACCCGTGGAGTAGTTCTAGGGCATGGCACTGGCATGCTTTGGGGCTCAGCACCATGCCTGTCACATAGCAAGCCCTCTGCGGATGGTGGCATTGACTGAGAATTGCTATTCCAGTTCTTTCCACTAGGGGTGTGGGTGGGAGCTCGGCAGAAGGGGCTCCACATCCTCTCAGGCTCCATCTGCTCTCCCCTCAGGCATTCCCATCAAGAGCACCATGGACAACCCCACTACCACCCAGTACGCCAGCCTCATGCACAGCTTCATCCTGAAGGCACGGAGCACCGTGCGTGAAATCGACCCTCAGAACGATCTCACCTTCCTTCGAATTCGCTCCAAGAAAAATGAAATTATGGTTGCACCAGGTAAGGGGTCTTCTACCTCCCCATGTAGAAGCAGACCTCACGGCACATTCTCTGCCTCATCAGGAGGCCTGGCACAGTGGTGTCTCCAGAGGATCCAGGCAGGGCCCGAGGAGTTGAAGGAACTGGGTTGTTGCCTTACTGCCTAGCCAGCCTCCAGCTGGTGTCCCACAGCAGATCCGCCCAGGGACTGGCCCCGGAGGGGAACCCAGTCTCCTGGGATAGACAGACATGTGAGCATCATGTGTGTCTCCCCTGCCTTGATAGGAGAAAACTCAAAGGCATTTGGGACATAGAGGAAGGTGTGGCCAGGCCTGTCTGGGGCTGTCTGCAAAGGCTTCCCAGAAGAGGGGACACCGGAACTGAATCTTAAGGGCACAGGAAGCAGTGTGAGCAAGGCGGAGGGGCGGAAAGCCACATTTGGAAGAATATTCAGTGATTCTGCTCCAAAATGTAAAACAAAAGTACCGTATCATTTTATCCTTGAAAACATGTTCTCTGCCCACTTGTAAAGACCAGGCCTGTCTTTAGGCCCGTTGCAGCCAGCTCTTCCTCCCGCACCGGAGCAGATTGCCATGTTTCTTTTACACGAGGTGCTTGCCTTGCATTTGAGGGCTGTGTGGTGCAACCAAGGCCTGTGTTTAGTCCTTAGGATCATTCTCGGGGTGAGGAGATGCTCATTCTGGGAGGAGCCCACAAGGATGGGAGCACAGGAGCGAGCAACAGAGCCACATCTCCTGCCCGGCCCCCTCGCTCTCACTCATGGACTAGGGTGGCAGACAGAGGTTCCAGGACCATCTCTGCCTCGTGACTTCTCACCCGGCTTTTTCTTGGCTGAGCCACATAGTTGAGTGTGCGTGCGTCATGTGTGCGTGTGATGGTGCACTTCCGCTGCAGTGCCGCTTATCTAGGGCATCAGGATGTGAGTGGGGAGCAGTGGGAGGTGAGACTTTGGTCCAGTTTAGAAGGGGCCACAAACACCTAACTCGGTTGCATGGACTTGATCTTGCAAGCAAAGGTTTTTAGGGCAGGAGGTGATAGGATTATGATTAGGACCCGGATAAAGGAAGGCAGCGGGGGATCTGGGGACACTGAGTGCTCTGGACATGGCAACACAGAGGCCACAGAGTTCTGAGGTCATTTGATGGGGGGTCAGCCGCTCCACGCAGCAGACCAGCATAGGTTCTGTCACCAGGCCTGGAAGGATGGGAAGAAAGAACTACAGAGCCAGTCACAGCAGCCCAGTTTCCCTGGGACACTCCCTAGAGGGGTGGGGACAGAGCAAGTCAGTCACAGAGAAGAACATAAGAATAACTCCAGAGTCTTTTTTATTCCAAAATCACGCCGTCCATGTGTACTGCCTGATCCATCAGGGAGAAAAGACTGCAGGAGGCGCAGAATCTGTTTTCCCAGCTTTGCCTCCCACAGGCATGACCCTGGGCAAGTCACAGAACACCTGCAAATCTACATCTGTAAAATGTCGAGTAGGGGACTGTGCTGTGCTGATGTCCTGAGCCACCCTGCCTGGTTGAGTGTGTTGACCTGGGTTGGGGGAAAAAGCCTTGGAATCAGATTTAAACTGAAATCCCTCCCAGGACATCATGTTGTGTGGCTGCAGAGGACAAAGCTTCACTCCCCTAAAAGTCGGGCTGAGAGGCCAGGCGCGGTGGTTCACGCCTGTAATCCCAGCACTTTGGGAGGCTGAGGCAGGTGGATCACGAGGTCAGGAGTTCGAGACCAGCCTGACCAACATGGTGAAACCCTGTCTCTACTAAAAATATAAAAATTAGCCTGGCGTGGTGGCACGTACCTGTAATCCCAGCTATTTGGGAAGCTGAGGGAGGAGAATCGCTTGAACCCGGGAGGCAGAGCTTGCAGTGAGCTGAGATCGTGCTACTGCACTCCAGCCTGGGAGACAGAGCGAGACTCTGTCTCAAAAAAAAAAAAAAAAGGCTGGGAACGATGCCTCTACTCGCCCTGTGCATAGCAGACCTCACGCTTCCCAACGGCCGACTGGGAGTTCAGGGTATGGGAGAAAGGAGCAAATTACATGGTCTCAAAATCAGACACATTCTTCACGGACAGTGTCCCTTGGCATAAAGCTCCTGAGAATGTCTCCTCCGGAAGAACAGCGTCATCTGAAAGCTCCTGGCCATTCAAGTCTCAACTTGGCAGCAGTGGCACCTCCAGTTTGGCCCTGAAGACCCACAGGCATTCAGAGCCCATGAGTTTGGTTGGTGCTTGAGTCCAGAATGGGCAGCTCCCAAGTAGGGGGTTCTCCTTGGGGTTCACAGGCCCGGAGATCCCACGACCCTGTCAGTGGAGGAGGATGAGGTGGCCAGTCCCTCTCCTTGGCGGCACTGCAGGGGGCACCCGTGCTCTCAAGTCACACTCTGTCTCTCCTGCACACACGCGGCGCTCTCCTGGAGGACGGTGGCGTGCTGAGCTTGTCTTACACACAGAGCATGCTTCTTTGGCTCAGCCTCACTGCTGCCACTCAGTCCTTCCTCGCCACCAAATGCTTACCTGCATTTTTAAGGCCGTCTCCTCCACTTGAGAGTAACTTCCATGAGGGCAGGGGCTTGTAAGCACATAGTAAGCATCTAGCAAATATCCATTGATTAAATAAATGAATGACTCTGTAAACCTCCCTCCACTGCTGACACCCCACTGATGTGGGTCAGAGGTGGGGTCAGCAGTGGGGGTGGAGTCAGGGATGTCTGTGGGGCATAGTGTTAGGATGAAAACCAGTGATTTGACACTTTGACATACCCACTTTTATGTGGCCAAGAAAAAATAATTGGGTTTTGGTGCAGAATTCCTGTGGTCAGGAGCCACCACGCAGAGCCTAGGAGGCACTGGCACTGAATTGCCTCAGGATGGCTACAGAGCACCGGACCCAGGGGTGGCCATGGGCGTAGAGCAGGCCTGGCTACTGTCAGAGGTGCCCATATGAGACTGTAGTTAGCACCCTACACATTGTGGGCAGCCTAGAGCAGCCTGGCCCAGGAGGGAGATCCACGCCTTCCCACCCGCCTGGCCTGACTCCATCCAGCTGAGGAGCTGCTTCCCAGGCCGTAGACAGCAGCAGGTGTTCCAGACAGCGTGGCTCTCCACATGTGTGCCAAATTCACCCCACCCTGGCCCAGAACCGCCCACGTGAACAGACTTTTTTTTTTTCGGAGACAGGGTCTAGCTCTTGTCCAGGCTGTAGTGCAGTGGTGCGATCATGGCTCGCTGCAGCCTCAACCGCGCAGGCTCAAGCAACTCTTCCACCTCAGCCTCCCTGGTAGCTGGGACCACAGGCATGCGCGGCCACACCCAGACTTTTTTTTTGGTAGAGACAGGATTTCACTATGCTGCCCAGGCTGGTCTCAAACTCCTGGGCTCAAGCGATTCTCCCACCTCGGCCTCCCAAAGTGCTGGGATTATATGCGTGAGCCACCATGCCTGGCCAGGACATCTTAGCACAAACTTTTGTTAGCCGGACATGGTGGCACCTGTATTCCCAGCTACCTGGGAGGCTTAGGTAGGAGGATCGCTTGAGTCTGGGTAGTTGAGGCTGCAGTGAGCCATGATCGTGCCACTGCACTCCAGCCTGGGCGACAGCAAGACCCTGTCTCAAAAAACAAAACAAAAAAGAACAGACTTCTAGTTTTCACTTATTAACTTCACTAATACTAAAGCTGAGGTAACTAACTCAGCCCACACAACCTTCAACACACATTACCTGTCACAAAGCACTTGAAGTGGTATTATTGGATTTAGGGCTTGATAATTTGGAATAAAAGACACTGATATTACTGATTGTGCCTGTTTTTATCAGTGGCTTGTTAATTATTTCTGTTTTCATTTGTGATTTTTATGAATGCAGACTGATTAGCCATGAAACTGTGAGTCATTTCATTTCTGTTTCTTCCCAGTTGCAACAGCCCATCTTTGTGGGAAGAACCAAGCTTTAGGCTCGGCTCTGAACAGCCACAAAGCAACTTGGCTGAGGTCCTGCCATTTCTCTCATGCTCAGCAGGGGGCAGCAGACCAGGGCAGTTCGGAGTATGGGGTCAAACCCAGGTCCCTGTCCCCACTCCACCTGTGGATTTTCCTTGATTGGGCAAGCCCTTTAACTCTCTGAGCCTCCGTGTTCTCAGAGTGACTCGAGGGCTCACTGAGGGGCCGTATGAGAAGTGGGTGGCCCAGACTGGGACACAAAGAAGCCTTGATCAATGTTTGCAGTTAGATTAAGTGGGTAAATCTGCATACATAAAAATCACTAATGAAAACAGAATTAACAAGCCATTGATAAAAACAGGCACAATCAGTGATATCAGTGTCTTTTATTCCAAATTATCAAGCCCTAAATCCAATAATACTACTTCCCCAGTTTGCTCTTCAGTAAAATGAGAGGCACTCAGGCTCACCTCCAAGGACTTGGACTTGCTGTGATTTCATGGTGGACATTCCTCCTTACTGGGCCAGATCCCTGGAGCTGGAATCCAGGCAGCTTTGTCCCCTTTCGAAATTTTCTTATTCAGAAGGTTCTGGAAAGCCAACAAATTGAGTTTGTGACAGAAATTGACATTAGCTGGCTGGGTGTGGTGGCTCACACCTAT
The DNA here is from genome assembly GCF_037993035.2 of Macaca fascicularis. Taxonomy (NCBI): domain Eukaryota; kingdom Metazoa; phylum Chordata; class Mammalia; order Primates; family Cercopithecidae; genus Macaca; species Macaca fascicularis. Next base: position 90,579,659 of record NC_088384.1, read on the forward strand.
AATCCCAACACTTTGGGAGGCTGAGACAGGAGGATCACTTGAGCCCAGGAGTTTGCAACCATCTTGGGCAACATAGTGAGACCCCATCTGTACAAAAAACTTTTTTTGTTTTGAAATGGAGTCTCATTTTGTCACCCAGGCTGGAGTGCAGTGAGGTGATCTGCAACCTCTGTCTCCCAAGTTCAAGCAGGCCTCCTGCCTCAGCCTCCCAGGTAGCTGGGATTACAGGCACCTGCCACCAAGCCTGGCTAATTTTTGTATTTTTAGTAGAGACAGGGTTTCACCATGTTGGCCAGAGGCTGGTCTTGAATTCCTGACCTCAAGTGATCCGCCCACCTTGGCCTCCCAAAGTGCTACATGAGCCACCACACCTGACCTTCTACAAAAATCTTCTTAAAAATTTACCCAGGTTTGGTGGGGTGTGCCTGTAGTCCCAGCTACTCAGGAGGCTGAGGCGGGAGGATCACCTGAGCCCTGGAGGTCAAGGCTGCAGTGACTCATGATCGCACCACTGCACTCAACCTGTGCGACAGAGCAAGACCGTCTTGAGGGGGAAAAAGAGATAGAAAAAAAAGAAAATGACACTACCCCAAGTCCAGTGAAGTTATGTCGGAATTCCATCTTTGACACTAAGTAGCTGGGTAACCTTAAGCCAGCGGTCCTCCCACAGCCTACATCAGCATCACCTGGGAACTTGTTAGAGAAATGCAAACTCTTGGGCTTTGCCCCAGCCCCACTAAATGATGGTTCTGGGCGTGGAGCCCTCCAGGTGGTTGGGATGCCCCTAGTTTGAGAACCATGGCCTTAGGCAATTCATTGGAGCTCTTTGAACCAGAGTCCCCCGACCTGGAAAACAGGGGTGAGAATCCAGCCTACCTGCTGCCACTGTCGTGGGGAGGATTAGAAGAGGGGACACTGTAGAGTGCCTGCTGCCCGGTACGGGGAGGCCCCTCTTGCAGGGGCCCCCGCAGGAACCTTACAGGTTTATCTTGTTTTCCCAGCATTTGGAGATGCTGAGCGTTGATGCTTTTTATTGCTTTCACCCCCTTTCTCATTTTATGGTTAGTGATTTAATGGTTTATTTGCTTTCTTGTGTGTTTTTCTCTCATTTTACATTTAGTGATTTTTTGTGTCATTTTTTTCTTTTGCAGATAAAGACTATTTCCTGATTGTGATTCAGAATCCAACCGAATAAGCCACTCTCGGCTCCCTGTGTCATTCCTTAATTTAATGTCCCCCAAGAATGTTAGTCGATCATGTCAGTGGACTGGCACGTGGCAGTCGCCTTGGAACCCACTCAGACCAATCCAGTGACCATGTGTGGGCTGGCAGCTCTTCCTCCCCCACCAAAGGAACCCCTGTGTGCGCCAACCTTCCCCAGAGCTCCGGAGGGCCGTCTCTCCTCACTTCCAGGTTTTAGAGCAAGAGCTTGCAAGAAGCCCGCACCCAGCTTCCTTCTGACCTTCAGTTCACTTTGTCGCCCTTGGAGAAAGCTGTTTTTCTTTAACTAAAAATAACCAAAATGCTTACCCGGCTGTTGTGTCTTTAAACACTAGGTTGAAAAGGCCTTTCTTCCTGTGTAATCACACGTCAGAGGCCCGGCTGCCTCCGTCAGTCCTGGAGGGAGATCATGTTCACGGCTCCGAGAGGCCTGCTGCTGCTGCTTGTGCCGGTGGCCGTCCTTCGTGTAGCTTGGTGTCAAATCAGTGCCCTGGCTTCTGGGCCTCTTGGCCCTCATCCTTCTTTTACCGTTTCCCACTGCTGCCAGTGTTGAAAGATTTTTTTCTACTACGCTGCACTGGGGAAGAGTGGTACTTACTGAGGACCCGGGAAGCACCTGGCATGTAATCTACATAGCTCTCACCTAACGGTACCCTCTGCAGACAGAGTGTTGGGGCTACCTCAGACATGGGGACTTGGGCTTAGAACGGCTTGCCTACGCCCTCACAGCCAGGACACAGGTCTCGGACTCCAATATCCCTGCTCTTCCCACACTATCTGCTCCAGAAATCCTGGAGGGCCCCCATTCACCCGAGTGAGCCCGTCCTGGGCAAACATCTGCCCCATAGACTCGGAGTGCAGGGGTCCTCCCGCCGAGAGCGTCCCAGAATTCACCTGCACTCAGGCTCCCACACACCCTCATCCAGCCACTCTCTTGTTTTTTCCCTCTGAAAACACATGTATTTAATTTGATTAGGGTTTTTCTTTTTGTCTGTTTCCTGTTACACAGGAAAAAGACTCAGCACTGTGTAGTGTGAGCCTGGAAATCCCCGTCATTGTCCTCCCTGCCCCAGAAGTCACCACTGTCTGTGAGTTCTTCCATCTAGCAATCATACCTGCCCAGATTTTCCAGTGAGGCTTCCTCAGTGGTATCAGAGGAGTAAAATACGTACTCTTTGGAGTTGAGGGGTGTAGTTTATAAGAGCTTGGCAAAATTTCTTCAAAATACTGTAATGAAAGATGATAGGAATTTTCCACCCTATAATACATCTATGATTATCTTAATATAAAAATAACCCTCAAATAGTTTTCCCTGAATCTTAAGTAATGTTGGTTGTCTGAGAAACACTCTGGTGTCCCTTGTCCCTGCTTCCCTAGGAAGTGCCCCCTGAGAGTGGGTGACGGCGGACCCTGCTTGTTGATTATCTGCTAGGTTCTGTGCTGCAGACGAACCTGGGGTGTGGCCAAGCAGCATCTCCCTTGTGTTCTCAGAAGCTGGGATCCAAGTCTGAGGCTCCTCTGTCCTTCTGCTTGAGTTTCTCCAAGAAGGATAATGGGGAAGGAGGTCGGAGGAGGAGAGGTCAGGTTTCTAGGAGGGGGGTTGGGGTTCTGTCCCTGGAGGGAGGAGGCATTCTGGCTCCAAAGCAAGGGTTCAGAATAGGGCTGGGGGCCTGTCCCTTCCACCTTCCCGTAGTCCCCCTACTACTCCCTCTTGTTTGCCTTAAAGTTCCCCATCCAATGTCCTGGGGAAGGTTTCTTACGAAAATGAAGATGCTCCACCTCCCAGTCCCTTGAGCACCAGGATTTTGTACATCAGGAGCCCACCATGTACATCAGGAGTTTGTAATGCGGCAAGGCAAGCATAATTCCTTGGACTCAAATTAAGATGTAAAAATTTGGCCAGGTGTGGTGGCTCCTGCCTGTAATCCCAGCACTTTGGGAGGCCAAGGCATATGGATTGCTTGAGCCCAGGAGTTCAAGACCAGCCTGGGCAACATGGCAAAACCTCATCTTCACCAAAAATATGAAAATTAGCAGGGTGTGGTGGTACGCACCTCTAGTCCCAGCTGCTGGGGAAGCTGAGGTGGGAGGATTGCTTGAGATGGACGCTGCAGTGAGATATGAGTCTACCACTGCACTCCAGCCTGGGTGACCCTGTCTCAAAAAAAAGATGTAAAAATTCATGGCCACAGAGAAGGTTTACGGGGGGTGGGGGGAAGAAGGTTAAAATTAAGGGTTTGTTTTGTTTTGTTTTTGAGACGGAGTCTCTTGTCACCCAGGCTGGAGTGCAGTGGCATAATTTCGGCTCACTGCAACCACCACCTCCCAGGTTCAAGTGATTCTCCTGCCTCAGCCTCCCAAGTAGCTGGGACTATAAGCGCCCACCACCACGCCCAGGCTGATTTTTGTATTTTTTGTAGAGATGGCGTTTCCCCATGTTGACCAGGCTGGTCTCAAACTCCTGGCCTCAGGTGATCTGCCTGCTTTGGCCTCCCAAAGTGCTGGGATTATAGGCGTGAGCCACCGCGCCTGGCCAAAATTCAGATTTTTAAGAATCTAAATAATGGTATTCCACATACAAAATCCCTAGTGTTTCTGTACTCAAAAGTAGCGTGTATACTGTCAAGGTTAGAAACTGACAGCTGTCCTAGGCCTGGAGGGAAAAGCATGGGTTCTGAGTTTCAGAAGGACATTTGCCAATACAGCAAAGGTGTACCCATGCCCAGTATTTTTTTATGAAAAATTTCAAACCTACAGAGAATTGAAAGAATTGTGTATCTTTCATCTCAATTCTACAGTTGCCCATTTTGCTTTATTTCTATGTCACATAACTTTCCATTCTTCCATCTAACTTATTTTTTATGCATTTCTAAGTATATTGCAGGCAGTACCCGCCCCAACCACTTCCAAGTGTATATCATTAACTCGTTTACTGTTTTTGGAGGATGGGTAAGATTTACATACAGCAAAATGCACAAATCTTCAAAGTGACAAATGTGACCCCTGTGTAACCTCAGAGCCCTTTCAGGAAAGCTGCTTCTGCTTCCCAGTCAGCCCAGCCCACTCCTCAGAGGCCACCCAGTTCTGATTTCCTCCAAGTATGATTTCTGCCCTCTAAGGTGCAGCTTTCGCCTGGGATCCGTGAGCAGGGCCTGCATTTCAGGGAAGTGGCTGCTTCTCGGGAGGTCCCGTCAGCTGCCGTCTCCCGTCAGCATTCATTCCTCCGCCTCAGTCCTGGCCACGGCTCCCTGGAGTTCTGATCCTCCTCTGTGAGCTGGTATTGCCGTTTCTCCAAAAATTAAAAATGCTCCAAGGATTATAGGTTTTCTCCCCTTTCATAAGTTTGACTCTGAGACACTGCTTATTGGCACTTTTTCATTGAGAATCCTAAAAGCCACCTTTCCATACCAAATTCCCGTCTGTCTCTCCCAAATGACCAGAAAAAGAAAAACTGAGAAGTGGAGGTCTCAGATTCCATCATCACAGCAGGTAGAAATCACTAGGTCACCGAATCCATCAAATTAGTAAGCGTACCCCACTGTCGGTGAACTTAAGCTGATCAATTATGTATTCAGGTTGAGAAGGCAAATAACACAATTGCAGAAGATGTTCAAAATGCTAGTCCTACTGCTATGAACAAGCTCGGTCCAATCCAAAGCACCTTTATTTTGGTCTCCCACTGTCTAAGTTTCCTCTAGGGCTTGTTCTCCTGCTGTCCCTAGGTGATATGTAGGGCAAGCCGTGCCCTGGGCAGATGGAGTCCCCGCCCAGCACAGGAACAAGTTCTTTGAGTCCTTCGAGCTGCATTTGGAGAGAGGCCGCCCCTTTCACTGTGGGCCCACAGGGAACCTCGCTCTCTGCAGAGGGAGAGCAGCTTATGTTTGGCCTCAGCCTTATTTTATTTGTCCACCTGGTGCTGTCACTCTTTTGCCCAAGTTGCTCAGAGGGGCATGAGGTGGGGAGCAGTTCATCATTCGCCAATACTGCTGTGAACTGACTTCGGCCGTGGCGCATTCTCCTGAGCTTTCACAGGCATGCCCCCTGCCCTCTTCTGTTGGCAGCTCCCTCACTTTGGAGGATGTGCTCCCTCTGGCCAGGCCTGTCTATCTTTGGCTCCTGACTCTCAGGGCCTCCCCTCTACACACTGTCTTCTGTTGGTTCGAGGTGAAGCAGAAACCCCACCACCTTCCTCCATGGGTGGTAAGATTCACAGCTTCTCAGGGGCCTCTGAAACTCACCCTCAAACTTCCAGCTGCTTTATAGACGACATTCCCAGCAGAAACGTGAGCTCGCTTGAGACCACTTGGTGTCACAGTCCAGGTAGCTGCTGGTCCTGCTCCTCTCTGTGGCATTTGGCCCATGGACCATGCCTTGGGGGGGTCTCAGCAGAAACTAAGATGAAGATAATTCAACTTCAACCACCTAGTTTACAAGAAATATATTAGTTGCTTTCCCTAAAAAAGGCTAGGTGAAATAGGGAATTTCATGATTTTTTTGTGGGGGACGGGGGGGTACGGAATCTCGCTCTTTCACCCAGGCTGGAGTGCGGTGGTGTGATCTCAGCTCACTGCAACCTCTGCCTCCCAGGTTCAAGCAATTCTTCTGCCTCAGCTTCCCAAGGAGCTGGGATTGCAGGTGTGCGCCACCACACCTGGGTAATTTTTTTGTATTTTTAGTAGAGACAGGGTTTCACCATGTTGCCCAGGCTGGGCTCCAACTCCTGGGCTCAAGCAATCCTCCTGCCACAGCCTCCCAAAGTGCTGGGATTACAGGCACAAGCCACCACGTCTGGCATATTTGATTTTTAAATACTGCAAGTATTTGGGTAAAAATTTGAAAGTTTGTAATAATCTAACAACAGGCTATAATATAAGCCAGGGCTTCCCAGCCTTTTTCTAATGAAGTAACTGAAGAATGAGGAGCGTTATCTAGAAGTCCAGGGTGAATCTGCCGGAGTCATCCAAAGAGAGCCCCCTGCAAACATGAACCTGCTCTCTAGAAATGTACACGTTTGCATCCCAGCGGCTCCAGAGAATGTAGAGCTGAGTGGAGTCAGGAGCGCAGGCAGCCAGGGGAGAACTGATGGCAGCTTGGGCAAGGGCAGTTTCATGGTGTCGGAAGTGGGGATTCTGAAGGGAAAGTGCCAGGACTTGCTGGGGAGGGTTGGAAAGTAAGGAAATGAGACATCAAGGGAGACTCCTTGGTGCCTGCTTGGGCAACCAGGTGCTGCCATTTACTGAGAGGAGGCTGATTAGGGACTTTTGTGGGGGAAAGAGCACCAGCAATTTGGAAATGGCCTGCTTAATCTGAGCCTGTTAGATACCCATGTGTTTAGTTAGAATGTCGGACGGACTGTTGAATACCCAATTCTTCCAGGCCTTGCTAGACATAAGGATATGGAGCTGTCAGCCTGTTACTGGAATGTAAAGCCAAGGAGGTCAGGCGCAGTGGCTCACGCCTATAATCCCAGCACTTTGAGAGGCCGAGGTGGGAGATTCACTTGAGCCCAGGAGTTCGAGACCAGCCTGGATAACATGGTAAAACCCAACTTCTACTAAAAATACAAAAAACAGCCGGGTGCAGTGGTGAGTACCTGTAGTCCCAGCTACTTGGGAGGCTGAGATGAGAGGATTGCTTTAGCCTGGCAGGTCAAGGCTGCATCACGCCACTGCACTCCAGCCTGGCCAACAGAGTGAGACCGTGTCTCCAAAAAAAAAAAAAAAGCTTCTGGAGGCCGGGCGCGGTGGCTCACATCTGTAATCCCAGCACTTTGGGAGGCCGAGGCAGGCAGATCACCTGAGGTCAGGAGTTCAAGACCAGCCTGGCCAACATGGAGAAACCCTGTCTCTACTAAAAATACAAAATTAGCTGGGTGTGGTGGCACATGCCTATAATCCCAGCTACTCAGGAGGCTGAGGCAGGAGAATCACTTGAACCCAGGAGGCAGAGGTTGCAGTGAGCCGAGATCATGCCATTGTACTCCAGCCTGGGCAACAAGAGCGAAACTCCGTCTCAAAAACCAAAACAAAACAGAAAAAGCTTCTGGAGCCCCAGTTACCACTTTCTAGTTCCAGACGGCAACTGATAGAGGATGGAGATGGCAAAGGATGTACCTTTTCTCTTTAAGGCGATTTCCCAGGAGTCCCATAGGGCACTTCCCACTTAGGCTAATTGACTGAAGTTCAGCCACCTGCCACTCCTGACTGCACGGAAGCCTCGTGCAGGGCTGCACTAAGAGACACCCAGGGCTGTCTTCGAAGGGGGACTGGGACAGCAGCTGCTGGAGTCAGCTGTCAGCCGCCTCTGCCATAGAAGCCACGAGGAGAAAGGATTTTGAGGAGGGGTAAGTCGCCAGAACACGTTTGTTTGCTGCGGAACGATCGTAAGGAGTCCCAGGGAGCAAGTCCATGGGGCGTGAGGGAGGCTGGTGTCCTGCGCACAGTGGAAGGACTGGCCTTAGGAACAGGGACAGTGATTCCACTCAGCATGAGGGAAGCCAGGGAGAGGCCAAGAGTGCAGGGCAAGGTCTCTGTGGAGTGAGGGCAGCAGGGAGGGTGCCTTGCAGGAGAGGAGACAGTACACACACTTCCCTGGGGACGTGGGCGGGGAGTCTGACCGAGTGGCAGGTGGCCCTTTTGCAGCATCTTTTTCAGCCGGGGGTGCAGCAGTCACCGCACAGCTGAACTTGGCCAGGTTAAGTCGGCAGAAGAAAGAGGGAGTTGGGACTGTTGGAAGTAATTGTGATGGCTGTGGAGTCTGTGCTGGGAGAGGAAGGGGAGTGACTGGATAGAGGGTGGCAGTGGAACTTTTTTTTAATCAAAAATTTTTTCCTCCCCAACCCCCCCTCTTTTTTTTTCCTTTTTTTTTTTTTTAATGTCATTTAATAGAGACAGGGTCTGGTTATGTTGCTGACATAGTCTGGCTGTGCCCCACCCAAAATCTCATCTTGAATTATAATCCCCACAATCCCCAGGTGTCAAGGGAGAGCCCAGGTGGAGGTGATTGAGTCATGGAGTGGTTCCCGCATGCTCTTCTCGTGATAGTTCTCATGAGAGCAGATGGTTTTATAAGTGTTTGGTAGTTCCTCCTGCGTTCATTCTCTCTCCTGCTGCCTAGCAAAGAAGGTGCCTGCTTTCCCGTCACCTTCCACCGGGATTGTGAGTTTCCGGAGGCCTCCCCAGCCATGCGGACTTGTGCGTCAATTAAACGTCTTATCTTTATAAATTACTCAGTCTCAGGCAGTTCTTCACAGCAGTGTGAGAATGGACGTGTACAGTTTCCCAGGCTGGTCTTGAGCTCCTGCGTCCTCCCTAAGCACTGAGTTTGCAGGTGTGAGCCACCGCACCTGGCCAGAGTGAAACTTTGGAAAGGGCTGATTGTTCAGAAAGGCGGGGATCAGTGTGCCCAGCCTTGCTTCTGCAGGGGAGGCACACTGGTGAGGTGCCGTCTGGGGCAGACAAGGGAGGGGGGTTCCCAGAGCAGTGACAGTGGAGAGGGGTGGGAGGAGACAGATGGGCTTGAGAGGACTCAGGACTGCACTGGGGCCAGGTGATGGGATGAGAGGAGAGGGGGTGATTAGCTGGAGGCACAGTCTTGGGGAAAGAGGTGACTTTCTTTGGATGTGTTGAGTTCTGAGGCAGCCTTTGTTCCAGAGACAGAGCCTGGACCTGACAGCTGGAAGCCAAACTGGAGGTGGGGATTGCACATCACTCATAGTGGATGCACTGGTGGGTGTGGACAGAACCCAGGACCCCATGAGTGGCTAAGGGGAGCTGAGGAGCAGCTGGAGGCTGCAAAGGCCTTGGGGAGGCAACCTCCCCAGGTGACCAGCCTGCTCTGAGGGCTTGAAGTCACAGAGGGAGGGAGAAGGGTGACAGCCGCAGCCCTCTCACTCAAGGAGGTGGGATCAGAGCTGGAGAGGACTGAGCACGCCCCTGGCTCAAGAGGACAGATATGCGGGTGAGGCCCAGAGGAAGGGAATGGCCAGGTCTGAGGCCCTGCAGGGCCAGTGGGGTTGGTGTTCTCAGCCTCCACTTTTCCAGTGAAAGCAGAGAATCTGGGAGTGAGGTGAGGCAGTGTGAGCTCGAGGCCTGTGGACCCCTTAGTGGGTCTCAGTCCCTACAATCTTTGGAATGTTTCACTTCGCCTTTTTTTTTTTTTTTTTTAAGATGGAGTCTTGCTCTTGTCGCCCAGGCTGGAGTGCAGTGGCACAATCTTGGCTCACTGCAACCTCCACCTCCCGGGTTCAAGCAATTCTCCTGCCTCAGCCTCCCTAGTAAGCTGGGATTACAGGCACACACTACCATGCCCAGCTAATTTTTGTGGTTTTTGGTTTTTTTTTTTTTTTTTTTTTTGAGACGGAGTCTCGCTCTGTCGCCCAGGCTGGAGTGCAGTGGCCGGATCTCGGCTCACTGCAAGCTCCGCCTCCTGGGTTCACACCATTCTCCTGCCTCAGCCTCCCGAGTAGCTGGGACTACAGGCGCCCGACACCTCGCCCGGCTAGTTTTTTTGTATTTTTTTTTTTTTAGTAGAGACGGGGTTTCACCGTGTTAGCCAGAATGGTCTCGATCTCCTGACCTCGTGATCCACCCGTCTCGGCCTCCCAAAGTGCTGGGATTACAGGCTTGAGCCACCGCGCCCGGCCAATTTTTGTGTTTTTAGTAGAGACAGGGTTTCACCATGTTGGCCAGGCTGGTCTTCAACTCCTGACCTCAGGTGATCCACCCACCTCGGCCTCCCAAAGTGCTGGGATTACAGGTGTGAGTCACCATGCCTGGCCCCATTTCACTTTTTTGGTTGTGGTTTTTTGTTTTTGTTTTGATACAGAGTCTCACTCTATCACCCAGGCTGAAGTACATCGGTGCAAACTCGGCTCACTGCGACCTCTGCCTCCCGGGTTCAAGTGATTCTCCCATCTCAGCCTCCTGATGAGCTGGGATTACGGGCGTGTACCATCATACCTGGCTAATTTTTGTATTTTTAGTAGAGAAGGGGTTTCACCGTGTTGGCCAGGCTGGTCTCGAACTCTTGACCTCAGGTGATCAGACCACCTTGGCCTCCCAAAGTGCCGGGATTATAGGCGCGAGCCACCGCGCCCAGCCTTCACTTTGAATCTGTAAATGGGAGCAGCCAATCCTTCCTCAGAGATAATGACCCTGACTCAGACTTCAGCCCACCTGGGTCCTCCCAATGTGAGGCCCATTTTACGAGTCCTTTGCCTGAAACGAGGCGCCAAGGCACAGCAGCGCTGATGCAGGGCAGTTTCTTCCCTTCGCTTAGGAAGGCATTGAAGAACCAGCCGGTGGTAGAAAACAGCTTTACTGAGGGGGTGGCAGGGTTAGAGCTGTGGCTGCCCCTGCCATGGGCAGTGTCCTGAGAGTAGCAGCCCAGGGGCAGATCTGTATCCCTACTTACACCCATTTTTAATGACTGCTAAGTCAGGGGGCAGGTTATTCAGAAATAGCTAGAAAATGGGCAGTAACTTCTGACTGTTGCCATGGCCAGAGGGGGTAACTTCCAGGTATTGCCACGGCAATGGTAAACTGTCATGGCACTGGTGGGCGTGTCTTCAGGAGAGGTGATTTTGGCACTTCTGGTTCAGCCAGTCTTCAGTCTGGTCCAGAGTCAGTCCCTCCTGCCTCAGTGCTGACAGCAGGCCCTGTTTCCCCCAGGACTCCATGGCTTCCGAGCTGCTGACTGATCCTCCACCTCGGAGGTGGTTCTGGCACTGTCTGTTTTGCAGATGAAGATGAAATTCTTCAGTTCTCCATGTGGAAAAGCAGCTGAGGACCCAGGTCTGTCTGGCCCACCTGCCGTCGTATAAAGGAGCTCAGGGCCTATGATCTGCCCATACTCGCACAGTCATTAGTGGTCAAACAGGCCAGGGTTGCTCCGCCCTCGTCAGGCCAGCCAAGGCCAGCTGTCTGCTTTTTCTCAGGCCAATAGGTCCAAGTCAGAAGCCACAGAACAGCAGGAATGAGGGATGGGAGCCGAGTGGCAGGGGGTGTTCTTGACCGTGGCTGAGACCCCCTGAGCAGAAGTGACTCCCCCAACCTCTGCCGATCCCCCTGGCACCGCCTGGCACAGACTCTGTCCCTGCATGTGGTCTAGAGGGGGAGATAAACCTTTTAGATGGCAAATGGCACGGAGAGATGACCGTAGGGACCCAGGGGCAGGGTCACTTATCCAAAGAATATTTACTGAGCACCCCCCATGTGCCACACCCTAAGTCCTGGGGCGTAGCAGGAACCAAGCATATGAAAAACTGTCCTTCAAGGACTTGCATTTTAGTGAGAAGGAAATAAAATTTTATTATAATAACTGTAAAACCACAGGGAGATACCACTACACACTCGCCAAAATGGTGAAACAGAAATGACCACCACCAAACGCTGGCAAGGAGGCAGCGTACCCAGAACTCCCACACATCACTGATGGGAGCGCAAAATGGAACAGCACTGGGGAGAGGCCTGGCCATTCTTCAAACACACATCTGCCCCCAAAGCCAGCAATTCTCCTATTCGTCCAAGTGAAACAAAAGAACATATCTACACAAACACTGTCACAGCAATGTTCAGAGCAGTTTATTCACATCACCAAAAGCTGGAAACAGCCCGGGCATCCATCAATAAAACAATAAACTGGTACATCCTTCCATGGGAACCTACTTGATAGTTTAAAGAAATGGCCTACCCGGGCGCGGTGGCTCATGCTTGTAATCTCAGCACTTTAGGAGGTCGAAGTGGGTAGATCAGGCGGTCAGGAGTTTGAGACCAGCCTGGCCAATATAGTGAAACCCTGTCTCGACTAAAAATACAGAAAAAAATTAGCCAGGTGTGGTGGCATGCTCCCGTATTATGCAGGATATGAAATTATACAGACTCTGTCTCAAAAAAAAAAAAAAAAAGCCTACTGATACCTGCAACAACATGGGTAAGACTCAAACTTTATACTGAATTAAACCAGAGGCACAAGAACACATGCTGTATGATTCCATCTGTAAGAATTTCTAGACCAGGCCAGAGTAGGGTGAGAAATGAGAACGATGCCTGCCTCCATGGGGTGCAGGTGGACTGGGGAGGCCCAAGGAACCTTCCAAGTTGTCTTTTTTTTTTTTTTAATCGTAGTCTTGCTCTGCCACCCAGGCGGGAGAGCAGTGGGACAATCTCGGCTCACTGCAACCTCTGCCTCCTGGGTTCAAGCAATTCTCCTACCTCAGCCTCCTGAGTAGCTGGGATTACAGGCACCACCACCATGCCCAGCTAATTGTTTGTAGTTTTAGTAGAGATGGGGTTTCACCATGTTGGCCAGGCTGGTCTTGAACTCTTGACCTCAGGTGATCTGCCCTTGGCCTCCCAAAGTGCTGGGATTACAGGCGTGAGCCACCGTGCCCGGCCATGTTCTCTATCTTGAAAGGGGTTTGGGTCACATTAGTGAATATTTCTCAGACTCACCAAAGAGTACACTTGACACCTCCGCATTTCATTGTATGTGAATTTTACCCCAAAAGAAAATACATGAACGTGAAAGGCTGAGGGGAAAGTGAACAGATGTCTGCAACTTTGAAATTCAAAAAGGGAAGATGGACAGAGACATAGTAAGGCAGATGGAGCCACCTGTGTTTGAGACGGAGCCGTGCTCTGTCACCCAGGTGAGTGCAGTGCACGATCTCGGCTACTGCAGCCTCCACCTTCCAGGTTCAAGCGATTCTCCTGCCTCAGCCTCCCGAGTGGCTGGGATTATAGGCGAGCACTGCCACACCCAGCCAATTTTTGTATTTTTAGTAGAGACAGGGTTTCACCAGGCTGGTCTCAAATTCCTGACCTCAGGCCTGCCTTGGCCTTCGCAAAGTGCTTGGATTATAGGCGTGAGCCACTGGGGCCGGCTGAGCCAACTGTTTTTTTTTTTTTTTTTTTTGAGACGGAGTCTTGCTCTGTCCGCCAGGCTGGAGTGCAGTGGCCGGATCTCAGCTCACTGCAAGCTCCGCCTCCCGGGTTCACGCCATTCTCCTGCCTCAGCCTCCCGAGTAGCTGGGACTACAGGCGCCTGCCACCTCGCCCGGCTAGTTTTTGTGTGTGTGTGTGTTTTTAGTAGAGATGGGGTTTCACCGTGTTAGCCAGGATGGTCTCGATCTCCTGACCTTGTGATCCGCCCGCCTCGGCCTCCCAAAGTGCTGGGATTACAGGCTTGAGCCACCGCGCCCGGCCGAGCCAACTGTTAATGGCAGGTGTAAGGGGACCACTACCATTATTTCAAGTGTTGCAATGCTTTCATAATGCCCAGAGAAATTATATAGCATATGGGAAGGCTTCCCTGAGGGGACACTTGAAGCAAAACTCGATGTGAGGGTGTGAGGGACACAGAGATCCTGGGGAAGGATGTTCCAGGCAAAGGCCCTGGGGCATGAGCCTGACAGGGGTTCCTGAAGTAGCCAGGAGGCCAGAGTAGCTGTGAGGCAGATCCCACGGCCTCCTGGGCCACCATCAGCCCTTGGCTCTTACTCTAAGAGGAGTATGTGGGGACAGGACAGCTGTGGTCACTGTCCTGAGAACGGACTGAAGGAGGCCAGGCCAGGGCAGGAAAACCAGCAAGGAGATAATGGCAGCATTCCACAAGATGTGGTGGGGACTCTGGCCCTGGTGGCAGTGCTGAGCCATGGTCAGATTCTGGAGAATCTTGAAGGTGGAACTGACAGAATTTGAGGATGGATTGGGTGTGGAAGGGGGTGGTAAAGGAAAGGAAGGAGTCGAGAATGACTCTGAGGAGGTCGGGCACGGTGGCTCACACCTCTAATCCCAGCACTTTGGGAGCCCAAGGCGGATGGATCGCCTGAGGCCAGGAGTTTGAGACCAGCCTGGCCAACATGGTGAAACCCCATCTCTACTAAAAATACAAAAGTTAGTCGGGCATGATGATAGGTGCCATCCCAGCTACTTGGGTGGCTGAGGCAGGAGAATCACTTGAAGGAGGGAGGTGGAGGTTGTGGTAAGCCGAGATTGCTCCAGTGCACTCCCTGCCTAGGTGACAAGAACGAAACTCCATCTCATAAATAAATACATTTAATACATAAAGGATTTTGGCCTGAAAAAGGGAGACAAAAGATTACAACTGGAGCACATTTTAGGGGAAGATCATGGGTTTGTTGTGCAGAGGTCAAGTTTGAGATAGATGTCTGTTAGACATTCGAGTAGACACAGGAAGTAGAGGCCAGGCCACTGGATTCAGGGGCGATGGGGCAGGGGAGGGACTGGAGGGCGAGTCAGCCCTGCTGACTGTCAGGCAGGGGCAGAGCTCAGAGCTTGGGACTTGGGGCCCTCCTCCACCCTGGCCTCGGCTCAGGACTGAGTCTGACAAAAGACAGGTGTCATCACTTCCCAAGGCCATGGCTGACCCAGTTCTTTGGCTGCTCTCAATGGCCCTGGTCACACTGAATCTTCTGTGGCACTGTGTGTGTGAGGTTTGTCCAGTTTGACACACAGCTCTGGATCAAGAGTCGGCAAACTAAGGCCCTCAGCCAAGTCTGTCTGTTTTAGCAAATAAAGTTTTATCCAGATCCAGCCAAACCCATTCGGGCTGTCTAAGGCCACTACAGCAGAACCACGTGGCTGCCAGAGACCATGTGGCCTGTAAAGCCTAAAATATTTACTGTTTGGCCCTTTAAGGGAAACGTTTGCCGACTACTCTCCATCTTTCATTAAACAGTGTGTGGTTCTGTTATGGGAACACAAGGCAAGCTATTGAATAAGACATTAGGTGGTTCCCAACTTTTTGCTATTATGAAAATGTTACAATAAACGTTCTTACCCTTGTTTCCCTGGGCTCCTGGGTGCACACACTGGAATTCCTGGTCTGTAGGAAAGACATGGGCATCTTCAGTTTGGGTCGATTTTGCCAAACTGCTCTCCAGTGTAGCTGAGGTCACTTACACTCCCAGCAGCGGCGGAAAGAGCCCATCTTTACGTTCCTAGTAAGTGTCCTCAGCCTTCAGTATTACCAGTCTTTCACTGTGTGTAGTTTCTCTCTGATTTCCTGGCTGTGAGTGACAGGTTTACTCCTTTTGTTGTTTTGGTGCTCTGGACCCCCGTACAATACTGAATTGTGTTCACTGGCCATTTGTTCCTGACTTTTAAGGGAATATTTCATGTTTCACCACATAGTATGGTGTTTTACCTTTGAGTACATGTTTACTGTAGGTTGGGATTTTGTTTTGTTTTTTTTGAGACACTCTCGCTCTGTCACCGAGGCTGGAGTGCAGTGGCGCGATCTCAGCTCACTGCAGCCTCCACCTCCAGGGTTCAAGCAATTCTCCTGCCTCAGTCTCCCGAGTAGCTGGGACTACAGGCATGTACTACCCATGCCCAGCTAATTTTTGTATTTTTAGTAGAGACGGGGTTTCACCATGTTGGCCAGGATGATCTTAATCTCTTGACCTCATGATCCGCCTGCCTCGGCCTCCCAAAGTGCTGGGATTACAGGCATGAGCCACCGTGCCCGGCCTGTTTTTGTTTTTTGAGATGGGGTCTCGCTCTGTCGCCAGGCTGGAGTATAGTGACACAATCTTGGCTCACTACAACCTCCACCTCCCTGGTTCAAGCGATTCTCATGCCTCAGCTTCCCAAGTAGCTGGGATTACAGGTGCGTGCCACCACACCCAGCTAACTTTTTTGTATTTTTTTTTTTTTTTTTTTTTGAGACAGAGTCTCGCTCTGCCGCCCAGGCTGGAGTGCAGTGGCGTGATCTTGGCTCACTGCAAGCTCCGCCTCCCGGGTTCACGCCATTCTCCTGCCTCAGCCTCCCGAGTAGCTGGGACTACAGGCGCCCGCCACCTCGCCCGGCTAGTTTTTTTGTATTTTTTAGTAGAGACGGGGTTTCACTGTGTCAGCCAGAATGGTCTCGATCTCCTGACCTCGTGATCCGCCCGTCTCGGCCTCCCAAAGTGCTGGGATTACAGGCTTGAGCCACCGCGCCCGGCCACTTTTTTGTATTTTTTTGTAGAGATGGGGTTTCACCATAGTGTCCAGGCTGGTCTACAACTCCTGGGCTCAAGTGATCTGCCTGCCTTGGCCTCCCAAAGTGCTGTGATTACAGGTGTGGGCCACCACACCCGGCCTATTTTTTGTTGTTGTTGTTGTTGTTTTGTTTTTGTTTTCAGTTTTTTTTAAGACGGAGTTTCGCTCTTTTTGCCCAGGCTGGTGTGCAATGGCACAGTCTCGGCT
Source organism: Macaca fascicularis (assembly GCF_037993035.2). Lineage (NCBI taxonomy): Eukaryota > Metazoa > Chordata > Mammalia > Primates > Cercopithecidae > Macaca > Macaca fascicularis. The sequence continues at coordinate 90,596,095 of NC_088384.1, forward strand.
CACTGCAACGTCCACCTCCCGGGTTCAAGCGATTCTCCTGCCTCAGCCTCCCAAGTGGCTGGGATTACAGGTGTCTGCCACTATGCCCAGCTAATATTGTATTTTTAGTACAGATGGGGTTTCACGAGGTTAGCCAGGCTGGTCTCGAACTCCTGACCTCAGGTGATCCACCCACCTCGACCTCCCAAAGTGCTGGGATTACAGGTGTGAGCCACCATGCCTGGCCTGTTTTCAGTATTTTTTGTTGTTTTTCTGAGACAGGGCCTCTGTCACTCAAACGATCCTCCCACTTCAGCTTCCTGAATAGTTGGGACTATAGCTGTGTGCCACCAAAGCCAGCTAATTTTTTTCTTTTCTTTTCTTTTTTTTGAGACAGTCTCACTCTTGTCACACAGGCTGGAGTGCAGTGGCGCAATCTCGGCTCACTGAAACCTCTGCCTCCTGGATTCAAGCAATTCTTGTGCCTCAGCCTCCCAAGTAGCTGAGATTACAGGATGTGCCACCACACCTAGCTAACTTCTATATTTTTAATAGAGACGGGGTTTTGCCATGTTGATCAGGCTGGTCTTGAGCTCCTGGCCTCAAATGATCTGCCCACCTCAGCCTCCCAAAGGGTTGGGATTACAGGCATGAGTCACTGCGCCTGGCCTAATTTTCTCATTTTTGTAGAAACCGGGTCTCACTATGTGGCCCAGGCTGGTCTCAAACTTCTGGGCTCAAGTGATTCTCCAACCTGGGCCTCCCAAAGTGCTGGGATTACACTATTACTCCTTTTTAAATTTCTTTGACACTCTGCTCATTGATTCTCTGTATTTATTATCTAAGTAATACATCTATGTAATAAGGCTATAAATCTGAATTTTTTTTTTAAGAAATGGGTCTTATTTTGTCACCAAGGCTGGAATGCAGAGGTGCAATCACAGCTCACTGCTGCCTTGAACTCTTGGGCTCAAGCAATTTTCCAGTCTGGGCCTCCCAAAGTGCTGGGATTACAGGTTTGAGCCACCACATCCAGCCTGGTATGGGCCCCCCTCCCAAGTTTTCTTAATATATGTATCCTCATTTTTTTTTAATCTAAATAATTTTTACTTATATATGAGTTCATATTTAGAACAGGTTTCAATTTCCACACAGTTGGAGCTTACATGGTTTTTGCCTGTGGCCAAAGAATATGGTTGAAACTGATTTGATATCTGTTGAGATTTGTCGTGCACCCTAGTAGTTGGGTCATTTTTGTAAATGTTCCTTCCGTGATTGAAAGTAATGTGTTGGTCCCACACAGGTCTGAAATTTAAATTTTAAAACTTAAAAAATTAACGTGTCAGGTTCAGGATTCTATTGGGCTTCACTGATCAGGATTAGCAACTGTATTAACATCCTCTATGTCCTTAGTTTTTTTGGTTGTTCCGTTTATTAGTTATTCAAATAGGTCTTATGTCTCCCACTATGATGGAGGACTTGGCAATTTCTCCTTGTATTCATATATATATATAGAGAGAGAGCAACATAGACAGAGTCTATATATAGACAGAGTCTTGCTTTGTCGCCCAGGCTGGAGGGCAGTGGCGCAATCTCGGCTCACTGCAACCTCCGCCTAGCAGGTTCAAGCAATTCTTGTGCCTCAGCCACCTGAGTAGTTGCGATGACAGGCGTGCACCACCACGCCCGGCTAATTTTTGTACTTTTAGTAGAGACAGAGTTTGCCACGTTGGCCAGGCTGGTCTTAAATTCCTGGCCTCAAGTGATCCGCCCACCTCGGCCTCCCAAAGTGCTGGGATTACTGGCATGAGCCACTGCACCCAGCCTATTTTCAGCCTTAAAAACCCTGGAACATAGAAGTTCAGAACTTCCCTCTCTTCACAGAGCTACTCGCATCATTTCATGGTGATCCTTTGTCCCCAATGTCTTCTGCCTGAAGGCCTATTTTGTCTGAGTGAATTTCTATAGGTACATATTTTGGTTAGTTTTTCTCTAGTACACCTTTTTCCATCATTTTACTTTTGGTGCCCTTAGATTTTAAATGTCCTCTTGTAAATAGCATAGAGCTGCATTTTATTTTTTCTTGGCCAATCTGGTCATCTGTGTTTTAAGAGGTGAACGTAAACCACATTTTCTACCTCTGGTTTTGTACTATATATTTACCATCCCTTTTACTTTGCTTCCTTTTTCTCCTTTTCTGGCGTCCATTATAGTTTGTATTCTTTTGATGATCCCTCTTAAATATCTGAAATACACACCTGACTTTACAAAGCCAGACAATGCTTAGTCTCTTTATCCCCCTCTCAAATCGAACTTCCTAAAACACCTTAACTCTGATTGCCCTCTCAGTCTCCCATGTTCTTCTGTCTCATGCATCTTGTTTCTGTGGCCCACAGATTATCCATTATTCATGTTGCATATTAAATACTTGTTTAGATTTACTGACATGTTTACTAATTTGCTCACCATTTTTCCATCTAATTTCTTCCTTTTGGGTTCCATGTCTTTGATACTGAAGTACATTCTTTAAAAATTATTTTGGCGGCTGGGCGCAGTGGCTCACGCCTGTAATCCCAGCACTTTGGGAGGCTGAGGCGGGCGCATCACGAGGTCAGGAGATCAAGACCATCCTGGCCAACATGGTGAAACCCCATCTCTACTAAAAACATAAAAAGTAGCTAGGCGTGGTGGCAGGCGCCTAATAATCCCAGCTCCTTAGGAGGCTGACTGAGGCAGGAGAATCGCTTGAACCAGGGAGGCGGAGGTTGCAGTAAGCTGAGATCGCACCACTCTAGCCTGGCGCAAGAACGAGACTCCCTTTCAAAAAAAAAAAAAGATGTTGATCTTCGGTCTGTGCCTTCTGCTCTGGATTTTAAGCATCATTTCTGGCAGCTCTCATTCAGGAACTGCCTCTGCAGGTCTTTCAGTGCTCGCCTGTGGAGCTCTGCTCCGGCCTGCGAGTTCTCCTGGCGTTGCCATCCGTGGCCTTTTCCTTTTAATTCTCCATCACCTGTCCTCTGGTAAGCTGCTTGCTATCAGCCTCCAGGTCCACGATTTCTCTTCTGTTGTCCTGCTCTGCCTTCTTGCCACATCCTCTGAGACCTGAATTTCGATAGCTCTACTCTTCAATTATATTATTCTTTTTCAAACCTGGGCGTTCATTTCTAGCGTCTTGCTCTATCCTGTGTCTGACTGTGCCTCCCGCACCTTCTCCCTTCTCTTGCCCTGAGCCCCCTTGAAGGCGCCGGGCCTTTGGCTCCCGCTGTTTCCCACGGTGCCCAGAACCGCGGGTCAGTCCTGACACAGACTCGGTGAGGGCAGGAAGTGGTGCCACGGGGCTGCAGCCTGGCCCACCCGCTCCATCGGCCCAGGGCGGCCCCACCGCTCTCCCGGCCTCACCAGAGTCGGGGCCACGGGAGAGGCTCCCGCGCTGCTCATGACGTCACGGGACTGTGACGCGCCCAGGAGCCCCGCCCCTTGTGTCCCGGGCCGGGGACCCAGGCTCTCTGCGCCGTGACGTCACGGGTCCGGGCGGGCGGGTTGTGCGTCGGCCCAATGGGAGCTGCGCGCCGGCCTCCCCTTTAAGGAATGTTGTGACCTGACGTCACCGGGCGAGTTACCTCCCGCAGCCGCCGCCGCCGTGCTCAGCGCGAGCGCCGGAGCCCTTGAGCGCGAGGCACGGAGCCCCCGGAGCCCCCAAACCGCAGCCACATCTCCGCGCCCCAGAGCCCCGGCCTGCGCGCCCAGCCGGGCCCGCGCGATGCCCTCCGACCGGCCTTTCAAACAGCGGCGGAGCTTCGGTGAGGCCCGGCAGGCGAGCTGTGAGCTCGGGGTAGGGGTGCCGGGGAGGGGGGGTGCCCGGCCGACCCAGACTGCCGCAGGTGACGTCAGCCCCGTGACGTCAGGCTTCGGCTGGACCCTCGGGCTGGGAGGCTGGCTCCGGCCTGGGCGGGGGCTGCCTGCTTCCCCACCACGATAGGTGCCAGGGGCTGTGGGGCCTGACGGCCCCGGGGGCGGGGGCTGGAGCTGGGGCGTGGCCGGGGGCCGCCCCTTGGGGACAGGCAGGCGGAGACGTGGGGAGGACCTGGGCCGGGCCGACCCGGCCTCACGGTCTGGCCGCTGTCCGCAGCCGACCGCTGTAAGGAGGTACAGCAGATCCGCGACCAGCACCCCAGCAAAATCCCGGTAAGTCCTGCGCCCCCAGCCCTGCCCCGGCCCCGCCTCGCGCGTCCCCGACACAACCCCCTGCCCGCCCGCCCTGCTCCCAGGTGATCATCGAGCGCTACAAGGGTGAGAAGCAGCTGCCCGTCCTGGACAAGACCAAGTTTCTGGTCCCGGACCATGTCAACATGAGCGAGTTGGTCAAGATCATCCGGTGCGTGGGCAGCCGCTGCCAGGTGGTGGCTTGGGTCGGGAAGGGAGACGGGTTCCCGCCGAGAAGGGGTCAGGGGTGATGGGACCGGTGGTGGACCCCTGTTCTGGGGCGGCTGGAAAGGTCAAGGTCGGGGCTGCAGTCGGTGCCGGGTCAGAGGTGACAGGTGGGGTGAGGATGGGTGTAAAAGGCTGGGAATCATTCTGGGGGTCAGGGCTACGTTGCCCCGTAGCCAAGCCCCTTACAGCCACATACTCTCCCGCCTGCCTCAGGCGCCGCCTGCAGCTGAACCCCACGCAGGCCTTCTTCCTGCTGGTGAACCAGCACAGCATGGTGAGCGTGTCCACGCCCATCGCGGACATCTACGAGCAGGAGAAAGACGAGGACGGCTTCCTCTACATGGTCTACGCTTCCCAGGAAACCTTCGGCTTCTGAGCCAGCAGTAGGGGGGTCGGCCTGGGAGTGGGGGGGGCCCGGTCAGGCCCTGCCCAGAGAGCTCCTGGTTCCTGAACTGAGCTGCCTCTGCCGTGGTGGGCTGGGCAGGCATGTGCCCCCCTAGTCAGAGGGCAACCCACCTACTCTGCCCCTGGGTGGATCCTGGGCCGGTTGTGTTAGGGTTGTCCCTCTGGGTGCTGGCTGGGATGGGGGAGGGTTGGGAGCAGCCCCCAGCACCCCGCTGTGTGGTTCATCTTTTTTTTAGGCCCCTGCCTGTCTGCCCATCTGCCCCTCACCCACCCAAGGCTCTGCCCACGCCTGGACCTGCCCACCCCTGAAAGACTGGCCCCTGGCTCCCCGCCCCTCGGTCTCCACATGGTGTATGGATCTGTGGTCATTGTCCCTCTGCAGAATAAAGATTGCTCAGGCCTGCCTGGCCCTGTGCCTCCAGCTGCTTGCTTGGGAGTGGGAAGGGTGCTGGTAGGGCTGTCTGCACCATCCCCGGGCTCTGGCGCACAGACTTGTGTTCTGTGGCCTCAGTGCTTGCTGTGGAAACCCACACCTGTGTGTAGTGTTCAGAACATTAGGGGCCACCCCTCTAGGAGTGCAATGCAGATGTGGTCTCAGGGTAGACTTCATAACAAAAAACATTTATTAAGTAGCTACAACCTAACAAGCCCTGCTCACCTGCCTCTTCTCCTTCCTGCCTGGGAGGGGGCTCCTTGGTGTGCAGAGCCACGAAGTGGGGGGGTCCAAGTTGGGGAGCTTCCAGTTCTTCCCCACAGGCCTTACTATCAGCCATGGGTCTCTTGGTACCAGAGACTTGTGACCCTGGACTCGAACCTCTTCTGCCCGAGCACTCGCCTGCTGGCAACTCTGACTGGAGGGCTTGGCCCAGCTTCTGGCCCCTCAGCCCCCTGAGGTCCACAAAGCCCTGTGCCAGCCAGGCCTACTTGAGCACAAGCATGGCCTCTGTGCCGTCCTTGGCGGTCAAGTAGAGGCCGTGTGTGAGGTAGTACTCCCGCCGCAGGAAGGCATAGAAGTAATCAGAGATGAGCAGGATCTGGGGGGAGAGAGAGGATATGAGGTGCTGCAGGGTATCTCCCCGTGAGCCCAGGATCCCTGAACTGCTAGCATGTGTTGGAAGACAGGAGAGCCCCTGCCTGGCTCTGGATCACAATCACTGGAGAGGCCCTGCCCAGGGCCCCCACCTCAGGGCCCAAACTTGACCCTGCAAGGTCTGTTGGCCTCTCAGAAGCTGTCCAGACTTCCCCGGCCCCCACCCATGGTCTACACCTCCATCACAGGCTTTGGTCTCAAATGCCAGCCTGGTGCCTGTGCAGCCAGAGGCCTCTGCCCCCTCTTCCCACAGCCACTTCCACCCCAGCCAGGTCCACATCAAACTCCTCACCTTCCCTCTGTCAAATACACTTCTCCCACTGGGCACCCATGCCCCCATCTTCCAGCCAAGTGCCCAGGCCATAAAATTGCCCTGACACTTCTCTCATACATCAAGCCACCATGACCTGTCAATTCTACCCCTTAAACTCAAATCCACCCTTTCGATCCAGCCCCACAGTCACTACTCTGGACAGAGCCACTGTCATCTCCTAAACAACAGCAAAGCTTGGTCCCTGGGCTCCCTGCTCTCAAACCCACGCCCACCCCATTCTTCCTGGCAGCCAGAGGGAGCTTTTCAAAACCTACATCTGATGGTGTTACTTCCAGTCTTCAAATCCTCCAAAGGCTTCCCATGCCTTAGGGGGAAGCTCGAACTCCCTGGTGCTCTGAGACCTTGCTAGGGTCCCTGCCCACCCTCTCCTGGCTCCACCTCACCCCACTGCAGGATCCTTACTGTTTCTTCTGCATGGAACGTTCTCTCCCCGTTCATCTAGTCGACAGCTGCTTACGCTTCAGGTCTCAGGATCACTTGCCCCCCAGATTAGGTCTTGGCCCCACTAATCTCTACTCAATAACAGACTCATCCAAAGCACAATTTTTCCTTCAGCTGACAGCCTGATTGTGCCTCCTCCCCTGGCCCAGGGCCTCCATCAGGGCAGGGTCTTCGAATGGTTCTGTCACTATGGTATCTCTGTGCCCAGCTCAGTCTGTCTGTCCCATTCCGGGCCACACGCAGAATCAAAGGGGGCCTAGAAGCTCAGCCCACTGTCTCTTCAAGGAGGCCCAGAAAGGAACAGGGATTTGCCGAGGGCCCTGTACACCAGACCCAGAGTCTGCGGTCTCGGTCAGCCCAAGCTTCCCAAGACCACTGGTCCCTGGAGCAGGTTGGGCAGGGCCCAGCCTCAGAGAAGGATGAGCGGATGGGCTCACACTGCAGACACTGCAGCTCTCAGGCACCTGGAGACCTCAGAGGATTGGCACCAACCACATGGCACAGATGGGGAGACTAAGGCACAGAGCACTTGGCTATGGTCTTGGGGCAAGACAGGTTGAGCTAAGCCTGGGATCTAGACCTCCAGACCCTGTCCTGGGCAGCTTCTCACTCACCTGAAGGTAACACAACAGCAGCTAAAGAGAGATCAGAGGCGCCTGGAGTTCAAGAAGGTGTCCTGTCACCAGCAGCTCTAATGGCCTCAGGACAAGTACCTGCCATTCTATCACCACAGAAGCCCATCTGGAAGGTTTAACAATCCTCATCTTCAACAGATGGGCAAACTGAGACTCAAAGTGTTCAATGGTTGGCCTAAGGCTGCACCTGGAGCACTGGACTAATGGCCATGGACCCAGAAAGGTGGTCTGCCTGGGGCCCAGATCCCTGAGGAGCACCAGATTGGTCAGTGTCAGAAAAGCAGACAGAGCTCAGGCAGCCCCTGAGGCCCGGCCCCCAGCTGCCCAGCTGGCAGCTCCAGGCTGGCCCATTGGGGGACAGCGATCACAGCAAAGGCTGACCTCATACCCTGCAGCCCTTTCTCACCCAGGCCCGAGATGCCATCTGGGCAGGAGGAGCCCAAAGCAGGGACTGAGCTCAGAGGCTGATCCCTGAACCAGGTCAGATGAGGGGCAGGTGCAGTCACAATCCGCAACAATCAAAACGAAGCAACTCCATGTCACACAATAATCATCTGGACAAGCAGGAGGAAGAAAAAGATGAGGTTATTAGATTGGACCAGATGAAACTGCCATTTTTGCAGATAAAAAAATGGTTGAATACAGGCAATTTCATATGATCCAACCTAATACAAAACGGAAAAGGACACACAGAAGAGTAGGCATATTATTTAGAAACACCAGCAGAAATAACAGGAAGAATTTAGGTAGCTATTCTTTTCCCCTATAAACCTGAACTCTGCAAACTACATACATGTATTCCACTGACAAAAATAAAACTTTGGCCAGGCGCAGTGGCTCACGCCTGTAATCCCACCAGTTTCGGAGGCCAAGGCGGGCAGATCACCTGAGGTCGGGAGTTCGAGACCAGTCTGACCAACATGGAGAAACCCCATCTCTACTAAAAATACAAAATTAGCTGGGCGTGGTGGTGCATGCCTGTAATCCCAGCTACTCAGGAGGCTGAGGCAGGAGAATCGTTTGAACCCGGGAGGCGGAGATGTGCCACTGCACTCCAGCCTGGGCAATAAGAGCGAAACTCCGTCTCAAAAATAAAAAATAAAACTTCAATTAAATCAGCCAATACATCAATGAATCAATACATCAATGCGGGGAGGAGATAAATATTCCTTCCAGAAGAATTCCAAACAATGTAGATAGTTATACCCCCTCCCAAAGAAGGAGCTTAATTCTTGTTCACTCTGCATCCCCTAAGCCTCGGGTGGTCTAGACTCGGTTACTCACTTCCTGCTGAGGATCAGAGAAAGGGAAAAGAGTAACTTCACAGTGGAGAAACCTGGCCAACACTATCTTAACCACGTGGTGGAGGTTAACATCAGCTTGAAATCACATGGCTAGCATGTACCCCCAATAGATGTGATTCCTTCTAAAAACCCACAACCACAGGATAATCCTAAGAAAAGCATCAGACAAACCTAAACTGGTGGACAAACCTAAATTGGGTGACATTCTACGAGATGCCTGGCTGGTGGTCCTCAACTGTCAAGGTCATGACAAGTCAGGAAAGACTAAAAACAAAAGCAGAAGACACTGAGGAGGTGTGACCTTAAGTGTAACGTGGACCCTTCAATGGGGTCCTGGCAGAGAAAGAGGATGTGACTGCAAAAATAGGAAATCCAAATCCATTCTAGTGTTTCAGACTAATAGTAATATATCAGGGTGTCTTAGTTTTGACAAACATATCATGGTAACATATAAAATGTTAACAACCTAGGCAACTAGGTGGGGGCTTACAGGAACTCTATCTCTCCAACTTTCCTATAAATCTAAAGTGATTCTAAAATAAAAAGTTTATTTAAAAAATAAATGAACTAGCCGGGAATGGTGGCTTGTGCCTGTAATTCTAGCTACTCGAGAAGCCGAGGCAAAGGGATCACTTAAGCCCAGGAGGTCAACCTGGGTGTCAGAGCAAAACCCCAGCTCTTCAAACAGGAAAAAAATTAACAGCAATGACCTACTGTTATATGTAACAAACTCAAAATATTTTGCTGAGTGAAAGAGGGCTTTGGCAAATGTACACATAAGATTTGCACTTTTCCCTGTATAATAAATTTTACATAAGAAAAATGTAAATAAATAGTGAAGTCTAGTTAATGATACACATGCTGAAATATTTAGCAGGAAATGTACTGATGTCTGCATTTCAATTTGAAATACATTAAAAAAGTAAGATGGACTGAGGGATGATGGGAGAAGTACAGGAAGATGTCAACGGTGGACTCCCGCTGGTGGGTATGTATATGGGTGTCCAATGCTAAAGCTGTCAACTGTGAGGTGTGTGTGGAAATCTGCAGGATAAAGGGGGTGGCGGGAAGAGCCCTGTGAGCGGCTTGGGCACACAGCCCTGGGCGTCATAAGTCCTGAGGGGGCACCCTGCCCCTAGGGAGAGGACACCAGGCTGGCCCAGAGGCCTGGTCCTTTCAGAGGGAAGCCTGTAGCCGGGACAACCTCTTCTGACCTTGGGGCTTTCCATTTGGGCCGTGAGGGGAGCAGGGATTTCCCAGAAGCCCTAGGATGCAGCCAACACAGCAGCTGCAGACTCAGAGCCCCTTTGCCCTGTCTGGACAGAGGCAAGTTGGGCAAGGGGCTGTGGGATTTGCATGGGCAAGTCAGTGGCTGTGTGATGTTAAGTCTCTTTCTGTCCCCTAGGCTGCATTTTCCTCATCTGGAAAATGACAGTAATAGGCTCTAGCTTGTTACCAACAATGCTGGGCTCCTCTAGTTTTTTTTTTTTTTTTGAGTGCAATGGTGTGATAGCTCACTGCAACCTCCGCCTCCCGGGTTCAAGCGATTCTCCTGCCTCAGCCTCCCAAGAAGCTAGGACTACAGGTGCGTGCCACCATGCCCGTTTTTTTGTTTGTTTTTCGTTTTTTGTTTGTATTTTTAGTAGAGACGGGTTTCACCGTGTTAGCCAGGATGGTCTCGATCTCCTGACCTTATGATCCGCCCACCTTGGCCTCCTAAAGTGCTGGGATTACAGGTGTGAGTCACCATGCCCAGCCGGGCTCCTCTAGTCTTTGTGCCAGAGTTAGGACCCCAGAACATGTCTGTCCCTCTGTGTCCTCAGGTCTCTGGATCCCACCCAACGTGGCTGAAATGCTGCTTTGCCAATCCCCTTCTCAGACTTGCCCTCTTCTCCTTCCACAGCCACCTCCTGCTGGGAGGCCCCCCTCATCCTCTCTGGACACACACACGCACTCACACACACACAGATGCACACACATACACGCATGCTCACACTGCTCACACATACACAGGTGCACACACATGCATGCTTGCACTGCTCAGACACGCTCACACACACACAGGTGCACACACACACATGCATGCTTGCACTGCTCAGACACGCTCACACACAGGTGCACACACATACATGCATGCTTGCACTGCTCACACACACAGGTGCACACACATGCATGCTTGCACTGCTCACACAGGCTCGCACTGCACACACAGGTGACACGTACGTGCTCACACAGGTGACACGTACATGCTCACACAGGTGCACACACATGCTCACACTGCTCATACATGCTCGCACACACACAGGTGCACACACATACATGCATGCTTGCACTGCTCAGACACAGGCTCACACTGCACTCACACAGGTGCACACACACACACAGGTGCACACATGCACACTTGCAACGCTTAGACACACATGCTCGCACACACACAGGTGCGCACACACGCAAGCTCGCACTACTCACACAGGCTCGCACTGCACTCACACACACTGATGCACACACATACACACACACTCACCTGCTCAGAAGTTCCCTGGCTCCCCCTGCCCTGCCCAGCAGCGCTGCAGCTCCCACCTATTCCTCAGAGGCTCATCTGCCAGGAGTCTTCTCTAACCCCGCATTGTTACATGGACCCTGAAGTTAAGTCACTGCCCACTGGCCTCCCAACGAAATGGGGCTGCATTTGCTCCAGTTCTATGACCCCAGACCCTGCACAGGGCCAGCTCTCTCTGAGTTGTCTGCTGGTCTCTACCTTCTCAGCGCTGCCCCCAGGGACGGCTCGGTCCACATTCCTCTCTATGGCAGCCATGAGGGCTCCAGGGCCGCCTCCCTCTGGGACCATGATGAAGAGCTCATGGGGCAGCTAGCTGATAAAGGGGTGACCAGGGACAGACAGGAATGAGAAGTAGAATGAAACCCTCAGAACGTGCTCCAGTGCAGGGCAGGACAGAGAGACAGGAAATGAACATCTTCTGAGTGTCTGCCCTGGGCCAGGCCCTTTAACAGAAAAACAATATTGTCCCTTTCCAACATCCCAGGGTAGGGCTGACAATGCCCACTTAGAGAAGGGAAACTCAGGGGTTATGGGCCCTGCAAAAGGTCGCATGGTAGGAAGTGAAGAGTTAGGGGCCAGTCCTGTCAGAGGCCCAACCCTGAGTTCTTCCACAACCCCCTAGGGTCTGCACCCACATGAACTGAGTCCTGCTCAGAACTGAGTCCTGCTCCATACCAGGCCTGTGCTGACACCTCAGGTACATTTACACCCTGCGGAGGCTGCTCTCCCCAGTTCATAGCTCTGTCACTCAGTGGAGAGAGAAAGAGATTGACTTTTTTTTTGAAAAGCCAGTAGAGGTTGTTAATCCAGTGTGTTGTGAAACTGCTAGGCTCAGACAGCAGCCTTGGCCACCACCAGGGCTGCAGATTCCTAGAGAAGCAGGTGCTACCACCCAGGCATGTCCTGGTTCCCCAGGCCTCCTGCTGCTGTTGGGGACCCTGACATTTGACAGCCAGCCCGCGCTGGGGAGGATGCATGTGGCCATCACAGTTGGCAAGGTGCAGCAGCCTCTGCCCACCTGCCTGGGATCCAGGAAGCTGGGAGGCAGAGGAGGCTGGCGGCCGACTGTGGAGCTGGACAGCGCTTTGGCATAACCTGGCAACCCACAGGCCAGAGCAGACATTATGTGGGAGGAAATGGTGGAGGAGAAAGCTCCACCCTCTAGCTCTGAAGATGCAAAGTAACAAGTGAAATCTCTGGACCTCAGTCTCAGGGGCTGCAAGGTCACAAGGTGAGACTGAGGATGGGGCTACAAGTAACTGTCCGTTACATGGCACTTTTCAATTCACAAAAACTTCCCCACATTCAGTCCTCACAACCACCTTCCCAGTTTGAGGAAAGTGAGGCCACCACCACCTCCCCCAGATTTCAGTGGCCTCCTCCCTGGTGCTCCGGATGCCAGGCTCTCACCTCTTACCTCTGCTCTTCCCAGCAGAGTGAGGTTTTCAGAGCAAGGAGCTGATCACATTTGTCCTCAGCTTAAAGCCAAAGGCGCAGTCTGGACCTCTGCATAAGAGGCCCTTGAAGGCCATGTGGTCTGACCACTGCTGTCTGAATTGGCCTCATTCCCTCTCAAGCGGTACAGCCCGTCCCACTGAGCTCTCAGCAGCACGGTGTTCTCCCTCGCTCCCTCCTTCCTCCTCCTCCTCCTCTCTCTCTCTCTCTCTCTTCCTCCTTCACCCCCACCCAGGTCTTGCTACCTAAAACCATAGAACCCAGTTAGATCCTACCCATCCCTCAGGATCCCACTTAGAGGCCACCTCCCCCAAGAAGCCTCAACAGCCCAGCTGTGGGCTCCCAGCAGGTCAGGCTGCCCTGTCCTGCCATGTCTTTTCCTTTCTCTCCACAGACTGAGGGCTCCTTGGAAGCACACCTCTGTCTCACTCACCCCTTGCAGAGTGCCTGGTGAATAGTAGGTACCTAATTAATATTTGCAAATAAATAAATCAGCTTCCCAGGAGTTATGGGATGTGCCTGAGGCCAGCAAGCCAGGACAGATAGGGCTGGAGTTGCTATAGAATGTGGGCTTCCAGAGCCCTGGCCGTCTGTGGCCTTTGTCCTGCTGTATGCAGCCTGGGCTCTTCCTGTCACTCTGGTTATGGGGAGGAGAAGAGGCTAGGAAGGGCCTGTGAGGGACAAGCTTGGGATGCTCAGCACTGGAGGGACAAAGGAATGAACTAAGACCTTGACAGAATGCCACTAGTTGGGAAAAGCAAAGTAAACATGCACATCTAGCTGGATGAGGACAAGGGCTCCAGCCTGGCCACAGTCACTGTACATCAGGAGGAACGAGCCTTCCCACACACAGACCTGGGATCTTGCACAGCCCAGGCCACACACAACCTGCCGGAAGAAACCTGAAGTGGGTCTTGAGCCATCCCCGAATGGGGACTACACACCACTCAGCCACTAATGACCCACCCAACACGTCTCCAAGTGTTTCCTCATAGGTCCCATTTCCCAGAATGACACACCAGGCCAACTGAGAGGCAACTCCAGGAGACAGGATTGTGGTTTCATCTGTGTTGCAGTGAACGGTGAGTCCCAGGCAGGAGGCAGCATGCAGGAGGTTGGTGTCAGACCTCGGGCTTCAGGCCTCACTCGAAACAGAAAGCAGAATGGCCAATGCAGGGCCAGCCCAGTATCTGAGGGTCTGCAGTACAGGGAGGGGTCAGGGCTGGCCCCTCATAGCAAACAGGCAGTGGCTTGAGGAGTAGAGTTCCAGATGATCCCGATCCTGCTTGGAAGGGTGGGTGGGTGGTTGGCTGGGTAAGGCAGCTGACACCTGTAATCCTAGCACTTTGGGAGGCTGAGGCAGGAGTTTGGCTTGAGCTCAGGAGTTCGAGCTCGTAACAACATAGCAAGACCCTATCTCTACCAAAAATTTAAAAAGTAGCCAAGTGTGGGGGTGTGCCTATAGTTCCAGCTACTTGGGAGGCTGAGGTGGGAGGATCTCTTGAGCCTAGGAGGTTGAGGCTGCAGTGAGCTGTGACTGTGCCACTGCACTTCAGCCTGGGCAACAGAGCAAGACCCTGTCTCAAAAAGAAAAAAAAATGAAGTAAAATTTAAAAAAATCTTTTTTTGAGACAGCATTTTCACTCCTGTCACCCAGGATGGAGTGCAGTGGTGTGATCTTGGCTCACTGCAACTTTTGCCTACCGGGCTCAAGCAGTTCTCCTACCTCAGCCTCCTGAGTGGCTGGGATTACAGGTAGCATGCCACTGCACCTGGCTAACTTTTGTATTTTTTGTAGAGATGGGGTTTTGCCACGTTGCCCAGGCTGGTCTCAAACTCCTGACCTCAAGCAATCTGCCGGCCTCAGCCTCCCAAATTGCTGGGATTATAGGCGTGAGCTACTGCAACCGGCCTACTAAAAAAAGGAAGGGCAGGCAGACGAGAAGTCTGTTTTGGATGTACACACAGGGCAGGAGTGGGGCTCTCAGGCCAGCTACCGGGATACAAGGGGAAGGGGGCTCTGGCTCTGACTCCCTAGGGATCCAGTAGACCAGCCACAGGCCCAAATCTGACCAAAACAGGGATTGGCACGGGGAGGTTAAGGTGTACAGAATTGTGTTAGAGCATTGGTCATAAGATGTGGTTTCTGATGCCAGCTCATTCCATTTGTCATCAATAATTACTCATTGAATATTCTTTTTGGTGCTAGGGATACAGCCATGAAGAAGACAGACCCAGGGCTCACCCTAATGGAACCCACAGTCTACTAAGAGGATCTGACAAACAAGACTGTGGATAAATACACCCCTTCACAGCTTTGTGAGTTTGGGTAAGCCTCTAACCCTTCCAAGCCTCAGTTTCCTCATTTGTATCATGAGATAATACTACTACTTCCTTCAAAGAGCTGTTATGAAGAGTAAATTTCTTATTAAAAAAAAAAGGAAAACAACCTAAAGGGCTGTCAGTAGAGTAGTTATGTAAAGTGTGGTGAGTTCCCATATGCAAGACTCAAATAGGAGGTTCCTCTCTCACATATGAGCAAACATCACCAGGACATTTTACTAAAAGGGAGAAAAGTCCCACTTTCATCATCATGTCAATAATAAAACACACATACCCACACACAAATAAGCCTCTTTCTCCATGAGCCTGTGAGTTTATGTAAATGCACAGAGAATGCTTCCGAAGGCCATCTGAGCACGTGATCAGAAGATTATAGGGATCATGTGGGGCCAGCCCCTAGTAAGCTCTCCTGAAACAGGAGCCACCGTTTTTTATTTTTATATTTTATTTTTTTGAGACAGAGTCTCGCTCTGTCGCCCAGGCTAGAGTGCAGTGGCATGATCTCGGCTCACTGCGACCTCTACCTCCCAGGTTCAAGTGATTCTCCTACCTCAGCCTCCCGAATAGCTGAGACTATAGGTGTGTGCCACCACATCCAGCTAATTTTTGTATTTTTAATAGAGATGGGGTTTCACCATGTTAGCCAGGATGGTCTCGATCTCCTGACCTCATGATCCCAAAGTGCTGGGACTACAGGTGTGAGCCACTGTGCCTGGCCCCATGAGCCACTATTAATTATGATTTTAGGAAAAGATTTTCTTACGTTCTCTGTTTTTAAACAGAATGAAGGTAAGTGTGACACTTTGCCCTCCTCTTTTAAAAAAGCTAAATTTAAACAAGTTCCTTTTCATTTATATGTAATCCTTGATTAGTATTTTCCATCTGCTGGTCACTGACTCACAAAACAAAAGGGTTAAAAAAAAACTGCTTCCCTTGGTTCATGGACTGTTTCTCCAGGAATCTGTTCTGGGTATTTGAAGAGCATGTTGCTCTTGCTATTTCCCATGTCAACACACATGAGTAATGGCAACAGGACTCTCAACACCCTGGAAGCTGTGGGTCATCATCCCGGTTTTTGAGATAAGGAAACTGCAACCTAGAGAAGTTAAATCACTTTAGGAAGTGGGGAGGCCCTCAAGCAATCCACTGGTCTCAATTCCTCCTTCCTTCTCTCACACTCAGGCGCACCCCCCACCACGGATGGTTTACTGTTGTCATTTCCTGTTACTGACTCTGAGGAACAACCATAATTAGCAAATGCACCATGCCACAGGCAGAAAAATAATAGCTCCCAGGGTAAAGGATGGGGCCTTAGTCACTAGTTTACCTGCCGGTATAACTAATAATCCACACATAATTTGTTCTGTAATAGGGTATGGCACTGAACAACTCAAACAGAGCAGGATTTAAAAAGCAATCCATAAGCCAAGATGTTCTCTATATTCAGCTCTTGATTTCAGCAATGATATCAAGGTTCTAGATACTTCCTTGAAATCTGTACTCATCTGGTTCCTAGAAGAGCTCTGCTCTGTCTTGCCCAAGGAGAAGAAAATGAGGCAGGTGAATACCAGCACCTTCCTAGCTCACAGCAGGATATGGAACTGATAACATGTCCCTAAATGCCATATGTCTCGATGGAAGACACAGAAGCAGGGGCTGAGCTTGGGCTGTGCATGACATGCAGGGCTGAGAAAGTGGGACAAGGGGACCTCATGAAGGGTCTCTATGAGGAGGTGACACTGGACTCTTAGTAAAATTCGAAATGTCTCATTTTGCACTCTGAGGCTGCCAACAGGTCCAAAGGCAAGGATGGCATAATTTTCATGAAGAGAGGCTCTTTTACCTCAGTCAGTGCTCTGGGACAAGGATATGCCTCGAGTGACTGCCTCAGTGAGCAAGTGGCCCCATCTGACGCATCCTGTTAGTGATCTGGCAGCAGCAGTAACAAAGTCCAAAGCCAGCAGCCCCAGGAAGTACTTGGACCCCCTGCTGGAAGGCCTATAGGTTGATACAGCCTGCCTGAAGGGCAACTTGGAAATACCTGCCAAAGGCGCAAAATGCATATGCCCCTTGACCCAGCAAATCCCACCACTTGGAATCTACAAAATACCAGCATGTGTGTACAACAATATGTGGAGGGATATGCAAGGCTCTTCCATTTTATTTATTTATTAGTTACTATTTATTATTTATTTATTATTACTATCTATTATTTATTACTATTGACCAGGCTGGTCTCAAACTCCTGACCTCAAGTGATCCTCCCATCTCAGCCTCCCAAAGTGCTGGGATTACAGGCGTGAGCCACCACACCTGGCTGCAAGGCTCTTACATTTAAAGTGACAAAATAGGCCAGGTACAGTGGCTCACACCTGTAATCCCAGCACTTTGGGAGGTCGAGGCGGGCACATCACTTAAGGTCAGGAGTTCAAGACCAGCCTAGCCAATGTGGTGAAACTCCATCTCTACTCTCTACCAAAAATACAAAAATTAGACAGGCGTGGTAGTGCACGCCTATAATCCTGGCTACTTGGGAGGCTGAGGTGACAGAACTGCTTGAACCCGGGAGGTGGAGGTTGCAGTGAGCCGAGATCACGCCACTGCACTCCAGCCTGGGCGACAGAGTGAGACTCCATCTCAAAAAATAAATATATAAATAAAATAAAGTGCCAAAATAACCAAGGGCAACCTCAATGCCTGTCAGCAGGGCTGTACCTAGTCCAAACCATTGGATATTACAGAGCCATTAAAAAATTATCTCAAGACAAAATCATTAAGTGAAAAACAGCAAGCCAAAGAATGCTACTTAAAGGAGAATGCCATTTACCTACATAAACAAAAAAAACCACCTCTCTTTATGTATCTGTGTATATAGCTGTCTATAAATGCACAGAGGAAAGTCTGCAAAGACATACCAAACTGATCCCAATGGCCATGTCTGCAGAGGGGCAGAACATGATGGGGGCTCAGGCAGATCTTTTCTTTTCATTCCATAGTCTTTTTTTTTTTTTTTTTTTTTTTTTTGGTAGAGATGGGGTCTTGCTATGTTGCCCAGGCTGTTCTTGAACTCCTGTCCTCAAGTAATCCTTCTACCTCAGTCTCTCAAAGAGCTGGGATTACATGCATGAGCCACCACACTCAGCCCATTCCATATTCTTCTATTTTGTTTGACTTCTTTCCCCCAGCAATAATGAATTCATGCATTACTTGGTGATTTAAAATACATTTTAAAAAGAGATTAAGAAAAAAAAAAGGTAAGAGATCATGCCAAGAGTCCAGCTGGTTTCTTTCAGCTATGAACACACTTGATCCACCTGCGTTTGGTTTCCATCCCTAACCCCAATCCCTCTTTCCAATAATTCAGTTTCTCCTGCCTTCAATGGCACCTGATCACTTGCAGACACCCCGCTGTGCTGCTTTAGAGTCCCTTCTCTCAGAAAGGCAGCCACAGAGATGAAAGCTGTTATCTGGCAAGCTCCATGGAGCCTGACAAGACTCATGACAAGACAACAGGCTGTGGACTATTTCTGTGGAGCTTGCCAACCTCCCTAGAGGCCCAGGGCAGGCCCAATGCCCTCCCATGCCAGTCACCACTGGGAGGTATGGAAAAGGAAGGAGATTCCAGAAAGGTAGGAGAGCCAGAGCAACCTTCTGGATTCCTTCAGGATATGCAGTTGAGCCCTGCAGAATTCTGCCTGCGTGGGTCAAAAGTAAGAGGGGCTGTGCATCTACCATCCCTAACCACAGTGTGAGAGGCAGAACAGGCCGTCCGGCTGGGCCCCACCCAGGCTACAGGGCCCTGCATCTCTCTTTCTTCTGTTCACGAACCAAGACAACTGGCTGGGCTGGACATTAATCCTCCAGAAATGTCCATGCAGGAAACACCATTCCCATCACTCACTGAGAAAGCCCTAACTCCTTTCTTTTCCCGCAGCTAACCTTGGAGGCAAGAATTACCCTGGGGATTATTCACTGGCATCATTAGTCTTTCCAGCCAGCCTGCTTCCCATCCAGGCTATTACACATAGGAAATGCCTGGCTGTGCCAATGGCAATTGAAATGGTAAATGGTACAAGTGATTCTCATAAGACTTCCACTACGACGCCAGAGCCTGACCTAAGAGAAGGCAGCACGTGGAGGAGGGAACTTCCAAGAAGGGTGGGTGAGTCCACCTGGAGTTTGCCAGACCCGCTGCCACAGAACCTCTGCAGAGCTTATTAAAAATATAAATTCCTGACTCTGTATTCCACATTGAATCAACATTTCTGGGAGTGGGATCAGAGAACTTGGCATTTTAAAACAATCAGAGTCATGTACGTGGGACGGTTGCAACACAATTGCAGGGTTTAAAGCCTGTTAACAGGGAATCTGTATTTTTAACAAGCCCCCTCTGAGGATTCTGATTGAGAATCCTGCTCTGTGGAACAGAGGGACAGGCTTCCCAGCTCAGGGAAGTACCTTGCTGGTACTCCTCAGCCTGTGACCGCAGCCTCCTCTCCACCGCTCCCAGCCACACAATTTATGCTCAACTCCTCAACAGCCAGACCGCCCCCCTCTCATCTGCCTGCCTTAGTTCCTGCTGTCCCGAGAGTCCACAGAGTCTCTCCTCCCCTTGCCTTGCCCTCTCCCCCTCACTCTGTGTACTCCCTATGGGTGCTGGAACCACAGGCACCATTACAGAAAGGGGTGCCTCAGAAATCAAGCCTTATGTGAATTTTGTTCTTGGCTCCTCCAATGACCTTTGACAAGAGATGACCTCTGCAAGCCTCTGTCCCTCATTTGTAAAGTAGGGATAACACGCCCTGTCTCCCAGGCTTGCTGAGAATTCAGCGTGGCTATGGCTCCATGTGGTGCCCAGTACCTATCTGCCAGGTTCAGTCTTACACTGCTCTTACTTCCTCTCTAACTGGGAGCTACTTGAGGGGAGTTAACTGTCCCTCCTTCACATCTACACCCCCGGTATGCAGAATCCAAGGTCATGGTTGAATGCTTGAGGCTGCAAAATGAATTTCTGTCCCCAAGCTGACCCCCATGCTGTCCCTCTTACCTGCCCAACGTTGAAGGTCAGTGTGATGGCATAAAAGAAATTAGAGTTGGCACTTCCTGCATAAATCCAGAGGTGCCACAGGACAGGGAAGAGCAGGGAACAGACGATGATGATACAGGTGAGGACAAAGATGTTTCTCAGGACTGCAAAGACAGAGGGTCACAGTTAGCCTGACGCGCTCTCTCGGGCACCCTTTCCCTGCTGCGATGGCCGCCGGAATGGAGAGGCCCAGGGTGAGCCTCATGTAGCTCAAAGGCAGAGCACTGCCAGAGGTACTAGAGTGCCGGGAAGCAAACCCCAGACTCCCAAGTCAATGGCTCCCCATGCCCACAGCTGGTGGTAGCTCCTGGATTTGGATTATTTCCTCCCACTGTGGGCTTGGCTTGCTGAAGACCAGCTATAGTTAGAAATGCCATGAGTGCCTCAGGGTACCAAACAGGGCATTTCAGGAAGACATTCCCCTCACCTCCTAATCTTGGAGGGTCCAAGAGTATCCCTCTCCCCAAGCAGGGCGCCATCTGGCCATGTGGGATGAGGGGTGGGAACCCCAGCATGAACCGTGATGAACAGAGCCGCACTGTGGGTCTCCATGGTGCCACAGCCCTGGGTCTTAGGAACACGTTCTCCATTATCCTTAACTGGTGTCTCAGGACCCCTGCCTTGCTCTTCAAACATTCCCAACTCTCCCTTAGATGATAAAAGACCTCTTTTTGACACTGTCTCTCACTCCCTGCCCCTAAGGGAATACCGAATCCCACCAGGAAGAAAGCTCTCCCTGAAGTCTCAGGAAGGACCTGCTACTCAAGGGTGGTCCAGAGGCAGGCAGGCAGGCTGGCTGGCTTCAGCCAAATGGGAGCGTAGCATGGCAGCTGGGTACAGATCTTGGTTAAAATCCCGCTCTGCCATTTATTAGCAAGTTTCTCTAGACCTCAGCTTCCTCATCTGTAAAATGAGACTATATACCTAGTATGTACTCATAAAAATTAAAAATTAGGGTGGGCATGGTGGCTTATGCCTGTAACCCCAGCACTTTGGGAGGCTGAAGTAGGAAGATTGCTTGAGTCCAGGAGTTCGAAACCAGCCTGGGCAACATAGTGAGACCCCATCTCTAAAAAAAAAATTTAAAAATTTAAAAATAAAAAATGTTTAAAAATAAAAATAAAATGGGGCTAAAATGCACACTTCATTTGGATTAAGCAAGATGACATGTGAAAAATGACACAGATATATCACTGGCTACATTAGTTTTCCATTGCTACTGTAGCAAATTCCCACAAACTTAGTGATCTAAATAATATTCTTTATTATTAAACAGTTCTGGAGGCCAGAAGTTCCAAAATAGGTCTCACAGGCTAAAATCTCTAGAGGAGAATCCCCTGCTTGCCTTCTCTAGTACCCAGAGGCCCCTGCATTCCTTGGCTCATGACCCCCTTCCAGCTTTCAAATCCAGCAATGGTAGATTGAGGCCTTCTCACATTATATCACTCAGACCTTCTCTTCTGCCTCCCTCTTCCATCTTTTTTTTAATAGACTATTTGAGATGGGATCTCACTACATTGCCCAGGCTGGAGTGGAGTGGCTGGATCATATCTCATTGAAGCTTCGAATTCCTGGGCTCTAAGGATCCTCCTGTCTCAGCCTCCTGAGTAGCAGGGACTACAGGCGTGCACAAACATGCCCAGTAGACTTTATTTTTTAGGGCAGTTTTAGTTTCACAGCAAAATTGGGCAGAAAGTACAGAGCTTTCCCATATTCCCCCTGCCTCCACCTCTTCCACTTTGAGGGACACTTGTGATTACACTGGGGCCACATGGATTGTCCATGATAATCTCCCCTTCCAAGGTCTTAAAGTCCCTTTGCCATGTAAGGCGATGTATTCACAGGTTCTGGGGATTACAACGTGGACATCTTTGTGAGGGGAGGGCTACTACTCTGCTTACCGCACTGTACTTTTTCCCCCCGTTTCAACTCTCTAGGGGTTATCAGACAGCAGGATTGTCTATTACTTTTCTTTCTTTATACTTTAATCATATTTTTTAAAACTAATAAATATTATTTAAAATAATTAAAAGAATACCTTTTTGAAAAGAACTTAGCGCTGTGCCTGCTTCCCAGCAGACACTGAATGGAAGTTCCCTTCTCTCCTCTGATATTGACCTTCAGGAAATCCCTTCTCCCAAGTTAGAGTTTTGGAAGACTTACAGGGTGGAGAAACTCCCAAACATTTAGGCCACTTGTCTTAGTTGTACAACAACTTAGTAGAGATGCTATACTGGGGGCTCAGGCATTGGAAGGGGCCTGGATGATACAGATGATTCTCAACTCCTGCTACAAAACAAAGTCACGGCTGGGCACGGTGGCTCTCGCCTGTAATCCCAACACTTTGGGAGGCCGAGGTGGGTGGATTACCTGAGGTCAGGAATTCGAAACCAGCCTGGTTTGCCAGCCTGGCCACCAGACGTGGCAAACCCCCGTCTCTACTAAAAATACAAAAATTAGCCAGGCATGGTGGCAGGCGCCTATAATCCCAGCTACTCAGGAGGCTGAGGCACGAGAATCACTGGAACTGGAGAGGCAGAGGATGCAGTGAGCCGAGATTGCACCACCACACTCCAGCCTGAGCAACAGAGCAAGACTCTGTCTCAAAACAAACAAACAACAAACAAAACAAAATGAAATCACATGGGGAGCCCTCAGACTAAGTCAAAGTCTCTAGGGTGGGGTTCGGGCATCCATATGAGGTTTTAAAAGCTTCCCACGTAATTCCAACATGCAGTCGAGGCTGCGAACCACTGGATTACAGCTGCAGCCCCTTAACAGTCTGCAGCAGAGATGCCACTGAACTGTGTCAAAGGGAGAATAATCAGGACACGGTTGTTCACAGTTCTTTGTAAAGGTGAATGTTTTCAAGTTATAGTTCACTCTTTATTGAGAAATGATAGGTATCATTTTGTTGTCATTAAAAAGTCCTTTATTTTATAACATTGGGAAGAATGGCTGATAGTTGATTGTTTTAATGTCTTCAGCAAAATAAAAAGCTGGCAAGTCTGTCACCTGTGTTTACTGAAACATTAGTGGTCTGAGAAATCCCACAATTTGGACACTGGCCTGGAGGGCTTGCAAGATCCTCTTTTCTAATCTGAAGTTTCTGCAATTCTGGATCTTCAAAGATGAGATGTCAAAACCCTGACTCAAGCCTCCTGAGACCTCCCAGGAACAAGGAGTCTTGCAAAGGGACATTTTCACTGAGAATTACTATTATTATTAAACCATGTTACTACCTCAAGAAAGGAGAACAAATGCTTCCCACTCCTCTAACCCAACATCAATATGTACATTTCTCAGTGGTTCTTTCTGATCCCCTGGAAATTATTTTGCTGAAAAGAATATAGACTATTCCAAAAAATAAAATGCTTGCGGCCTGCCAGACCAGGTGGTTCTTGTTCTGTGCCTCCAGCCAGTGACACAGATTTCAGACAGGGTGACAGGAAGGAAACCAAGTGCAAAGAGACGAGAGAGGCTCACTGGCAGCCTCTGGGTGCTATCTCGAAGAGCTGCAAAGATACATTCCCATGCGGCTAGAGAACCGTCACTAGCATGCAGTTGGCTTCTGACCTGTGGTGACCTCTGCAGGAACGGGGAGCTGCTATTCACTCTTGCTGGCTGACAGGCCAGAAGATTAAAGCTATATATGCCAGAGCAGATAGAGCTGGAGACCTGGGGTACGGGACAGCTTGTTCCAGGCACCAGAAAGCGTCAGAGGTGACCAGGGCCTAACAAGGTGAAAGGGTCCACCTTCATCAGACTTGCGAGGCCAGATGGAATCAGGTGCCCCACCACATTCACAGGGTGGCTTATCCAATCTCTGGCACCATGACTGATGAACTGGAACTTCAGGCAAGCCACTTTCCCTTCTGAGCCTCAGGCATTCAGAAAGAAAATCTCACCTGAAAAATCCAGTCCCATGAGAAGGGGAATGGAGGGGATGGGGACTTCAAAGGCCATGGTGATATTCCCTTTCTTAAACGAGGTGCCAAAACACGTGGGAATATATTTTATCATGATTCTTTATATCTATCAACATTCTTTCATCACTATACAATAGTAATAAAAACAAAACAAACACACAAATCCAGCCCCTTGGTAACTGGCTCCTTCTGCTGGACTGTGCAGGCTGGCATGGGCTCTGCCAGCAGGCTGTTCCCTAACACCACAATTGTGCGTCTGTATGACTCATCCAAGCTCCAGAGAACCCAGTGTCTGGGGCCTACACTCAGGGAGGGGCCACATTCCTTTTCTCCTCTCTACTGTAGAGGAAAACAGAAAGGTGAATGTGGGAGCACGCATGTTAGCACTGACAACTAATGTTTAAACGGGATTCCTAGCCACATTAAATATATTCAACATAGGCTTAAACACATCTCAACACATACATCCCACTCATAGGTCCCAAGGACCAGGGCTGATGCTGCTCCTGGCTAATGATTCACAGTTGTCAAGCCCCAAGCAGGTTCTCCAAGCACGTGTACTCCCTGCTGCAGGAGCAGTGAAGCAAAGGCAGACAGCTCCTGTTCTTTGCAGGATCTTCAGCCAACCTGAACCTGCAGACTGTGTGCCCAGCCGGCCAGCAAAAGCAACTATTAGATCATTCAGGTTTCTGGAAACCCCATCCTTCTTCTTTGTGCCTCCTTACCCCAGAGGGCATAAAATAGTTTATTCGAGTCTTGAAAAATATGTTTATTCTAATGACTCTGACTACCAAGCCCAAAGCTCCGATCACGGAACTATGTGAGAGACTCCCCTGCATAATTAATACCCACGATACTAACTGCAGTGCTATTTACAGATATTCCTTCTCAAACTTAACACACTCATGAAAGTTATTCTCTTTGATTGATGGAAAAATCAGAGGCTCAGAAAGGTTAAATGATGTGCCTGAGAACACGTGGGGCTCGTAATGGGAATGGCAGGATTCAGAGTCAAGTGAGTCCCCAGACTGCTCAGCAAATGGGAAGAAAGACAGTCACTGAGGGAGAGAATGTGCCCAGTGTGGGATGGGCAACCACAAAAATCCATTCTACATTCTTGAAATCCACTGTCACAAACTGAGGCGTGTCCACGTTTTGGTGGTCTCATGATTTGTCACTGGTCACTCTGCCCAGGGGCCCCAAGCTGACTCTCAACCTGCTAGACTGGGTGACTCTTGTCTGAGGAGAGACGATGTCACTGCAGAAGACACTGCTTCCTCCTCCCAGTCAGGCCAGATGGGTCATGGCCCCACCAGGCCATCACCTGCAGGAGCAGCCCTGGCTCAGCTGCCCACACCACTGTTTACCTTCACTCAGAGGCACACTCCTATAGGCAAGCTGCTTCCCACAGCTGGTCAGTTTCACTTCCTGGTTAACACCCAAAACAACAACAAAGACTCACTTCCTCTGAAGCCTGCACTCCCTAGTTCATTCTTGACACCTTGCTGGACACCCACAGCAGGAAGGAAAGTTCAACAGCTCCCTTCCATGCCTCATTTAGAGAATCAGGTGGTGCTGGGCCACTGACACCGCCTTTTTACTGGGGAGGTTTAAAACCCACTCCACAAATGTTTGCAAAGTCTTCTGTGTGTCAGCTTCAGTCCTGAGTGCTGCAGATACAAAGTGAATGAGTTGTGATATCTACCCTGAGGGAGCCCCCAAACACTGAAAAGAACCCACGATAGGGGGTTAAGAGCACTGGGGGCCTAGGCAGCACAGACAGGTCACCACTAAGCCACCTCTGAGGAGGGGATGATTAGAGCTTAGAGGGGTTGTCACAGTGGGCAGGGAAGTCTAACATTGCCCCTCTGCCTTGTAGTAACCTTTGGGTGCAGCGCTGGGGAATGGTTCGAAGCCCAGGATATAGAGTTCTGCTGTCTAGTATGGTAGCCTAGCTACATGTGGTTTCTGAAATTTAAATTAAAAATTCAGGTTCTCAGGCATACAAGTGGCTGCCCTATTGAACTGTGCAGACAGAGGACATTTCCATCATCATAAAGCCCTGCTGGACAGCACTGGGTAGGGGTTCACAGATCTGGATTCCAATCCCAGCTCTTCTAATTAGAAGTCACATGACTTTGAATGACTGGCTCTATCTTTCTGTACCTCAGTTTTCTCATCTGCAAAATGTGGATACTTACCTCAAAGACTGGTGTGAAGATCAAATGAGCTAATTAATGCATGTAACACTGTGAGAGCCCCAGTGGCCAGGTACACAGTAAGTGCTCAATAAATGGCAATTATTTTTATCATCACAAGTCCGCAGCACCTAGAAGCAGATACTGTGCCTCATGCCTCTGCTCCTCTCCTAGTGCTGCCAGCACCACAGGTGCCTGGTAAATGCCTATGAATTCCTTTTCCCTGCAGCAGTCTCACCCAGGCCCAGGCTGACACAAATCTCTGGCAGAGGCGGGAGTACTCACATCTGTAGAGATGGTTCCACACGGGGAAGAAGGCCATGTAGAGCGCCACATCCCCCACTGTTGGGTAGGACTTAAAGATGGCGATGATAGCGATCTGGATAAACATGAAGAAGATGGGGTGCTCCCTGGGGCAGGGCAAGGGAAACAGAGAGAGAGGTAAGTCAGGGACCTACCCTAGAGACTCCTGACTCCATCCTTTGAACCAAAAATAATCCTCAGGGGACTTCAGGAAGGGGCTAGCTCTGCTATCCACAAGACATGGGCCAGGCCCCAGCAGCAGAGCAGAAAACTACAGGGACCTAGAAATACCCAGAGATGGTGAGAAGGGCCTGGCAACCACGAGGGAAACAGCCCACAGAGACATTTCCCATCAACAGCCCCCCTCTGCCTCTACCAGCTCTGGGCCTTCCCCCAGGAGCCACGGAGGAAGAAAACAAATGAAGTCAGCATTCTTTATGACTGGGCTTAAATGACTGCTTGGCAGGGTAATTAGGCAGCCTCCCTTGCCAGAGGCCCCTCTGACAACTGGACGCAAGGCAGGAAGTGCCTCCTTGCTGATGCCTTTTTTCTCTGACAACATGGTCAGCAGGGTCTACAGACCCACAGTGCAATGAACTTCTTTCCAGGAAGAGAACTGAGAAGTGCAGAGAGCTTTTCAGTTCTTAAGGGCTGGGACTATTCTTGTTAACTTAAACTAATAGCAGTTTCAATTATTATTTTAACCTAATAATAAGTGATAGCAATGGGTATCCTCTCCTGAACTCCCTCTGTGTGAGGTCCTTTTCCTGCATCCTCTTACATGATCCTCACCATACCTCAACTGCCCCTCAAGGCAGGCAATCCTGGGCCGGGTGCAGTGACTCACATCTGTAATCCCAGCGCTTCGGGAGGCCTAGGAGGCTGAGGCGGGAGGATGGCTTGAGCCCAGGAGTTTGAGACCAGCCTAGGCAACATAGTGAAACCCCATCTCTACAAAAAATTAAAAAATTAGCCGGGTGCGGTGGCGCATGGCTGTAATCTCAGCTATTCAGGAGGCTGAGGTGGATTGCTGGCACCAGGAGGTTGAGGCTGCAGTGAGCCGTGATCAACCACTGCACTCCAGCCTGGATGACAGAGTGTGAGACCTTATCTCAAAAAGAAAAAAAAAGTAGGCAATCCTCTTACCTGTACTTCACAGATGAGGAAACAGATTCAGAGAAGTGCATTGACTGAGTAGGTTAGTAAGTGATGGAGTTGTCTGTCTCCAGAGCTCTTAATCACGCCCAATACTGTTCTCTTGAGTGCTGATCACACTCTGAAGCTCTGGTCAGGAGAGGATGGGGGGACAGAGCTCAATCTCAGTGCCCCTCCGAGAGCTGACCAAGTGCTAAAGGGAAGCCAACAGGAAGAGGCTGGATCTATACCCTCCTCTGCTACGCTTCAACCACATGCGTGTGGCCTACTTCTGCACAGTACCTGGATGCCTAGCCCATGAAGTTTTCTTCAGAGATTAATGACCTTTTTGTCTTGCAGGTCAAAGGTCAGGGTGACTCAATGGGTGTGAATCTGAATCTGAGATGTGCAGACAAACATGTCCACACCCAGAACACTCCAGGGCTGCTGTGCAGCAAATGCCTCAGAAACGCAGCTTGGCAAAGGTGTGCAGCCCTGTAGCCTCTAACAAGCGTCCAGCTATACAGCTCAGTGTGAACATCTTCCTAAACACAATCCAAATCACTGGCTTCGGGCTTTTCAGGTAGCTGGTAACAACGGCAACATTTCTATGAAAAGGCCGGTGAAAACACAATGACAAAAAAACAGACTAGAGCCACCTGCAGCACTGCACAGGGACTCGGGTGGCCTGAAGGGCCCTGTTCCTGCAAAGCTGACACTGGAAACAAATCTTGCAGGGGGCAGGAGAGCTTAGGTGGAGCTTCATACCCAGGCAGAAGAGGAGACAGCAGGGAGAGCAGGTCTCTTCATATTTTCTGTCCCCACAACTGTGGGCCTGGCTCAGGTCATAAAATGGTGACATTATTGCCTACCCAGGAGCAATGTGTGGCCTTGCATGCAGACAATAAAAGCTGCCAGAGAGCTGGCTGCACGGCCAGTGAGGAAAGGTGCCCTGGGCTCTCTGCTGCTCTTCACCCAGTGGCTGGGCCTAACCAGAACAAGGACAGGGAAGGTGGACCACAGACAGCTGGAGAGCTCAGCCGGGCAAGGCTGCCAGAGTTCCGGAGCCTGCCAGGCCATGGAAGGAGGGTGTTCTGTCAGATGCCAGGCCAAGGCTGTGTCATGGGAAGGAAGCATCAGCGTTTGAGGTTTTACAGAATGAGAACCATGTGCACTGGTGCACAGACTATGGAGAATGGCAGCAAGGTTAGGACAGAGAACTCGAGCTCTTGAAATCTAAATCAAACTCTCTTTCAGGTTCCCTGGACCATCTAGGCGTATCTGTAGCTGTCTGTGCCTGTTTTCCCTTTTCTGAAGTTAGGATAATAGAACCATTTCCGGAGGCTACTACAAGCAATCTCTCAGGAGCTTGGCATGGTGCAGGGGGATAAGCATAGATTCTGGAGCCAGACAAACCTGAGTCTGAATCCCAGTTCCACTGCTTACTAGCCGCGTGACTCTGGGAAAATCATCCCACCTCTCTGAGCATCAATTTCCTCAACTATAAACTAAGAGTGATAAGAATCTAACGCCTACCTCCAGGAGTTGCTAGGTTAGGTATGATTATGTTTCAGAGGGTCTAGAAAGGTGCCTGGCACGGAGCAGGCCTAACATCTGTCAGCTCTCTTAGACTGCAGAAGAGAACTCCACAAACCTTTTGGAGGGAAACAGATCAGGAGATTAAACAGTTGCAGGTGGCCAGCCTCCCACTTAGACCATCCAGAGTCCCTGTGGACAACCTGTCACCAGGCTGTTGATGGAGACATCCCATCAGATACACTTTTTCCAAACACACTCCCCTCCACAACCCCTGTTGTTTTTTTTTTTTTGAGACATGCACTTCTGCCTGTCATCCAGGTGTAAGTGCAGTGGCACAAGCAGCTCACTGAAGACTCAAACTCCTGGGCTCAAGTAATCCTCCTGCCTCAGCCTCCCAAGCAGCTGGGACTACAGGGGCACACCACTACACCTGGCTAATTTTGTTGTTGTTGTTGTTGTTGTTGAGACGGAGTCTTGCTCTGTTGCCCAGGCTGGAGTGCAGTGGCACAATCTCGGCTCACTGCGACCTCTGTCTCCTGGGTTCAAGCAATTCTCCTGTCTCAGCTTCCCAAGTAGCTGGGACTATAGGTACCTGCCACTACACCCGGCAAATTTTTGTATTTTTAGTAGAGATGGGGTTTCACCATATTGGTCAGGCTGGTCTTGAACGCCTGACCTCAGGTGATCCACCCGCCTTGGCCTCCCAAAGTGCTGGGATTACATGCGTGAGCCACTGCACCCAGTCTGCCATCTGGCTAATTTAAAAATTTTTTTAGATATAGGATCTTGCTATGTTGTCCAGGCTGGTCTCAAACTCCTGGCCTCAAGTGACCCTCCTGGCTCAGCCTCCTGAAGTACTGGGATTACAGGTGTGAACCACAATGCCTGGCTACCGCCTGGCTCTAGTCCAAAACAGTGAGTAGGCTCAGCAGCAATGTGGGCTTAGCAGCAATGCGGGCTTGAGCACCTCAGAGTGAGGCCAGGGAAAATGCTGGGGCTCCAAAGCCCACACTGCAGCCTGCACCCGTGTGACTGACTCTATTGCCTGCTATAGCGCTGGCAACTGCGGCAACTGAAGGCAGTTTCCTTAGGTGAGATGCTCTAAACCTAACAGCAGGTGTTCCACATTTGAAGGCCACCCCCAAGGCTACTAGGGGCAGGGGCTTCTCGGACAGCTCTGTGGACACAGCAGCAACAGGTCCAGCCACCACTTACTTTAGCTTTATGGCTAAGGGGATGGTGTAGAAGAAGACGTTGATCTGAAACACACATACAAAGAAGAGGCTGAAGTGCTCAAACATCTCTGCAAAGAAGTACCAGAAAAGACCAATGTTTGGAGTGAGATCTGGAACAGAAAGTCTGGAATTAAGAAAACAAAGGGAGAGAAAAAAGACAAAAGTTATAAATTGTCTGCTTTGACCTTGATTTCTCCTGAAATCCTTGGTCACTGCTGGGCAGCCAAGGATGACTTTCTCCCTAGAGAGATCAGGATGGGAAGGGTTCTCCTCGTACTCTGGATACAGGTAATTAACAAAAACGAGCAGAGACATATAATGATAACCCATAACAAATATTAGCTAAGCCAAACAAATCTGAAATGAGGCAGGGATTCATCCTAGGAATAAAGAAACTCACCCCTCTTTTACTGCGCAAGACAGTTTAAAATCAGGAGATACCCAGCACTGAAACAAAGGAGGAATGAGTTTTAAAACACAGTATCTATTTTGGGCATTCTGAAGACCTGCCTAGAGGACCACGCTCAAAGATCCAGCTCCTCCCCATTCTTACTCCACACCCCACAGCAGGAGCCAGAAAACTGAGTGCCTGAGACCGCCGTGAGACTTCTAGGGGCTTTAGGAACAATCGGTGGGTTCTGGCTAAGATCCCGGGGTCCCAGTCTTAACTGAGAAATTAAAGTTTAACTGGAAAACTTTTTGTCCAGTTAAATCAGACAAATATTTTACTGCAATTCTGGCTCTTCTAAAGTTTACATTTTTGATTTAAAAAAATATGAAGTTGAAAGCGATCTCAATACACAATTTTAAAAAGACAACAAATAGGGCACACAGAGGGAGAGACGGGCGATGGCTCTTGGTCAGATTTCCCTGACTGAGGCCTCCGCCCAGGTTAAGTTTTTCCTGTTGCTGTAACTATACCTCCTTTTCCGTGAAATGAGGTAAAGAACGCTCCGTGTTCAGCAGAAAGAACTCTTCACCTGGCATCGCAACTCCTATCTAAGGCAGAGCATGAAGAGCTGGAGTTACCAAGTCATGGTTATGCTCAGCCAGGATTCAACACAAACAAGCAGTCCAGAATCCCAAATGGGAGTTCTGCCGCTCCAGATCCCTTCCCCACCTGCACAGGTTTAAGAGTCTGTCACCCATTGGGCTGTGAGCTCCTCAAAGCTTAGGAGCAACCAAGTCTTCGACACCCACGCAGAGCCTGGCACACACAGGGCATTCGGAAATGTTTATAGAATTCATGAATACACACTCAGGCAAGCCTGCAATACTCAAGCCCATGTGAGTTTTCTCTCAAGGTTTGACGTGTGGCAGGTGGCATTATTTTGAAACCGTCAGAGGCCCTCTTGCAGTAGAGGAACACACCCATTTCTGTTTGGAATTGAGCCCAAACCTCCCAGTTAGAGGCTGGTATTTGCTTTAGATGTTCCCAGGGAGTGCTCTTTAACACTTAAGCTGGAGGTTGCAAATTTTTTTGTGTGTGAAAAATCAGACCTTGGCGATGACCTTGAGCAGCAGGACGTAAATAATTCCCACAAGCTTAGCGTTCCAATAATGGAACACTAGGCATACTGGGTTAATCCCACTGTATCAAAGGTGTGATTTGGAGTACAGGTTCTCAAAGTGTGTTCCCTAAACCAGCAGGCCAACAGCATCGGCATCACCTGGAAACTGGAGAAATGCAAATTCTTGATCCCTCCCCAACATCTACTAAATCAGAACCTCTGAGGGTCGGCCCAGCAATCTGGGTTTTAACAAGTCCTGCAGGTGATTCTGATGCACCTTAAGGTTTGAGAACCGCTGCTATTTAATACAAAGGCTTCCTGTGGTCACTCACCCCGAGTCCAGCTAGAGCTATGAAAACCAAATTAGCTTCCAGAGTTTTGTAGGGCGGTTTTACCTGACGATATATAGTTGTACTAATTTACGGGTGATTTTACGTGAT
Organism: Macaca fascicularis; assembly: GCF_037993035.2. Lineage (NCBI taxonomy): Eukaryota > Metazoa > Chordata > Mammalia > Primates > Cercopithecidae > Macaca > Macaca fascicularis. Next base: position 90,628,447 of record NC_088384.1, read on the forward strand.
ATTATGATTTCTGAATACAATGTAGAATAATTAAATCTAGCTAGTTAACATTTCTATCACCTCAAATATTAAACATTGTGGTGGGAACAATTGAAATTTACTCTCAGCAATTTTGGTATGTACAATACTGTATTATTAACTATATTCACCATGCTGTGGTAGAACTCAAGAAAAGAAAAAAAAAACATATTCCTCCTGAGATTTTGTACCCCTTTGACTATTATCTCCCCATTCTCCCACCCCCGGCATCTGTAACCACCCTTCTACTCTCTGCTTCTATGAGTGTAATTGTTTTAGAGTCCACATATAAGTGAGAACACATGTGGTACTTCTCTTTCTGTGCCTAGCTCATTCCACTTAGCATAATATTCTCCAATTCCATCCCTACTACTGTCATAAATGACAGAATTTCCTTTTTAAAGACTGAATAGTATTCCCCTGTGTATATATACCAAATTTTCTTTATCCATTTGTTTGTTGATGGACATTTAGATTGATTCCATAACTTGGCTATTATTAATAATGCTGCAATGAACATGGGAGTGCAGACAAGTCTTCAACAAACTGATTTCAAAAATTTTGAGTTGCCTGTAATCCCAGCACTTTGGGAGGCTAAGGCAGGTGGATCATTGAGACCAGCCTGGCTAACATGGTGAAACCCTGTCTGTACTAAAAATACAAAAATTAGCCGAGCGTGGTGGTGCATGCCTGTAGTCCCAGCTACTCGGGGAGCTGAGGCAGAAGAATCACTTGAAACCAGGAAGTAGAGGCTGCAGGGAGCAGAGATGGCCCCACTGTACTCCAGCCTGGGCGACAGAGTGACACCCTGTCTCAAAAAAAAGAAAAAAAATCCTTTAAGTAGCCAGAAGTGGGACTGCTGGATCAAATGGTAATTCTATTTTTAGTTGTTTGAGGAATGCTGATACAGTTTTCCATAATAGCTGTACTAATTTACATTCCCGACAATGGTATGCAAGGGTTCCCTTTTCCCCACAGCTTCTAGAATTTTCTAATGTGGTCATTACTTACATAAAGCCATAGACTGCGGGGATGAAATCCCAAGAGCTGAGAAGGAAGAAGGAGAGGCAAACGATTACCACTAGGCTTCCCACATACATCATGGCATACTCCCAAGAAAAGATCCAGAAGGCCTTGCTCTTCATTTTCACAGGTATGTACTGCCGCTAGGAGAGAAGGCAAAGTGATATAAACTTAGGGATATAAACAACAGAGGGCAGCTATTAGCTTATACTTAAAGATCCCTCCTGCAAAACCATGCTATGATACACAGGTTTATAATTTTTCTTTGGTCTTTAATTAAATAAGAAGGATGTAAGTGTTAAAAAAGGTATTATGGGTGCATCCTCTGATATCAGACCTAGTAACACCATTTCTAGGTATGTATCCTGGAGCCACGTTGCAGAAGATACAAATGGAGGAATATTCATTCCACCATTGTTTGGAACATTAAAAAAAATCCTTCAATAGAGGAACAAATAAATTGTGGTATGTTGACACATGGTATACTATTTGCAAGGTTAAATGAATACATTGTATCTATAAATGTCAACATGACTAGATCTAAAAGATATGAGGTTAGTTATAATAGAAAATTGGCAAACAAGCCATATTATATGAAAATACTTATGTGTTCTGAGATTATACCAAATAATACTATTATTTACACACACGCACACACACACCCCTGTAAAAGTTTCATAAAACATAGATTAGAAGGACATACACTAAAGTGGTGATAGCATTAGCCTCCTGGGAAGGAGAGAGGAAAATATAATTGGAACCTAAGAAACTTCATATAACCTGGCATTCATATGCAAAGTGAAAATAAATAAACAAGTAAAAAAGACTTAAAAAGAACCCCAAATTTAGGTTAAAAAAAACAAAAAAACTTCAACTTTATCTGCTTTTTTTTTTTTGGAGACAGAGTCTCGCTCTGTTGCCAAGGTGGAGTACAGTGGCATGATCTCAGCTCACTGCAACCTCCGCCTCCAGGTTCAAGCGATTCTCCTGCCTTAGCCTCCAGAGAAGCTGGGACTACAGGTGTGCACCACCATGCCCAGTTAATTTTTGTATTTTTAGTAGAGACGAGGTTTCAACATGTTGGCCAGGATGGTCTCCATCTCTTGACCTCGTGATCCGCCCACCTTAGCCTCCCAAAGTGCTGGGATTACAGGCGTGAGCCACTGCACCTAGCCTTTTTTTTTTGAGATGGAGTTTTGCTCTTGTTGCCCTGGCTGGAATGCAACGGTGCGATCTTGGCTCACTGCAGCCTCCACCTCCCAGGTTCAAGTGATTCTCCTGCCTCAGCCTCCCGAGTAGCTGGGACTACAGGCACCCACCACCACACCCAGCTAATTTTTGTAGTTTTAGTAGAGATGGAGTTTTACCATATTGGCCAGGCTGGTCTCGAACTCCTGAACTCAGGTAATCTACCTGCCTTGGCCTCCCAAAGTGTTGGGATTACAGGCATGGGCTACTGCGCCTGGCCTCACATACTTTATTAAGTATGACAACAGCAAATACGAAACAATATAGCAAAAATCTTAGTATCTGTTTAGTTTGGGCAGTAGACATATGGCTATTATTATACATTTTCTATATTTTTCCATTTTTCCTCTCTTAAAAATGTTTTCCTCAAAAAAAAAAAAAAAAAAAAAAAAAGGATGCTGGGGGAAGAGAAATAATTCAGGACTTGTTATAAGAAAAAGGAAAATAAGAATTACCAAAAAACAAAAAAAACACCCCAGTATGTGAGACAACAGAAATGAATTTAAAGGCCGGGCGCGGTGGCTCAAGCCTGTAATCCCAGCACTTTGGGAGGCCGAGGCGGGCGGATCACAAGGTCAGGAGATCGAGACCACAGTGAAACCCCGTCTCTACTAAAAATACAAAAAATTAGCCGGGCGCGGTGGCGGGCGCCTGTAGTCCCAGCTACTCAGGAGGCTGAGGCAGGAGAATGGCGTGAACCCGGGAGGCGGGGCTTGCAGTGAGCCGAGATCGCGCCACTGCACTCCAGCCTGGGCAACAGCGTGAGACTCCGTCTCAAAAAAAAAAAAAAAAAAAAAAAAAAAAAAAAAAAAGAAATGAATTTAAACAAATCACAATCAATTCAAATGAAAAATCCATATAACTAAAAATCATGTTATCAGGGACTGGGCACGGTGGCTCATACCTGTAACCCCAGCACTTTGGGAGGCTGAGGTGGGAAGATCACCTGAAGCCAGGAGCTCAAGACCAGTCTGGCCAACATATCAAAACCCCGTCTCTAATGAAAGTACAAAAATTAGCTGGGTGTGGTGGTGTCCGCCTGTAGTCCCAGCTACTCAGGAGACTAAGGCATGAGAATCGCTTGAACCCAGGATGCAAAGGCTGTAGTGAGCCAAGATCGCACCACTGCACTCCAGCCTGGACAACAGGACAACAAGCGAGACTCTGTCTCTAAAATAAAATAAAATTAAATTTAAAAATCATGTTGTTAGGAAAAAAATCAGTTATGCAGCTACATGCTATTTACAAGAGCTATACCTTAAAATATAAGACATAGAGGCCGGGTACGGTGGCTCACGCCTGTAATCCCAGCACTTTAGGAGGCTGAGGTAGGCGGATCATAAGGTCAGATCAAGACCATCCTGGCTAACACGGTGAAACCCCGTCTCTACTAAAAATACAAAAATTAGCTGGGTGTGGTGGCGGGCGCCTGTAGTCCCAGCTACTCAGGAGGATGAGGCAGAAGAATGGCGTGAACCCAGGAGGTGGAGCCTGCAGTGAGCCGAGATCGTGCCACTGCACTTCAGCCTGGGCGACAGAGCGAGACTCTGTCTCCAAAAAAAGAGAAAAAGAGAGGGGGGGGAAAATAAAGTATTGCAGAGATAAAAATAGTCCAATAACAATAAAAGGTTCCATTCACTGGAAAAATATAACAGTTCTAAATTTGGGCCGGGCGCGGTGGCTCAAGCCTGCAATCCCAGCACTTTGGGAGGCCAAGACGGGTGGATCCCGAGGTCAGAAGATCGAGACCATCCTGGCTAACACGGGGAAACCCCGTCTCTACTAAAAAATACAAAAAACTAGCCGGGCGAGGTGGCGGGCACCTGTAGTCCCAGCTACTCGGGAGGCTGAGGCAGGAGAATGGCGTGAACCCGGGAGTCGGAGGTTGCAGTGAGCTGAGATCTGGCCACTGCAGTCCAGCCTGGGCGACAGAGCGAGACTCCGTCTCAAAATAAATAAATAAATAAATAAATAAATAAATAAATAAATAAATAAATAACAGTTCTAAATTTGAATATAACAGTCTCAAAATATATAAAACAAAAGTGGATTAAGCTACAAAGGAAAAATAAACAAATCCATCATCAATGCATAACTGATAGATCAAGCAGACAAATCAGTAATCAAGTAAAAAAAATGAAGCACATTTCATAAGTTTAATCTCATAAGATCTTATAAATCATACTTATATAGAATAGGGCACCTAATAACTAAGTAATTCACATTCATTTCCAGCATTTTGGGGGTATTGATAAAAACATCACATACTTAAATCAGGCCATAAACCCATATTGACTTCAAGGAATCTTTATCATACAGACTCCAATCTCTGACCATAATACAATTAACAGAAATTATTAATGAAAAGATAACCTAAATTAGAAAAAAACTTGCTGACCTCACATACGTATCACCTATTTGTTGTGAGAACACTTAACATCTATTTTCTTAGTAATTTCCAAGTATACAATATATTGTTAACTATAGTCACCATGTTGTACAATAAATCTCTTGAATTGTATTATAGAAAATTAAAACACTTATCCAAATAACCTAGGAGTCAAAAAGAAACGATTATGTCAGAAAATACCCCACATCACTATTTGTGTAATGTAGATAAAACAATACTCTCAGGGAAAAGTACATCCTTAGAAATTTACTTTGGAATAGAAGAAAAATTGAAAATAAATAAGCTAAACACCCATTTTAAGATATTAGAACAACAGAATAGACCCCAAAAGAAGTAAGAAAATAATAAGGGTAAGAGCAGAATTTGTTAAAATAGAAAATAAAGATACAATATAAGGAATCAACAAGACCAAATCTAGTTCTTAGAAATGACTCATGTTGATGGGTTTCTTATTTATTTATTTATTTATTTATTTATTTTGAGACGGAGTCTCACTGTGTCTCCCAGGCTGGAGTGCAGTGGCGTGATCTCGGCTCACTGCAAGCTCCGCCTCCCGGGTTCACGCCATTCTCCCGCCTCAGCCTCCCAAGTAACTGAGACTACAGGCGCCCGCCACCACGCCCGGCTAGTTTTTTGTATTTTTAGTAAAGACGGGGTTTCACCATGTTAGCCAGGATAGTCTCGATCTCCTGACCTCGTGATCCGCCCGCCTCGGCCTCCCAAAGTGCTGGGATTACAGGCTTGAGCCACCGCGCCCGGCCGATGGGTTTCTAATAAGAATAATTAAGAAAAAAAGAGAGACGAGCAAATAAACAACATTAGGAATGTAAAAGAGGGCATAACTATAGTTCTATCAGGGAGAAGAAAATATTTTAAAACTTATGCCAATGTATTTTAAAAAAAGGTGAAATGGAAACATTCTATGAAAACTATAAATAATTTAAGTGATTTATTAAAAATGCCTGTGTAACTAAAAAGAGGTGGAGATCAAAGGACATGACAATGAAATGTAAAACATCCTGAATCCCATTCCTTCCCCCAAATCCTATAAAGGTCACATATAAATTGGGGAATTTAAATTTGGAGAGAATATATTGGATAATATTATTCTATCAAGGTTAAATTTCTAGCGGTGTGGCTGGGCGCGGTGGCTCAAGCCTGTAATCCCAGCACTTTGGGAGGCCGAGATGGGCGGATCACAAGGTCAGGAGATCGAGACCATTCTGGCTAACATGGTGAAACCCCGTCTCTACTAAAAAATACAAAAAAACTAGCTGGGCGAGGTGGCGGGCGCCTGTAGTCCCAGCTACTCGGGAGGCTGAGGCAGGAGAATGGCGTGAACCCGGGAGGCGGAGCTTGCAGTGAGCTGAGATCCGGCCACTGCACTCCAGCCTGGGCGACAGAGAGAGACTCCATCTCAAAAAAAAAAAAAAAAAAAAAAAACAATTTCTAGCGGTGATAACAGTATCATGGTCATACAGAGAATGCCTAGTTCTTAAGAGTTACCTGCTGAATTAGGGTTGATGCATCTTGTCTGTAATTTCTAAGCAAGTAATTCAGGTGAAAAAAGAAAAATCAATATATTTACATAGATATACATAATATGGCAAAATGATAACTGAAGAATCTTTAAAAAGGTATTTATTATAGTACTCATTCAATTTTTCTGAAGCCATGAAATAAAAAATTAGAAAAAACTAATTCACAAGAAAATAGAAAATTGGCCCAGGTGCAACGGCTCATGTCTATAATCCCGGCATTTTGGGAATCAGAGGAGGGTGGATAACTTGAGCTCAGGAGTTCAAGACCAGCCTGAGCAACATGGCAAAACCCCATCTCTACAAAAAATACAAAAATTAGTAGTGCATGGCGGCACATGTCTGTAGTCCCAGCTACTCCAGGAAGTGGAGGTTGCAGCCAAAATTGTGCCACTGCACTCCAGCCTGGGCAAGAGACTCTGTCTTAAAGGAAAAAAAAAAAAAAAAAGCCACCAAGCCACTTCATGTGGATAAAAAGTTCATGTGGAAAAACAAACATGCAAGAATAGCTAAGAAAACATTGATAAAAAAATCATGAAGGGGGACTAGCCTTATCAGACACTGAAATATAAAACCTCTATAATTAAAACAGCACAATATTGACTCATTAATAGAGAAGACTAGTAGAATAAAACAGGAAGTCCAAATACATATGGCAATTTAGTATATGACAGTGGTGGCATATCACTATGATAAAAATTGACTTTTTAATCAATGATGCTAGGACAACTAGGTAACCATTTGGAAAAGGTTAAATTAGACCTATCTCTCACACCATTCACAAGAATAAACTCCAAATAGCTTAGGGATCCAAATATGTATTTTAAATGAAATGATAAAGCACTGTACTAGAAAAAAACATGGTGAACTTGTCTTTAACTTTGATGTAGAAAAAAGCTCAACTGTGATTGTGCCACTGCACTCCAGCCTGGGAGACTGAGCTAGAAACCCTGTCTCAAACAAACAAAAAACACCAGGTATGGTGGCTCATGCCTGTTATCCCAGCACTTTGGGAGGCTGAGGCAGGTGGATCACTTGAGTCCAGGAGTTCGAGACCAGCCTGGGCAACATGGCAAAACCCTGTCTCAACAAAAAATACAAAAATTGGCCACATGTGGTGGTGCACACCTATAGTCCCAGCTACCAGGGAGGCTGAAGTGAGAAGATCACTTGAGCCCAGGAGGTTGAGGCTTCAGTGAGCCGTGATCATGCCACTGCACTCCAGCCTGGGCTGCAGAATGAGACCATGTCTCAAAAAATCAAAACAAAACAAAACTACATACATACTTCAATAATTCCACTTTCTAGAAATCTATGTTGAAAATATACCTCCAACAAAATGAAAATATGCATAGACAAGGTTACTCACTGAAACATTACTTGTAATTGCAAAATATTGTAAGCAATCTAAATTCCCATACACTGGAGAGAGGCTGAATAAACTGTGGTATATTCACACAATGGAGTACTACACAGCTGTAAAAAAGAATGAGGATAATCTCTATTCTATCTATACTGATACGGAGGAAATTCCAGAAAATAATGTTAAGTGAGAAAAAGGAAAGCACAAAAGGGTATCTACAGTATGCTACCCTTCATATAAGAAAGGCATATAAGAGGCAGGCAAATCACCTGATGTCAGCATTTCGAGACCTGCCTGATCAACATGTTGAAACTCCATCTCTACTAAAAATGCCAAAATTAACTGGCGTGGTGGCGGGCGCCTGTAATCCCAGCTACTCGGGAGGCTGGGGCAGGAGAATCACTTGAACCCAGGAGGTAGAGGTTGCAGTGAGCCAAGATCACGCCACTGCACTCCAGCCTGAGTGACAAAAGCAAAACTCCGTCTCTAAATAAATAAATAAATACATAAAGGGACATAAGAAAATATACATGTATACATGTATCTATTCACTGGTATGAAAGGAGTACAGGAAAGATAAGCCAGAAACTAAAGAGAAGACAGCCCTCCATATCCATGGGTTCCACATCTATGTGTTCAATCAACTAAGGATAGGAAATGTTCCAAAAAAAATTGTGTCTGTACTGAACATGTAGAGATGTTTTTCTTGTCATTATTCCCTGAACAATATAGTATAAGAACTATTTACATTGTATTATTACAAGTAATCTGGAGATGACTTAAAGCATAGGAGAGGATATGCCTAGGTTTTATGCAAATACTGTACCATTTTGTATTAGGGACTTGAACATCCTGAGATTTTGGTACCCGCAGGAGGTCCTAGAATCAATCCACTACAAATACCAAGGGAAGACTGTAATTACCTAGGGTGAGAGGGGAAGGACTAGAAGAACAGGATAGCAGGAATGATGACAGAATAATACTGCTCTGTCTTTTTGTACAGCTGACTCTTAGAACCACAGTAATATCTTACATTCCCTTCACTTACCCCCTCCCCAAATAAACAATTAAAATCAACCAATATGTGGGGAGAATCCAAAATGAATATAAATACTAACAAATGAACCTAACTATATTACAAATTAATAAGACAACCACACTGAAGGGTTACATGGTGTAAGAAAAGAACTAATCTAAGTAATAATGAAAAACAGGCCAGGCACAGTGGCTCATGCCTTAATCCCAGCACTTTGGGAGGCCAAGGTGGGTGGATCACTTGAAGTCAAGAGTTCAATACCAGCCTGGCCAACTAAAAATACAAAAATTAGCTGGGCATGGTAGTGCTTGCCTGTAATCTAAACTACTTGGCAGGCTGAGGCAAGAGGACTGCCTGAACCCAGTCGCACGACGGAGCGAGACCCTGTCTCAAAAACAAAACAAAACAAAACCAAAAAAAACCTTACAGTGGAGAAGCCTGGCAGACACTAATGTCACCAAGTGATCAAGGTAAACATTACCATTCAGAAGATATGGCAATATCATGAACCCCTCGGTACAGTGCACTGAGGACACAATATGCATTTTTGCCAAAAACATGTAACTTCAGACCAGTCATGAGAAAACGATGACAATCTAAAGTGAGGTACATTTGACGAAAATAACTTCACAAGTCATGAATGACAAGTGAAGACTGAGGAACTGTCTCAGACTACGAGAGACTAAGGAGATAAAACCACCAAATGCAATGTGGGACCTAAATATGATCCTGAAACAAACAAAAATTGCCTCAGTAGAAAAAGCAAAATTCTAATAAGGTCTGTTGTTTAGTTAATAATGTTGCATAAACGTTAATTTTTTGTTCTTGATAACTGTAGTATGGTTACGTAAAATGTTAACATTAGCGGAAGTGGAGTGAGGGATACAAGAAACTACTATTTTTGCAACTTTTCTGTAGGTCTAAAATTAATTCAAAATAAAAAGCTTTTAAAAATGGAGATAAAACCATCTGTTACATAGTTGGTTAAAAAAATAAACATGCAATTTTAAAAATTAGAGTGTTTTACAAGTCCAGTTTAAAAAAAAAAATCAGCCCTTTGCCTCTAATCTTCATTAAATCAAGCTTGTTATTGTGATGTTCAAATCATTTATATAATTATTAAATATTTTGGCTGTTTAATCTTACTTTGAGAGATTTGTTTAATCTTACTTTGAGAGATTTGTTAAAACTAATTACGATGGTTGATGTATCAATTTCTTCTAGGTGTGTCAATTTTTATGTTCTAAGTTTTAAAGATATCTTATTAGTCAAATACAAGTTTGAATTCTCAAAAACAAAACAAAATAAACAACAAGCAGAACTTCACAATGATATACCGCTAGAACTGCCAACATGAAAAAGACAGATACCATCAAATGGTGGTGAAGATGTGTGGCAACTAGAATCTCATATTTGGTTGGGGGGGTGTAAAATGGTGCAAAAACTTCGAAAACCTGTCTAGTAGATTCTAGCAAAGCAAAACATACACTTGCCTAATGTCCCAGTAATTCTACTGCTAGGTACTGCTCAAGAGAAACAAAAACGTAAGTCCACAAAAAGACTTATACCAGAATGTTCATAGTAGTCTATTTATATCAGACAAAAACTGGAAATGGGCCAAGTTTCCATCAATAGGAGAATGGGTAAACAAAATGTTGCACACACAAAACCACCACCCAGCAATAAAAGGAATGCATGCAACAACATAGATAACTCTCAAAAACAAGTTGGTTGAAGGAGGCCTTATACAAAATAATCCTATTATTTCATTCCATTTATATGATGTTTTAGAATACGCCAAACTAAGCTATGATTAAAACAATATTCAGAACAGTTGTGTCCAAGGGAATAGGAGTGGGAATTGATGGGGAAAGGGCCTGAGGGAACTTACTGTATTTTTTTTTTTTTTTTTTTTTTTGAGATGGAGTCTCGCTCTGTCACCCAGGCTGGACTGCAGTGGCCGGATCTCAGCTCACTGCAAGCTCCGCCTCCCGGGTTGATGCCATTCTCCTGCCTCAGCCTCCCGAGTAGCTGGGACTACAGTTGCCCGCCGCCTCGCCCAGCTAGTTTTTTTGTATTTTTTAGTAGAGACGGGGTTTCACCGTGTTAGCCAAGATGGTCTCGATCTCCTGACCTCGTGATCCGCCCATCTCGGCCTCCCAAAGTGCTGGGATTACAGGCTTGAGCCACCGCGCCCGGCCATGGAACTTTCTGTATTTTGAGAAGAGTTTGGGTTACACAGATGTTTGTATTAAGATTTGTGCACTTCATGGTATGTAAATTCTAGCTAAAATGAAAAAGAGCATAAATAATGAACTCCAGTTGATGCTTATGCTGAATTATTTACAAGGATATGTATGACATCTGCAATTTACTTCAAAATGTATCAAAAATAAGACTGACCGATGGGTAGATGTATATGTGATAAAGCAAGTATGGCGAAATATTAATGGAAGAACGTATGTTGTAGGTATATGAGTGCTCATATTTTTCTTTGAAATTTTTCATTACAAAATGTTGGGAAAATGTAAGATTTAATACACTGTTTAGCAAGCCAAACATATGTGGTAACACTTTCAAGAAAAGCCAAAGAATGATTAATAAAAAATTCAGGGTAGGCTGTGCATGGTGTCTCATGCCTGTAATCCCAGCAATTTGGGAGGCTGAGGTGGGTGGATTGCCTGAGCCCAGGAGCTTGAGACCAGCCTGGGCAACATGGTGAAACCCCATCACTATATATTTGTAAAAATATACAAATAATAACTAATTCAGGGTAGTCATAACCTCTGAGGTAGTGGGAAGAAGTGCAGTGTAGAAGGAGAACTCACAGGGCTTCCAAAGGACTAGAAATGTTACATTACTTAAGCAGGGTAGTGGAACACAGTGTGTCTTTATTATCTTTTAAAGTATGCAAGTATTATAAAGCAGAAGCGCATTCAAGGCAGATGGGACATCATGGGTTTGGGACCTGAGGTGGGACGGAACTTGCCGCACTGGAGGAGCAGAGAAGGTCTGTGTGGTTTGAGATTTAGGAGTGAGTGGTAAGTGGTATAAGATAAGCACAGAGAGGTAGAGAGCAGCCAAGTCAAGCAGGAGTTAAGCCATTTTGGTCATATACACCTCATAGACTCTTTAACAGTTGAGAGAAAAGATTCAGGTGGGTGAGTCTTAACGCCTCTTCTACGATCTTGTGGCAAAGAAAGCAAGTTCCAGACCAAATTCTAGCACACCTAAAGACATCTATTAAACAGATATTCCTTAGTGAGCCAGGCCCAAAGCAATTCACACAAACTATTCTAGAAGCTCCATTCAGTCCCAGCTCTTTCTACCTCTAATTGTTCCAACTACTACTTATGAAAAAGGTGGCCGGGCGCGGTGGCTCAAGCCTGTAATCCCAGCACTTTGGGAGGCCGAGGCGGGTGGATCACGAGGTCAGGAGATCGAGACTATCCTGGCTAACATGGTGAAACCCCGTCTCTACTAAAAATACAAAAAACTAGCCGGGCGTGGTGGCGGGCGCCTGTAGTCTCAGCTACTTGGGAGGCTGAGGCGGGAGAATGGCGTGAACCCGGGAGGCGGAGCTTGCAGTGAGCCGAGATCACGCCACTGCACTCCAGCCTGGGAGACACAGCGAGACTCCGTCTCAAAAAAAAAAAAAAAAAAAGAAAAGAAAAAGGTTCACTCACGATAGAACTGACAATATCCCAGAGGCAGGGTTCTGTTGCCCTTGGAGTCACATCAGGCAACCAGAAATCCTAACCAAAGGCCAAAGGATTATTAAGGAATTACTCCTCAGGCACCATCTCCAAGGGACAAAGTTACAGGCCTTGCTAGATTCATATTCCTTCTTCATGCAAGCATAGGATTATTTCAGGGTCTCGCTCTGTCGCCCAGGCTGGTACAGTGACAGGATCATAGTTCACTGCAGTCCCTAACTCCTGGGCTCAAATAATCCTCCTACCTTAGACTCCCAAGTAGCTGGAACTACAGGCACATGCTACCATGCCTGGCTAGTTTTTTCATTTTTTGCAGAGATAGGGTCTTGCTCTGTTGCTCATAAACCACCACATCCGACCCAATTCTGCTTTTGACTACTTCAGTTTCACCAATGAGCGCCTACTTCTAATACTTATTTTGTTAATTAGTAAGACACTAATCTCACCAGTAAAAATTGGCCAGGTGCAGTGGGCCATCCCATAATCCCAGCACTTTGGGAGGCCAAGGTAGGTAGATCACTTGAGTCCAGGAGTTTGAGACCAGCCTGGACAACATGGCAAAACCCTGTCTCTACAAAAAACACAAAAATTAGCAAGGCATGGTGGCACATGCCTGTAGTCCCCGCTACTCGGGAGGCTGACACAGGAGGATTGCTTAAACCTGGGAGGCGGAGCTTGCAGTGAGCTGAGACTGCACCATTACACTCCAGCCTGGGCAACAGAGTGAGCCCCCCATCTCAAAAAAAAAAAAAAAAAATCCAAGCTGCTTCTGACAGTCACTATGCTAATTAGTAAATGTGTTGATCAAACTATAGAGAGTGCTGCACTGATGGCAGCCCCTGGAGAGTGCACCCTTGCAGATGTAAAGTTAGGTGACCATCATGGAGTGTGGATGCTTCATTAATGTAATTCACATCCCCCTGAAGTTGAGGCTGAAACTAACTAGCAAATATATACTATCAGATGGTCCATGAAGAAGTATTTTTAAACAAATTACAGACATCATAACTCCATAATAAAGACTTTAAGGATGATGGAAGTCGGCGAAGAGTTTTAAGCTGGAGACGGCATTACTGTTAACAGATCTTAGGTGAGAGGAATCTGATCAACATCATGGTCCCCTCTCTAAGCTTTATCTACATAGCTCTACTCTGACTTCTCCTTGCAACTGTACTGTCCCCTAGCCAAATGTGGCTATTCTAATCTAAAGGATAAATTAACTAAAATTAAAAATTCAGTTCCTCAGTTCCACTAGCACATTTTAAGTGCCTGATGGCCACATGTGGCTTGTGTCTTCTGCATTGACAATATAGACACAGAAAATTTCCATGGTCACAAAAAGTTCTACTGATACCACTGAACTAGAATGAAGTTTTAAGAGAATGATGAATTTCTGGGGATGGAAAATAGTTCAAGCCCGGGTGTGGTGGCTCAGGCCTATAATTCCAGCACTTCGGGAGGCTGAGGTGGGCAGATCACTTGAGGTCAGAAGTTCGAGACCAGCCTGGCCAACATGGCAAAACCCTGTCTCTACTAAAAATACAAAAATTAGCTGGAGTTGGTGGTAGACATCTGTAATCCCAGCTACTCGGGAGGCTGAGGCAGGAGAGATGCTTGAACCTGGGAGGTAGAGGTTGCAGTGAGCCGAGATCATGCCATTGCACTCCAGCCTGGGTGACAGAGAGAGATTCTGTCTCAAAAAAAGAAAAAAGAGAAGAGAAAAGAGAGAAGAGAAGAGGAGAGAAAAGAAGAGAAAGAAAAGAGAAAAGAATTCAACAAAGAGAAGGCATCTATAGACAAATTCAATGAAGAAGGTATTTAGGTTCTCAGTTAATTCCTCAATCATCTGATCTTCCTTCTGAAAAAGACTGCCATTTAGCAAAGAAGAAGGGAGGAAGAAAAAAAAGAGGAAGAAAACAGCCCAGGAGAGAAAAAAAATGCCCTCACAAGTAAAAATATTGTTTTATCTTCTCATTCCGCCCTACTGATATTTAAAAAGAAGTATGCCAGGGAATAAACAACAAGGCCATGAAGAATTGAATCAAGTGGGCTGTTAAAAGCAGTTCTCGGCCAGGCGCAGTGGCTCACACCTATAATCCCAACACTTTGGGAGGCTGAGGCGGGTAGATCACCTGAGGTTGGGAGTTTGAGACCAGCCTGACAAACATGGAGAAATGCCGTCTCTACTAAAAATACAAAATTAGCTGGGCGTGGTGGCACATGCCTATAATCCCAGCTACTCGGGAGGCTGAGGCAGGAAAATTGCTTGAACCCAGGAGGCGGAGGTTGCAGTGAGCCAAGATGATGCCATTGCACTCCAGCCTGGGCAACAAGAGTAAAACTCTGTCTCAAAAAAAAAAAAAAAAGCAGTTCTCTTAGGCGAGCCCTAAACACTCAGGAGATGAGGTTTCACTCTTTGCAAATCCCATTAGTGGCCCCCAAGTTTCTGTTGGCTATCATTTTTCTCAGTGTTTTATTCAACCTAAAGTGCTGTCAATGTTAGACTGGAAAATGATTTTTTTTTCTTGGCAAACTTGTGATTACAAGATGTGCAATAAATTTTATGTATAATTCTGTTTTGAAGACATGGTCTTGGGGTCAAGGTTTGCTCTGGGGAACAGGGCCCTAAAACGATAAAGTAATTTGAAGTATGTACTGCATTTATTTATAAAAACTGAACTTGCACTTAATCTTGCAGGACTACTCCAGTTACACAGTGAGACACACCTAAAATTCCTAAAAAAGAAACTCCAGCAATCCTCTGATGGCTTGTTGTTTATAAATACTAGAGCCAAACTTAATCTTGAGGTTGTAAAAGTGGATTGTATAAATTGGGTCATTCTTGCCATGTCCAACTAAATCAGGGCCAGGGGAAAGAGCACTCAGGGCACACAGCACCTGCTCCAACAATTAGATTTTCCACAAGCCCAGCTGCTGAAACGGCCTGCTGTGACTCTAAGACTACTTTGACCTACCACTGTCACTCACCAATCAGAGATTTCCAGCTCCCAAAAACTTGACTAGGGTCAATGAGCTTTCTTTCAAAGCAATATATACTATTTCTTTTTCTAATAAAACTCCTAACCTTCTGTTTGTTCTTTGGCCATACCAAAGGCTACCCAGTCTGTGTGTATGCCTCAAATTGCAATTCTTGCTTCCCAAATAAAACATTAGAGATTTGTCTCTGTATTTTATTTGACTTTGACAAGGTTCACACTGCAAATTTCCCAGTGAACGGGTGAGCTTTCATCTTACCTCTTTTGCTCCACAGCAAATGCTGACTTAAAACCTAAGTATGTAAAATGTATGTATGGGCTGGGCGCAGTGGCTCACGCCTATAATCCCAGCACTTTGGAAGGCCAAGGCGGGCAGGTCACCTGAGGTCAGGAATTTAAGACCAGTCTGGACAACATGGTGAAACCCTGTCTCTACTAAAAATACAAAAATTAGCTGGGTGTGGTGGTAGGTGCCTGTAATCCCAGCTACTTGGGAGGCTCAGGTGGGAGAACTACTTGAACCTGGGAGGCAGAGGTTGCAGGAGTCAAGATTGTGCCATTGCACTCCAGCCTGGGCAACAGAGCAAGACTCCGTCATGAAATGAAACGAAATGAAATGAAATGAAATGAAAAATGAAATGAAATGAAATGAAATGAAATAAAATATATGTATGGCCGGGTGTGGTGGCTCACATCTGTAATCCTAGCACTTTGGGAGGCCAAGGCGGGCAGATCACTTGAGGTCAGGAGTTTGAGACCAGCCTGGCCAACATGGTGAAATCCTGTCTCTACTAAAAATACCAAAGTTAGCCAGGCGTGGTGGCAGGTGCCTGTAATTCCAGCTACTCGGGAAACTAAGGCAGGAAAATCGCTTTAACCTGGGAGGTGGAGGTTGCAGTAAGCTGAGATTGTGCCACTGCACTCCAGCCTGGGCAACAGAGCAAGGCTCGATCTTAAAAAACAACAAAAAAATAAAATGTATGTATGTATATAAGTAGAAGGGTTGGAAGAATGATGCCCTAAAAAAAATCTATCAATTTTTTAAACCATTTTATTACAAACACAAAATGCAGGAAATCACATAGAACAAATATAAAGCTTAGTGAATGATTATAAGGTGAACATCCTTGTAACCACTACCCAGGTCAATAGAAAGAACTTTTCAGGCATTCGCCAAGTTCCCCCATGTTTCCTGATCCGACCACAATCCCCTCCTCCCTCCAAAGTAACCACTACGCTGGCTTTAATAATCACTTCCTTGCATTTCTTCACAGTTTTTCACTTACATTTGCGTCCCTTTCTATAGTTTAGGTCTTGCCTGTTTTAAAATTTTTGATACAATTGTTAAGTCTCTGAATTCATAGCTCCTCCACTCCAGCCTACTCCTGCCCATATCTTTTTTTTTTCCTTCTTACAATTCATATGTTACAGAATCTGGAACATTTAACCCATATAACATCTCATAATACGGATTTTCTAATTATATACCTTATTTTCAGTATTTCTTGCAAATTGCAGCTATATCCAGAGGCTTGATCGATTTTGGATTTCATCCTTTTGGCAAAACTTGGTGGTGGGTAATGTTCTTTTGTCAGGAGGCTCGGTTTTGTTTGTTTCTGATGTTAGTAGTTATTGATGCTCAGTACCTAGACCATAACGGGTTGTAAAATGATGCTATCCTATCATTTTGTTATTATTTGTAAGTTGGAAAAATTTTATGCAGATATATTTCTGTCACCTACTATATGGTTATCTAGTGGTACAGGAAAGGCAGGACAAATACTTATTTTTTTAGTTTTCAATACAATGAACTGATTTCTTATCAATTCTCCTAATTTAGCCAAGTAGGTTTCCTTTTTAGTAACATTATGAATGCCTGGATTTAAATGTATTTATGAGTTTTAATCTATTGCAAGTCTTACCCTGTTGAAACTCAAATTATCCCTCTTTGGTCAGTGGGAGCCTCTTCATGTTAGATCCTAAGTCCTTTCAAGATGACTCCAGTAGACTTTGATAAACTTTCATGTTATCTGTTATCACAATATTCTAGGATCATCCTATACATTTCCTGCCCTAAAACCTAGAATTAGCCATTTCCCTAAGAAACTCCAGTTTCTCTAAATGGGTAAATGGTATTTCAAGATCATAATTTGGGCACTAAGAATGTTCATTCATACTGGGTTGGTCATTGTTTCTAGACCTTTTAGTGGACACACACACACACCACCCCTACAGGGGACCAGGCAGGTAGCAAACAAGTGAAGGTGAGAGAAATGAAACAGGGATTGTGGCAATCTGAAGAGGGTATGCTCTGCCTAAAGGGGACAGATCTTACAATTCCTCAAAAGGAGCCAGAAATACAAAATTTCCACATGAATTTTTAAAATGCTGACTACTAATTTCAAAAAAGTCAAACACCAGGGTCAAATGAACCACATCTGTGGGCCAGATGTGACCCAAGGGTTACGTGCACCCTCAACCTGAAAACGTCGACTCGCAGTTACAGGATCCTGGAAGTCACATTGTTGCTAACAAATAAAAAATATTTAGGGAAATAAAGAATTCTCAGACTGCTTCAGAAAAAGCCCAACTATATTATCTTCCTCTCCCCAAGTCTCTACAGCACTAGGGAGAAAAGCATTTTCTGTACAGAAACCATTTCCTTTCTCAGACATGGTGTGAAAGGGAAAAAGCCAGTTATCTGAATAAACTCTTAAAGGGAGTTAACCTAACAAAGTTTTTACATCTAAGTTCTTGGAATCACAAGAAGAGATCCAGGAGATATATTTTGCATGACAGATATATTAGAGGCAACAAAACTGGTAGAAAACTTTATTGAAAATGCTTGATCAAGCTCTTACCTTCATTTTTACCCGTTCCAAAAAGAAGCAAAGCTAATGGCACTGCCACCTCCGCCCTAGCACCCAACTGGACAAAGCAGAAATAACAGAAAGTGACTGGAGGAAGAAAAAATAAGGTGCGAAAACTCTAAATATGGCCCCAGAGAAGGCTTGGGGAAGGACCTGTTATCAAGAAATAACTGACTGAGTTTGGCTCCTCTGATGTAAGCTACCATCACATGACCTGACACAAGCTCTAGAAAGGATAAAAAAAAATTCACAGGATTAACGTTTTTAGTTCAAAGATAAGAAACGGTCAGATTGGATTTAAAGCAAAACCAAAAGAGCACTCACAGGGTAATTTCCCCTAGTGTCTGCTACTGTCTTTGAAAGAAAATAAAGGCCTCAAACCATCCAAGGGAATCCAAGGCTCTAGGAATCCCAAGCAAAAGGAAGGCGGGAACTAGAATCTTCCCAGACTGCGCCATGAGCATCTCAGTAAGCCTCCCCTGGTCTCCCTCGAAGCCATACAGCTTTAGCTTCTCGGTACTATGCACTCAGCTTTCCTTCACTGGAGGCTCCTGCCCCTGAGCATGTTAGGGCTCTCTATTTTTTTCCGCATGCTATCAAATCATAACATTTTAAACCTCTCTCTGACTTGGAAACTAGGCTCTAAGCCAAGGTCAGAGAAAGAGTTGAGTTGCCAGAGGGAACAAGATGGGCTCAAACTACCATTCTCATAAGTGACTCACCAGGGAGCCATATGCAGCGTCCCCTTCCTTTGATCTTGTGTCTCATGAAGGAAAGGAAGACTAGTTTCACCTCTGGCACCGATCAGATACCAGGACTCTCTAGAAATTCCACCAGCAGAATGGAGGAACGTTTATAGTGTCAAAGGAGTAAGTACAAACTAACTTTTACAGTTCCTCTGACTTCAAAAGATGAACTATTTTCTTTTCCCCTCATCGCCCCACATACTGGTGATCATGTCCTTTCATGAACATTTGAATACTAATAATCATAGCTAATACCTACTGAGCCCTTATCAGACTCTGTTCTAAACACTTGACATGTTTTTTTTTTTTTTGAGACGGAGTCTCGCTCTGTCGCCCAGGCTGGAGTGCAGCGGCCGGATCTCAGCTCACTGCAAGCTCCGCCTCCCGGGTTTACGCCATTCTCCTGCCTCAGCCTCCCGAGCAGCTGGGACTACAGGCGCCCGCCACCTCGCCCGGCTAGTTTTTTGTATTTTTTAGTAGAGACGGGGTTTCACTGTGTTAGCCAGGATGGTCTCGATCTCCTGACCTCGTGATCCGCCCGTCTCGGCCTCCCAAAGTGCTGGGATTACAGGCTTGAGCCACCGCACCCGGCCCACTTGACGTGTATTAATCCTTTGCAGTAGGGACTATTATATTATCCCTGCAGAGGCAGAGAGAAGTTAAATAGTCACTTGCTCGGGGTCACAGAGTTAATAAGTGTCCAAACCAAGACATCAGAGTCTGTACTCTATTTCCCTCTTTTTTATTATAAATTTTTTCAAACATGCAGAAAAGTTGGAAGAATACAATAAGCAACCATATATCTGTCTAGATTAAACATTAATACCTTGCCTTATTTTATCTTTCTGCATGCATATATTTTTGCCGAACGATGTAAAAGTTGAACACATCATGACACTTCTCCCCAAAACACTTCTGCAGTTGCCCAAAATAAGGACATTCTCCTACATACCATAATACTATCATCACGGCCGGGCGCGGTGGCTCAAGCCTGTAATCCCAGCACTTTGGGAGGCCGAGACGGGCGGATCACTAGGTCAGGAGATCGAGACCATCCTGGCTAACACAGTGAAACCCCGTCTCTACTAAAAAATACAAAAAAAGCTAGCCGGGCGACGTGGCGGGCGCCTGTAGTCCCAGCTACTCGGGAGGCTGAGGCAGGAGAATGGCGTAAACCCGGGAGGCGGAGCTTGCAGTGAGCTGAGATCCGGCCGCTGCACTCCAGCCTGGGCGACAGAGCGAGACTCCGTCTCAAAAAAAAAAAAAAAAAAAAAAACTATCATCACATCCAGGTAATTAACAATTCCTGGCCGGTGTGGTGGCTCACGCCTGTAATCTCAGCACTTTGGGAGGCTGAGGCAGGCAGATCACAAGGTCAGGAGATCGAGACCATCCTGGCTAACATGGTGAAACTCCGTCTCTACTAAAAATGCAAAAAATTAGCCAGGTGTGGTGGCAGGTGCCTGCAGTCCCAGTTACTTGGGAGGCTGAGGCAGGAGAACTGCTTGAACCCGGGAGGCGGAGGCTGCAGTGAGCCGAGATCGTGCCACTGCACTCCAGCCTAGGCGACAATGTGAGACTCCATCTCAAAAAAAAAAAAAAAAAAAAAAAAATTCCCTAACATCATCTAGAATCTAATCTATCTTCAAAATTTTCTAGTTGTCCCCCAAAACATCCTTTGTAGTTGTTTTTTTTTTAACCCAAAATCCAATCAAGACTCTCCCATTCCATTCAGTTATTGTGTCTCTTTAGTCCAGAACGGTTTCTCCACTTTTTCTTTTTCATGACATTGACATTTTGAACAGACTCAGACCAGCTTTCTTAAAACACCATAGTACATTCTGGTTTGTCTTACTGCTTCCTTGTGGTGTCATTTAACTCGTTTCTCTGCTCTTTTATTTCCTAAAAACCAAAAGTCAGATCTTAAGGCTTCATTAAGGGTAACTTTTTGGGTAAGAATACTTCAGAGTTGATAATGTGTACTTTATAGTGCATGATGCCAAGCAGTATATCATATCAAGTTGTTCCACTGTAAGTGATAAGAGTTGGATTACTTAGCTAAGGTGGTGACTACCAGAATATGCCTTCGTAAAGATTTTTGTTTGTCTATTTGTTTTGTTTTGTTTTTGAGACAGAGTCTCGCTCTGTCACCCAGGCTGCAGTGCAGTGGTATGATCTCAGCTCACTGCAACCTTCGCCTCCCGGGTTCAAGCAATTCTCTGCCTCAGCCTCCTGAGTAGCTGGGATTACAGGCACCCGCCACCAAGCCCGACTAATTTTTGTATTATTAGTAGAGACAGGGTTTCACCACCTTGACCAGGCTGGTTTTGAACTCCTGACCTCGTGATCCACCCGCCTCAGCCTCCCAAAGTGTTGGGATTATAGGCATGAGCCACCATGCCCGGCCATAAATATGTATTTTTCCCTTTGCTATTAGCAAAGAATCTAGAGGGTGGGGACTAGGCAATAATGTTTTGACACAATGCAAATGCAAATACACTGTTCTCTAAAAACCATTCACCCAGTGATTTTAGCATCCATGTGATACAGACAGGAGGCAGGGAAATACTGGGTAGAAAAAGGCAGTTCCTGGTGAGGGCCCCACCCTCAAGCCTGGACCCCTGACCTAAAGGGAGAACTTCACATCCCTGTTGCCTTTTCAAAAACCACCCTGGCCTGCCCTGCCCCCCATCCTGTACTCATAAAAACCCCAGGCTCCACTGGCAGCGGAGTGGCAGAGAAGGAGAGAGAAGCAGCAGCCAGATGTTGGAGAGAAGCAGCTTGATTTCAGAGGGATGCCTTGATGGTGGGACCTTAGAGAAGGGTTCAGCCAGGAATGACCGAACTCAGGGGAAGACCACCTTCCCGCTCAATCCCCTTTCCAGATCTCCATCCCATTGACAGCTACTTTCATCAGCAATAAAATCCCCTGCATTTACCATCTCCAATTGATTTGTGCAACCTGATACTTCCTGGACGCCAAACAAGAGGTTGGGATACAGAGGGCTGTCATACTGAGATGTGGAATGCTTAAGCCATCAGAGGATGGCAAAGCTAAAAGAGCACAAGGTAACAAACACCTTCTGCAGCTCCAGGGGTCATAAGTACCCCCCTAGACATTGCTGTGGGACTGCACAGAGTTGTGCAGAGTCTGTGCCATGGGACTGCACAGAGTTGTGCTTCTGGGTTGTACCCAGACTGGTCTTAAACTCCTGGGATCAAGTGATCCTCCTGCCTCAGCCTCCCAAAGTGCTGGGACTCCCAACACTGCACCCACTACGAGCCACTGCACCCAGCTATGGTTCCTTTTTAAAAGGCAGAGTAATTGCTCAGTTCTTTGCTTTTAATTATTTACTTTCAGAGTGAGAAACTGGTAAAATAGCCACATCTGATGATGGTCTATATATTTTTTTCTCTTCTTGCCCTTTTAGTGAGCACCACTATGGATACATGAATTTTTTTTTTTTTTTTTTTTGAGACAAGAGTCTTGCACTGTGGCCCAGGCTGGAGGGCAGTGGTGCAATCTCGGCTCACTGCAACCTCTGCCTCCTGGGTTCAAGCGATTCTCGTGCCTCAGCCTCCCGAGTAGCTGGGATTACAGGCACCCACCACCATGCCTGGCTCATTTTGTATTTTCAGTAGAGAAGGAGTTTCACCATGTTGTCCAGGCTGGTCTGACCTACTGACTTCAAGTGATCCGCCTGCCTTGGCCTCCCAAAGTGCTGGGAATATAGGCATGAGCCACCGTGCCCAGCCAAACACATGGATTTTTAGCCAGTGTTTTATAATTACTGGTTGTCATTCTTTTTATGCTCAGAAATTCCCAAATTGGGGTGGTATGAGCCCCTTTCAGCTGGTACCAGTGTTTTTCTGACTTAGTCCTGTTAGACTTTGAGGACTACTTTGCTTTCTGTCATAACAAGATGTCCCAGTCAAGCTGGGCCCTTACATACTACATTACACCACCTTTCCTAGAGGTCTATGCCTACGTAGGGCTCGAAAAAAACTTGGAGAAAAAGAGAACGTCAAGAGCAGATGTGTCAGCTCAAAGAGGTTATCAAATCCATTTTGATTCAGAAGTAGAAAGCATTCTGAAGCCGATCAGGGTCCAGCCACTCACTCTGGTACTCACAGCTTTGCTACAACTCCCCAACAAGTGGCCATTCAGCCTCTGGCCTAAACACCATGATTCACAGGGAACTCACCTCACTTAGGACATCTCCTTCTGTCACAGAACTACCTTATACTAAGCTTCTTGTACCAATCAACCATTCGTTCTAGCTTCTCTCCTTGGAGCCTATGGATCCCTGTGAAACTCAACTTCAAAGGATCCACTTAGTAGTCTGGCAGAAACTCAGCCCTAAAGAATAATTTGAGGCTGGTTGTGGTGGCTCGTGCCTGTAATCCTAGCACTTTGGGAGGCTGAGGCGAGAGGACTGCTTTAGCTCAGAAATTCAAGACCAGCCTGGGCAACAAAGTGAGACCCCGTCTCTAAAACAAACAAACAAACCAAAAAATAAGCCAGCCATGGTGGCACATGCCTGTGGTCCCAGCTACTCAGGAGGCTGAGGCAAGGGGACTGCCTGAACCCAGGAGGTCTAGGCTGCAGCGAGCCATGTTCACGGCACTGCACTCCAACCTGGGTGACAGAGTAAGACCCTGTTACAAAACAAAAAAGAATATTTCCTCTTCTGTTTCCATGTTCACATTTTTTTCACCTTTTTTTTTTTTTTTTTTTTTGAGACAGAGTCTCACTCTGTCACTCAAGCGGGAGTGCAGTGGCGCAATCTCAGCTCACTGCAACCTCCGCCTTCTGCATTCAAGCAATTCTCTTGCCTCAGCCTCCCGAGTAGCTGGGATTGCAGGCACCAGTCACCATGCCCAGCTAATTTCTGTATTTTTAGTAGAGACGGGGTTTTGCTATGTTGGCCAGGCTTGTCTTGAACTCCTAACCTCAGGTGATCCACCCACCTCGGTCTCCCAAAGTGCTGGGATTATAGACGTGAGCCACCATGCCTGACCCCTCCTTCATATTTAAACAGGTGGTTTTGTTTCCTGGATGTGACTACACTGATTTTCAAATACCCGACTATGACCCACAAGGCCCAGGTGATATAATTTGGCTGTGTCCCCATTCAAATCTCATCTTGAATTGTTGTTCCCATAGTCCCCTCCTGTCATGGAATGGACCTGGTGGGAGGTAACTGAATCATGGAGATGGTTACCCCCATGCTGCTCTTCTCCTGATAGGATCTGATGGTTTTATAAGGGTCTTTTCCCTCTTTGCTTGGCACCTCTCCTTTCTGCCATCATGTGAAGGCGGACATGTTTGCTTCCCCTTCCACTATAATTGTAAGTTTCCTGAGGCCTCCCCAGTCATGTGGAACTGTAAGTCAATTAAACCTCTTTCCTTTATAAATGACCAAGTCTCAATATCATACTGAATGGGCAAAAACTGGAAACATTCCCTTTGAAAACTGGTACAAGACAAGGATGCCCTCTCTTACCACTCCTATTCAACATAGCATTAGTTCTGGCCAGAGCAATCAGGCAAGAGAAAGAAATAAAGGGTATTCAGATAGGAAAAGAGGAAGTCTAATTGTCTCTGTTTGCAGATGACATGATTGTATATTTAGAAAACCCCATCGTCTCAGCCCAAAAACTCCTCAAGCTGATAAACAACTTCAGCAAAGTCTCAGGATACAAAATCAATGTGCAAAAATCACAAGCATTCTTATACATCAATTATAGACAAGCAGAGAGCCAAATCATGAGTGAACGTCCATTCACAATTGCTACAATGAGAATAAAATACCTAAGAATACAACTTACAAGTGATGTGAGGGACCTCTTCGAGAACTACAAACCACTGCTCAAGGAAATAAGAGAGGACAAAACAAATGGAAAAAAATTCCTTGCTCATGGATAGGAAGAATCAATATTATGAAAATGGTCATACTGCCCAAAGTAATTTATAGATTCAATGCTATTCCCATCAAGCTACCATTGACTTTCTTCACAGAACTAGAAAAAACTACTTTAAATTTCATATGGAACCCCAAAAGAGTCCGTATAGCCAAGACAATCCTAAGCAAAAAGAACAAAGCTGGAGACAACATGCTACCTGACTTCAAACTACACTGCAAGGCTACAGTACTCAAAACAGCATAGTACTGGTTCCAAAACAGATATATAGACCAATGGAACAGAACAGAGGCCTCAGAAGTAACATCATACATCTACAACCATCTGATCTTTGACAAACCTGACAAAAACAAACAATGGGGAAAGGATTCCCTATTTAATAAATGGTGCTGGGGAAACTGGCTAGTCATATGCAGAAAACAGAAACTGGACTTCTTCCTTACACCTTATACAAAAATTAACTCAAGATGGATTAAAGACTGAAACGTAAAACCTAAAACCACAAAAACCGTAGGAGAAAACCTAGGCAGTACCATTCAGGACACAGGCATGGGCAAAGACTTCATGACTAAAACACCAAAAGCAATTGCAACAAAAGCCAGAATTGACAAATGGGATCTGATTAAACTAAAGGGCTCCTGGTCAGCAAAAGAAACTATCATGGCCGGGAGCGGTAGCTCACACCTGTAATCCCAGCACTTTGGGAGGCCGAGGCAGGCGGATCACGAGGTCAGGAGATCGAGACCAGCCTGGCTAACAAGGTGAAACCCCGTCTCGACTAAAAATACAAAACATTAACTGGGCGTGGTGGCGGGCACCTGTAGTCCCAGCTACTCCGGAAGGTGAGGCAGGAGAATGACGTGAACCCAGGGGGCAGAGCTTGCAGTGAGCCGGGATCCACTGTACTCTAGCCTGGGCAACAGAGTGAGACTCTGTCTCAAAAAAAAAAAAAAAAAGAAAAGAAAAGAAACTATCATCAGAGTGAACAGGCAACCTACAGAATGGGAGAAAATTTTTACAATCTATCCATCTGACAAAAGTCTAATATCCAGAATCTACAAGGAACTTAAACAAATTTACAAGAAAAAAACAGGCCAGGCGCAGTGGTTCATGCCTATAATCCCAGCACTTTGGGAGGCTGAGGTGGGCAGATCATGAGGTCAGGAGATTGAGACCATCCTGGCTAACATGGTGAAACCCCGTCTCTACTAAAAATACAAAAAAGTAACCAGGCATGGTGGCACGTGCCTGCAGTCCCAGCTACTTGGGAGACTGAGGCAGGAGAATCGCTCGAACCCGGAGGCAGAGGTTGCAGTGAGCCGAGATCATGCCACTGCACTCCAGCCTGGGTGACACAGGAAAACTCCGTCTCAGGAAAAAAAAAAAAAAACATCAAAAAGTGGGCAAAGGATATGAACAGACACTTCTCAAAAGAAGACATTTATGTGGCCAAGAAACATGAAAAAAGCTCATCATTACTAGTCATTAGAGAAATGCAAATCAAAACCACAATGAGATACCATCTCATACCAGTTAGAATGGCAATCATTAAAAAGTCTGGAAAAAACAGATGCTGGCAAGGATGCAGAGAAATAGGAATGCTTTTATACTGTTGGTGGGAGTGTAAATTAGTTCAACCATCGTGGAAGTGTGGTGATTCCTCAAGGATCTAGAACCAGAAATACCATTTGACCCAGCAATCCCATTACTGGGTATATACCCAAAGGATTATAAAGCATTCTACTATAAAACACAAGCACACGTATGTTTATTACAGCACTACTTACAATAGCAAAGACTTGGAACAAATGCAAATGCCCAGCAATGATAGACTGGATAAAGAAAATGTGGCATATATACACCATGGAATATTATGCAGCCATAAAAAAGAGTTCACGTCCTTTGCAGGGACATGGATGAAGCTGGAAACCACCATCCTTAGCAAACTAACCTAGGAACTGAAAACCAAACACCACATGTTCTCACTCCTAAGTGGGAGTTGAACAATGGGAACCCATGGACACAAGGAGGGAAACATCACACACCAGGGCCTGTCACGGGGTGGGGGACAAAAGGAGGGAGAACGTTAGGACAAATACCTAATGCATGTGGGGCTTAAAACCTAGATGATGGGTTGATTGGTACAGCAAACCACCATGGCACATGTATACCTATGTAACAAACCTGCATGTTCAGCACGTGTATTCTAGAACTTAAAGTAAAATTTTTAAAAAAATTTTAAAAAAGTATTTCATGTACCACCAGCAAAAATAAATAAATAAATAACCAAGTCTCAGTAGTTCTTTTTCTTTTCTTTTTTTTTTTTTTGAGACAGAGTGTCACTTTATCACCCAGGCTGGAGTACAGTGGTGCGATCTAGGCTCTCTGCAACCTCTGTCTCCCGGGTTCAAGCAATGTTCCTGCCTCAGCCTCCCAAATAGCTGGAATTACAGGCACGCTCCCCCATGTCTGGCTAATTTTTGTAGTTTTAGTAGAGATGAGGTTTCGTCATGTTGGCCAGGCTGGTCTCAAACTCCTGACCTCAAGTGATACACTCGCCTCAGCCTCCCAAAGTGCTGAGATTACAGGTGTGAGCTACCATGCCTGGCTCGGGCAGTTCTTTAAAGCAGCATAAGAATGGACTAATACACCAGGCTACTTCATATACTTATAAAAATATATATACAAATATAGTGGGAGATGGAGTTTTAATTTCTGCATAAATGGGATCCTGAAGTTCATCTCAAACTCTTCCACTCCTGTCCCCATATACAGACAGTTGCCAGGCACAGCTGATTCTACCTCCTAGAATTCCCCTGCATCTAGTCTCTCATCTCTCTATCTCCTCTGACACTGGTTTGGGCCCCAAATTTACCCCTCTGACTTGATCTAGTACAATGTTCTAAGCTTTCCCAACTTCAGTTCTTCCTACTCCCATCTACCCCACAGGCTGCTGCCAAAACAATCTTCCAGGAGCACTCACCTGCTCAGCATCCTTCAATTGCTTTATGTCTGAAGTCTGGCATAGTATCTAGCACATTATAGGTACTTAGTCAATATTGGTAGAGGAGCTGCTTGACTTCATGAGTCAGTTGTACTGTCCACTAGTGTCAGGAGGAAATTTCCTTTAGTTTTAAACATAAGTTGTTTTATATAAAGTGGTGCATAGAGATTGGCTTAAGAAACCATTTTTTTTTTTTTTTTTTTTTTTTTTGAGACGGAGTCTCGCGCTGTCACCCAGGCTGGAGTGCAGTGGCCGGATCTCAGCTCACTGCAAGCTCCGCCTCCCGGGTTCACGCCATTCTCCTGCCTCCGCCTCCCGAGTAGCTGGGACTACAGGCGTCCGCCACCTCGGCCGGCTAGTTTTTTGTATTTTTTAGTAGAGACGGGGTTTCACCGTGTTAACCAGGATGGTCTCGATCTCCTGACCTCGTGATCCGCCCGTCTCGGCCTCCCAAAGTGCTGGGATTACAGGCTTGAGCCACCGCGCCCGGCCAAGAAACCATTTTTATCTTCTTTTATTTACTTATTCATTTTTTGCAGGTTGGACAAGCTCAGAAACCATTTTTAAATTTCTGGTCCATTCATGTGTATGAATAAATATACTATATTATTTATTTGATACATAGTTGTATAAAAAGTCTGGCTATATATATTCTTAGTGCTTAGACTTTCTAAAGAATAAGCCATAAATAGGAAATAAAAAAGAAAATACAAGCAGCACATTGTCATGTGGAAAGATGCTTCAACTCAGCAAGAATACAGAGAGAACATCAAAGCAAAATAACTTCACAGTATGGTGACACATCTACTGAACTGGCAATCATAAATCAAACTTGAAAAGTCAGTGCTGGCAGATGGGGAGGCAAGTGGTCCACTTCTCTTTAGATACTGATGGTGGCACTGCAAACTGGTTCAGGCTTTCTGGTGAACAATCTGGTATAATTGCCTAATAAGAACAATACAACTTTTCACCTTGGTTCCAATGATTTAGCTAAAGGAACATACTTGAAGAAAATAATTTCAAGCTGGGCACGGTGGCTCACACCTATAATCCTAGCACTTTGGGAGGCCAAGGGGGAAGGATCGCTTGAACCCAGGAGTTTGAGACCAGCCTGGGCAACATGGCAAAACCCCATCTCTACAAAAAAATACAAAATTAGCTGGGTGTGGTGGTGCATGCCCATAGTCCCAGTTACTAGGGAGGGTGGGGTGAGAGGACTGCTTGAGGCCGGGAGGTTGAGGCTGCAGTGAACTGTGATTGCTGCACTGCACATCCCATCCTGGACAACAGAGTGAGACCCTTGTCTCAAAAATAAGAAAAAGAAAGAGAAAACAAATAAAAACAAATTTCTGGCTGGGTCAAGTGGCTCATTCCTATAAACCTAGCACTTTGGGAGACCAAGGTGTGTGGGTGGATTGCTTGAGCCCAGGAATTCAAGGCCAGTCTGGGCAACATGGCGAAACCCCATCTCTACAAAAAATTTGCTGGGTGTGGTGGCACACGCCTGTAGTCCCAGCTACTCAGGAGGCTAAGATGAGAGGATTGATTGAGCCTGGGAGATGGAGGCTGCAGTGAGCTGAGATTGTGCCACTGCACTCCAGCCTGGCTGACAGAGCAAGGCCCTGCTCTCAAAAAAAAAAAAAAAAAAAAAATTTCTACATTATTTATATTAGTGACAATTAATATAAATGACATATCTCAAACATAAATAAAGACATATCTCAAATTCCCCAAATAAGAAAAAGATCAAGCAAACCATGAATCATTGTCTGCATCAACACAATATTATGAAATCATTTAAAATAACATGCATATGGCCTATTTCAATAAATGGAATACACACTCAGCTTTAGCAGTGCTTGAGATTAAGAAAGACTCCGAAATCAGACATTTCTGGGTTTAAGTCCTGGCACTGTCACCTGTACACTTTCAAGAAACATTTCTCTTGTAAGAAAAGATTTGGACAATGTGGGGCCTACATGCAGTTACTTCCTCTTGAAGAAACATGTACTATTCTCATTTGAGTAGAAAAAGATGATTAGAGAGCAAGCTCTGGCATCAGATGGCCACAGTTCATATATCAGCAATGTCACTCGCTGGTCCTGTGACCTTAAGTGACTTAACCTCCCAACATTCCAGTTTCAATTCATGTGTCTAATATGGCTAATACTAGACTAATACATGGCTAATAATATGACCTACTCCATAAAGTTCTTATAAGGTTAAAATGAGATGATGCCTACAGAGTGCTTAGCATGGTGCCTGATGTGTAATCCATTCTCAGTAAATGTCAGCTATTTGTATTCTTCAATTAATGTTTATTGATCACCCACAATGTTCCAAGCATTATATTAGATGCACATACTCCATTTAAGTCCTGTAAGAATGTTACAAAATGTTATTACAAAGAAAAGTTAAAGAAATGAGCTCAGAGGGGATCATTAGTTGAGGAAAGAAAAATGCAAGATAGTTGCATTTGCAAATATCTAAAATAAAATGCACTTATACATTCGCAAGGATATGCATACAGTAGTGCCTCCCTTATCTGAGGTTTCACTCTCCATGGTTTCAGTTACCTGTTGTCAACTGTGGTACTAAAATGGAAAATTCCAGAAACAAACAATTCATAAGTTTTAAATTGCATGCCATTCTGAGTAGTGTGATGAAATCTCACACTGTCCTGCTCTGTCCCACTCGAGACATGAATCGCCCCATTGTCTAGTGTATCCCTGCCTATTAGTCACTTAGTAGTTATCTTAGTTATTAGATAGAAAAAACATAGTATATGTAGGGTTCGGTACCAAATGCAGTTTCAGGCCTCCGTTAGGGGCTTTAGAACATATCCCCTGCAGATATGGGGAGGTCAACTGTAGTTGGGACTTAATGATCACTAAGTCTACTTTGTTTAAAGTTAGTCAAGTTTCTTTTTTTTTTTTTTTTTTTTTTTTTGAGGCGGAGTCTTCACTCTGTCGCCCAGGCTGGAGTGCAGTGGCACCATCTCGGCTCACTGCAAGCTCCGCCTCCCAGGTTCGCGCCATTCTCCTGCCTCAGCCTCCCGAGTAGCTGGGACTACAGGCGCCCGCCACCGCGCCCGGCTAATTTTTTGTATTTTAGTAGAGACGGGGTTTCACCGTGTTAGCCAGGATGGTCTCGATCTCCTGACCTCGTGATCCGCCCGCCTCGGCCTCCCAAAGTGCTGGGATTACAGGCTTGAGCCACCGCGCCCGGCCAAAGTTAGTCAAGTTTCTATGTGTTTGTATTTTCAACTAGGAGCAAGTTTCCTGCTGCCTTTACTAACCCATGCCCTTACTTCCCCCGAGCAGGGACCAGGCCATGTATTAAATGTCACTTGGGTGCTGGCTTCTGACCAGCAAGCGCTTACCTGGAGGAGATAGAGGAGTCCTGGGACAAACAAGGTAAGGGGGTACAGAGACTGGTATGTCGCTAAGGCAAGAAAAATAGCACTGAGGAAAGCACTGCCTGTAAAAAGAAAGAAATGTATGGAATAATCCAGCCTCATCAATCATGATTAGACTCAGTGAGTCCCTGTCAACACAAAACCTTCCATAACTGCTCAAATAATCACCTGCCAAGTGCCTCCTGGTACACAAGGTGCTATGCAAATTCACACAGTCAGAGCTTCTTGGCTTGATTGCCAATGAAAGAAAACCAAGAAAGTCAAAACCATCTACCTTTGGCAGCCTGAGACACTACAGGCATAAATCTTGTGAAATTTTGAGACCTAGAACGATTTTACAAAGTTTCAACCCAAAGATGTATAAAGGAGCAAGTCTATTAACATCCATGTCCTATCTAATGTACCAATTTACTAAGCCTACAATTATTGCTTATGTTATTCAGAGCTGGAAACCCATCCCTTTGACTGTTGCAACACTTATCACTCTTTACAACAGCCCTTCCTTACCTGCTACATTCATGAGAATTCATGTTTTTTTTTTTCAAACGAAAGTATATTAATTTTATTAGTAATGTCCTCACTTCCTATATAAAATGGACTACTATGAAATCATTAAACATGATGCTATTAAGAATATGCAATGACACAGAAAGGTGTTTATAATATCCTATTAAATGAAGTTTATAAAAGAGACATATATTATCATTTCTTTTACTAAAAAACATGCACAAACATTTTTTTAGAAGACTAAAAGCCAGCAGGCAAAGTAACTCAAGTCTGTAATCCCAGCACTTTGTGAGGCCGAGGCAGGCAGATCAAGACCAGGAGTTCGTGACCAGCCTGGCCAACATGGTAAAACCTCGTCTCTACTAAAAATAAACATTAGCCAGGGGTAGTGGTGGGCACCTATAATCCCAGCTACTCGGGAGGCTGAGGCAGGAGAATTGCTTGAACCTGGGAGGCAGAGGTTGCAGTGAGCCAAGATTGTGCCACAGCACTCCAGCCTGGGTGCCCAGGCAAAAGTTTGCAGGAGGGGCGGGGCCCTCATGGAGAACCTCTGCTAGGGCAGTGTGGAAGGGAAATGTGAGGTCGGAGCCCCCACACAGTGTCCCTACTGGGGCACCACCTAGTGGAGCTGAGAAAACAGCCACCGTCCTCCAGATCCCAGAATGGTAGATCCACCAACAGCTTGCACTGTGGGCCTGGAAAAGCCACAGACACTCAACACCAGCTTGTGAAAGCAGCTGAGAGGGAGGCTATACCCTGCAAAGCCACAAGGGTGGAGCTGTCCAAGATCATGGGAAGCCCCCTCTTACATCAGCATGACCCAGATGTGAGACATGAAGTCAAAGAAGATCATGCCCTGCTGGATTTCCAAATTGCATGAGGCCTGTAGCCCCTTTGGTTTGGCCAATTTCTGTTTGTAATGGTTGTATTTACCCAATGCCTATACCCCCATTGTATCTAGGAAGTAACTAATTTGCTTTTGATTTTACAGGTTCATAGGCAGAAGGGACTTGCCTTGTCTCAGATGAGACTTTAAGCTGTGGACTTTTGGGCTAACGCTGAAATGAGTTAAGACTTTGGGGGACTGTTGGGAGGGCATGATTGGTTTTGAAATGTGAGGACATGAGATTTGGAGGGGCTGAGGCAGAATGATATGGTTTGGCTGTGTCCCCACCTAAATCTCAACTTGAATTGTATCTCCCAGAATTCCCATGTGTTATGGGAGGGACCCAGGGAAAGGTAATTGAATCATGGGAGCTGGTCTTTCCCATGCTATTCTCGTAATAGTGAATGAGTCTCCCAAGATCTAATGGTTTATCAGAGGTTTCCGCTTTTGCTTCTTCCTCATTCTCTCTTGCCACCGCCATGTAAGAAGTGCTTTTTGTCCTCCGCCATGATTGTGAGACCTTCCCCAGCCATGTGGAAGTATGAGTCCAATTCAACCTCTTTCTTTTGTAAATTGCCCAGTCTCAGACTACCAAAAATAAGTAAATAAATAGAAGACTAAAAGCCAAGGCCACAAAGTTCATAGTGGTTATCTCTGGGTAGTGAAATTATGAACAATTTTCCATTTTTGCTTCACTGCATTTTCTAAACTTTCTAAAATGAACATGCTTTGTTTTTATCATAAGAAAAAAAGCTAACTTCTTTGAAAAAATAGCTATTCCCTTAAGACAACAGGATACTCTAAAACTAAGGATAGAGAGCCCTAGTTTACAACAGGAGTTTCCAAGTGGCCCAGAAATCAGTAGGGTGCAATTGATGGTCCAAGGTATAAAGCCCAACAGGTGTCTTGTAATGATGTTTTCTAAAATGACAATATCCATGCTCACTCTCATTAGTGTGGGGTCAACTATTTACTGAAAGTAACAGGCTGGGCATGGTAGTTCACACATGTAATCCCAGTACTTTGAAAGGCCAAGGTGGGAGGACTGCTTGAACCCAGGAGTTAGAGACTAGTTTGGGCAACATAGTGAAACCCCATCTCTACAAAAATAAAAATAAAAAAAATAAGCTGGTTGCGGTGTCACACACCTGTGGTCCCAACTACTTAGGAGGCTGAGGTGGTAGGATCATTTAAGCCCTAGAGGTTGAGGCCACAGTAAGCTAAGACTGAACCATTGCACTCCGGCCTGGGTGACAGAGTAAGTCCCTGTTTCAATAAAAAAATAAAAATAACACATCCTCTCAATGGTGTTTCATAAAAGGAGGAACCAGTCACTCCAGTCCAAGGAGTTTTACCTCTCTGCTAATCCAGCTCTAGAGACAAACAGGAAGAGATAATTGACGAGATCTTTTGCCACCAAAGTGGTCTGTATACTTGAAACATCTAAAAACTACCTTGGAAGACAAAGGGTTATAAACACGACAACTTCACAGACAAGGGAGTGGAGAGAAAAGAACTCTGTGTGCTTTATTCTTCAAACCAAAGAAACTCATCAGCTAGAAAAACCCTAGCTGACAGAAAGTAGAAGGGAGGCAGAGAAAGAAAGAAGCTAGAAGTAACAGGACAGAATTCTATGGAGAGGGGGGATGTCTCGCCATATTGACAGTGCCAGTCATGATGTCCTGTATCCAGGGTACTCATAATTACGACTGTGTAGGAACAGGATCATGCTCAGCTAAGTTGTGACACCAGCAGTGGCATGCATACATCTGCTGAGCCACAGACTTTAGACTCAGAACCAGGTCACTCTGGGATAGGGAGGTGGCAGTAGTGGGAAAGGTGCTGTTCTGGAGCCCAACAGCTAGAGTGAGCTAGGGATTGATTCTTTCATTGGGTCAAAAATCTGAATGTTTTGGTGGGAAACTGGCCAAGAGAGGGAAAACACTGAAAAGAACTTTTTAACTTAACATGGTTCTCTATGGATTGGGAGTAGGCAAGAGAAGAGGTCCATGTGTCTGTTACCAGAGGATGGAGGCTAATGCTCCAACTCCATCCATTCGCACAGTATGGTGAAAACAAACACATGACTTTCTCCTCTCTCTCCCCGAGGAGACACAAGGAGTGAAATAAACACAGCCATCTCCTGCCCTAATTGCCTGAGGTTAATAATTGCTTGTCTGAAACTGACTGTTTATAAGGCCCAAGAGAGAAAAAGAGGCTCACAGCCTAGTCGAATGGACTTGTGAGTTTTAGAATACTTGCTCCTAGGATCAGGAAGAAGCAGTCTTCCTTCCATAGACTGAAGTAGTCTTTGGGAAGGAAAAATCTGTTCCTCCTGCTATTCTTTGTCGGTAACCGGCATCAACAACTAGCCAGATACCCTGGCAACCCTTCACCCTCCAGCTCCCATGTTCTTTCCTCCACCAGTCACCAAGCCCTGTGGATCCACCTCTGGAGCATTTATCCCTTCAGTTCTTGCTCTCATCATCTCTCTCCAGCAGCCTTTCCCTCTCCTCCTTAGTGGTCTCCCAATTGCCTCTCAACCAAGTCCATCCACAGAAGCACCAAAGGAGCCTTCTAAAGCAGTTCAGATTGTGGCAAGCCAGTCTTTAAAGGCTTCTGATGGTTCCATTTCATCTATCGGGTTAAGTCTAAACTCCAACAGCAAACAAGACCCTTCACCACTGGGTCTCATTTCTCCAGTTTCACCTCTCACCACTCTTCCACACACACCCTGTCCTCCAGCTACACTGGACTATTCCCAATTTCTGAAAACATCATGCTGTTTCATTCTTCTGTGTCTGTTCTTAGGCTATTCCTTCTGCCTAAGCCATCCTTCTCTGCCCTTTTTCTAGTAGAAACCATTCCTTCGATAGCTAGGTGAAAGGTCACTTTGTCTATGAGCCCAAGCAAAGGTGGTAACGTAAACCGTGATTATAGCTGACATTTATGGATCACTTCCTAGGTGCCAGGCACTGTACTGTATCCTCTGCATCGAGAACAGTTTCTGACTCAAAAAGGTCCTCAGGAAACATCACAATAGCCCTGTGAAAGCTCTATTTCTGCTCCTTATAACAGCTTTACTGAGATAAAAACCACACATTCTACCCATTTTACAGGTCAAGAAACCAAGACACAGAAACAGAAAGCTTCAATAATGTGACCAAAACCACATAGCTGACTCCGGTACCCACTCTTAATCCCTGTGTTAATAAGCCTATCTCATTCAATACCAATGCTATCTTATAATAATCTGCATATGTTTCTCTCTCTCTCCCCATTTCTCTGTGAGTTTCTCAAGGGCAATACATTTATCTTAACTTTGGCTCTCCAGCACCTAGCACAGTTCCTGGCACATGTGATAAATGAACAAATGAAGAAATGAATGAATGAATATCATTCAGCAATACATATGAAATCTTTTTTAAAAATACAAGAATATTAAAGGAAACCAATGTTCTTGAGGAAGAAAAACTTATGAAGTGTAATACACAGTCATGAACATGGGCAAAACACAAAATAAATCTGACTCAAATAAAGCAGAGCCTGCAGAATAGCGATTGAAGGTTTGTTGCGGCAGGGAGCTGGCCCAGAGAATGCTCTCTGTGAACTACTGCATGGCTGAGGCCTGCAGTCTGGGGGCAGAAACACGGTGCTGCAACAGTCAGTAGGTTGGTGTGTGGGAAATCTGGGTGTGGGATGCTGGGACAGGTGTGGACAGGGCATACGCACAGCCTGAGCAAAAGTGAGGGTGAGTATGGAGGCAGGCAGGAGACCCAGAAAGCGCTATGTGTTTTGAAAAAAGCTAGAAGGGATAAAAAGGAGTTAGGAAGGCAGAAGAGGAATGATACGTGCTTGGGGCAGAGTCAGAGAAGATCAAGGAAAGTGAGAAGTGACTTCAAATTTTTTTTTTTTTTTTTTGAGACAGAGTCTGGCTCTGCCGCCCAGGCTGGAGTGCAGTGGCCGGATCTCAGCTCACTGCAAGCTCCGCCTCCCGGGTTCACGCCATTCTCCTGCCTCAGCCTCCCGAGTAGTTGGGACTACAGGCGCCCGCCACCGCGCCCGGCTAGTTTTTTGTATTTTTTTTTTTTAGCAGAGACGGGGTTTCACCGTGTTAGCCAGGATGGTCTCGATCTCCTGACCTCGTGATCCGCCCGTCTCGGCCTCCCAAAGTGCTGGGATTACAGGCTTGAGCCACCGCGCCCGGCCTACTTCAAATATTTTAAACAAACTGTGCAATAAGCAAACATTTCTGGAGTTTGCTCTATATGAAGAGTGTGCTGGGTGCCAGGAAACCTGGTGACTCAGATAGTCTCCATCCTCAGGCAGCTGCCAGTAAACAATTACAAAATAGAGGAGGAAAGTACAAAGGAAGCAGACTTAGCCCATCAAGGGAGGCTGACACCTGAGTTTTGAACAATGAGTAGGTGAGGCCGGGCAGTCCAAGGCTGTGCACGGGCAGGAGGGCAAGAGAGAACAGTGTGCTGGGGTAGGGGGTGGGTACTGTAATTAGCTCAATATAGCCAAAACAGGGCAAGAGCTGGGAGGAGTGACTGGAAAGAGAACACAAAAGGAGTTCGTGGATGCTAGTACTACTGTTTCTTAATCTGGGTGCTGGTTATTCAACGTTTTGTGAAAATTCATGTATCTGTACACTAATGAGTTATATATTTTTCTGTATATATGTCATACTTCAATAAAAAGTTACAATCCAGCCGGGTGTGGTGGCTCACGCCTGTAATCCCAGCACTTTGGAGGCCGAGGCAGGTGGATCATAAGGTCAGGAGTTCAAGACCAGCCTGGCCAATATGGTGAAACACCATCTCCACTAAAAATACAAAAATTAGCTGGGCATGGTGGCGGGCGCCTGTAGTCCCAGCTACTCAGGAGGCTGAGGCAGGAGAATCACTTGAACCCGGGAGGTGGAGGTCGCAGTGAGCCGAGATCATGCCACTGCACTCCAGCCTGGGCAACAGAGCGAGACTCCGTCTAAAAAAATTTAAAAAGTTACAATCCAAAAAGTCTCAGCAAGCAGGTAGGAGTCAGATCACGGAGGGCTTAGCTTGCACAGTCATCCAAAAACATCTACCTACAGGCCCAGACAGGATACCTGAAATCATGTCTGCAATGGCAGCCTCATGTGGGCAAGAGCTAGGGCATCACGCTCGCCTAACCAAAAGGAACTGTGCCAAGAAGACTAAGAGTTTTACCCCAAAATGATATAATCTACTATTTTCTAGGGCAGCCCAGATGCACAGGCACTAGGCTTTCTATACAAACCTTGATATTTAGCTTTATCCTAGGGATATTAGAGTAAATTGGTCAAATGTGTATGTACATTGGCTGTAGTATCAGGAAATTTCATTATCTACTCAATCTAGCTTTGAATATGTTATGTCTTCTAACTCTCTATTTGTGTCAGGGTGGGGGCCAAAACAAGCCTCAGCAAGACCTGGGGTAATACTTTGCCTCCAGGGACTGCACCTTACAGTGATCTGGGCCTGGGTGGGCGGCACAGCTACAGGACTGAGCAGGAATGTAATGAGGTGGGGCCATGGGGACTGGTTCAGGACAAGGACTTCAAGTGGAGTAATCAGAGAACAAAGAGATTGGGTCACAGATGATGACCTGTACCAAGACAGGCAGAGACACACTGGAATGTGGTCAAAAGGGCTCAGGTCCCACAGAACTATCAGAAGAGGAAGCTGCACCAGGGTCTGGGGCAACAAGTGAGACTGCCCAGGAGGAGGAGGCATTCCTGGGGGCAGGGCCAATGTATTACATTCCTTGCCAAGTGTGCTCTTTTAACAAGGCAGCCTCTCTCAGAGCTGAGTACATATCAGTGATAACGATGATAATTTATTGAGCACTTACTCTGTTCCAGCCATGACTGTAAGCACTTTACTTGCCTTAAGTCATTTAGTCCTTTCAATAATTCCATGCAGTGGATACAATTACTGTCCCCATTTTACAGATAATGAAACTGAAAGGCAGATAAGTTATTTGCCTGGGGTCACGAAACTAGTGAATGAGAGCAACAGGATTTAAACCAAATGGTTTTACTTCAGACCCCATGTTCTGACTGCATCACTGTGCCACCCTCTTGATCTCAATCTGTCTGCACCATAAAAAATAACAATAGGCAGAGCAACTAGTTATTGAGTGGATTCTGCTAAGGAAGCATGCTAAGCATTTTATATTTCTTATTTATTCCTCCGCTATCTCTAGAAGGTAGATATTCTGGGATCAAATTGAGGCTCTTGAGGCTGCATGATTTGCTCAAGGCTAAAGAGCTGGTAATTAGAATAAGCAGGCTTTGAAGTTGGGTTGACCTGACAAAAACTGGGTCCTTGAGTCCTCTATGACTCCTTCCATTGGCAGGGCTTTGGCCCACAGGAACCTCAACTGGAAGTGATGGGATCACCAGGCCTCAGGATCATCACTCTTCCATTGTTCCTCTAAGGCTAGGCTCCAGGAAGAGAACCTCATTGAAACCTCCCAGGCCTCCCTATAAGGCCTATAAGGATGCTAACAATCATGAGGTCTCTTTTATTTTTTAAGTTTTTTTTTACAGACACAGTCTCGCTCTGTTGTCCAGATTGGAGTGCTGTGACGTGGTCAGAGCTCACTGGATCAGTGACATGGTCAGAGCTCAGACGGATCTTTTGAAAGGGAAGATACTATTAAGAATAGCGGCCAGGCGCGGTGGCTCAAGCCTGTAATCCCAGCACTTTGGGAGGCCGAGACAGGTGGATCACGAGGTCACGAGATCGACACCATCCTGGCTAACACGGTGAAACCCCGTCTCTACTAAAAAATACAAAAAACTAGCCGGGCGTGGTGGCAGGCGCCTGTAGTCCCAGCTACTCCGGAGGCTGAGGCAGGAGAATGACGTAAACCCGGGAGGCGGAGCTTGCAGTGAGCCGAGATCCGGCCACTGCACTCCAGCCTGGGCGACTGAGCAAGACTCCGTCTCAAAAAAAAAAAAAAAAAAAGAATAGCAACCACTACCACCTGAGCAGTTATTACATGCCTCCATACCATTTGCCATACCATTCATTCTTTACATTCACTCTATAAGGTAGACACTCTTTCATCCCCATGCTACACATAAGGAAACTGAGGCTTAGAACTGTTAAGTGACTTGCCCAAGGTGACAGAGACAGAAACAGTGGAGCTGGGATTAGCCACCAGATCAGTCTAACACGAGAGCAGCCTGGACTCTTAATCATGCTTGAATACCTTCTGATAGCACTGATCCTTCTTTCTCCTTGGCAAGCAAGTCCTGTCACATGGCCTTTTTTGGTGGCATAAGGAAAGCTGGAAGAACGCTTAGGTGGCAAATTTCAAGAATTTCTAGTTGGGAATATCTCACTGTTGACAAACACCAACAGTGAAAAGGCAGGACCATCTATTAGCATCTGTTTGTTTGTTTTCCTTTTTAAAGCCTAATGAAGACTACTTCCCAGGGAGGGAGTTTTTAATTAGCTCACTGAAAGGCAGAGTACACTTTGCCCAAGCAACAGCCTTCAAAGTGAAACTTAAGCTGCTCTACTAAACTAATATCAACCCTGCCCAAAGACCTGTGTTTCCCAGCCAACACTCCAATAAGGACATCACAATACAATGGCCCAGACCTTGTCCTGGCCTGTGTCTCTCAGAGTGTCCCAGGCAACCCTGGGCTGCCACAAAGGAAGCCAGGGGAAAGCAAGCAGCAAGAGTCAAGGGGACAGAGCAAACAAGGTCACTCCCTTCTGTGATGTGTCTGCTCCATGGAAGTCTGGGGAGCACTGCCAAGTTTACTTCCACTGCCCCTATCTTCTTATCAATCAAGTTAATTTCATTTAGTTTTTAATTATGTACTCACTGAAGAAATTTGGAAAAAAACATATGAGGCTGGGCGTGCTGGCTCACGCCTGTAATCACAGCACTTTGGGAGGCCAAGGCGGGTGGATAACCTGAGGTCGGGAGGTCGGGAGTTCGAGACCAGCCTGACCAGCATGGAGAAACCCTGTCTCTACTAAAAATACAAAATTAGCTGGATGTGGTGGTACATGCCTATAATCCCAGCTAGTCAGGAGACTGAGGCAGGCGAATCACCTGAACCCGGGAGGCAGAGGTTGCGGTGAGCCGGGATCGCGCCATTGCACTCCAGCCTGGGCAACAAGAGCGAAACTCCATCTCAAAAAAAACAAAACTATATCAATATCTATATGAAAAGAAATAAACTCACCCATGAACTTATTCTACAGGAACACGTATTATCCTTTTGGGATCTATTTTCTAACTATTTTTGTTGCTTTTACATAGTTGAGATTCATTAAAATGCTGGGCATGGGTGTTCACACCTGTAAGCCCAGCACTTTGGAAGACTGAGGCAGGTGGATTGCTTGAGGCCTAGAGTTCAAGACCACCTGGACAACAGAGTAAGATCTGGTCTTTACAAAAACTTAAAAAATTCTGAGATTACACCACTGCACTCCAGCCTGGGCAACAGAACAAGACTCTGTCTCAAAAAAAAAAAAAAAGAAAAAAAAAGAAAGAAAAAAAAAAATCAACCAGGCATGGTGGTGCATGCCCCTCATTTCAGCTACATGGGAGGCTGGGGTGGGAAGATCACTTGAGCGTAGAAGTGTGAAATTACCATGAGCTATGACTGTGCCACTGCACTTCAGCCTAGGTGACCTGGGTGATAGAGTAAGACCCTGTCTCCAAAAAATAAAATTAGATTAAAATATATATATATAGATATATAGATAGATAAAATTTTACATTGTTTTAAAAAAACATTTTCACATAGTTTAAAATTATATTTAAACATCATGTGCATAATATCCTACTACATGGGTAAACCGTATTTTACTTAACAAATCCCCTCTAAAGTATTTTCCAATTTTTCCAGTGATTGTAAATAATTCTGCAATTAATAACTTTGCACCATAAAGCTTTGTGTCTATATTTCTGCATTAGTTTAGGATAGGTTCTCAAAAGTAGAATAAAAAATCAAAACTACAAACATTTTATCCTCAGGTGGATAGTGTTAGAAAAATAAATAAATAAAATTTTTAAAAACTCCAAACATTTTAAGACTGCCCATGGTTATACAAATTCATCTGCCAACTTCCATGTGGGAAAATACTTATTTGATAGAACCTTTGCCAGAACTGAGAATTAGCTTCTAAAATCTTTACCAATTTCCAAGGCAAAAAAAAAAGTGTTCAAAAGTTTTAAAATTTCAATTGGCTTTTCTTTATTAATTATCCATGGAGTTGAATATTTTTCCATAATTTTCCATGATTTATACTCCTTTTCTTGTGAATTTTCACAAATATTTTCTTTTTTAAAATAAAATTATTCCTACATTAATTTTATTAAATAATTTTATTAATATGCAGTAAAATGTGAACTGTAGAAATATAACTTGCAGAATTTATAACTGAACTAACTTTATTATATATACTGTTAGCAGAGATTACTAAAACACTCAAAGAGCTAGAGTGGTTCAGAGACCTAGCTAAAATAGAACTCTTCAAATATTTTAACAGATTAGAAATGTTGGTGAGTTATTTACAGTAGCAAATAATGGAAAACAAATGTTCAACAAAAGAGAAGGGCTGGAACCTCATAACAAATACGCAAGAAGAACTGAAGTGGAGGTGGGGCAGGGTGATGAAAGACTTACTTTTCAATTTGTAGGTCTGAATTTTTTAATAAGTGATAAAAGTAAAACAAAATTATGTATATAACATTATGAAAATGTCTATAAATTCATTAAACAAAAATCTAGAGTGATATAAAACATTTTTTTGCTCTGTGAAACAAAAAAAAAAAACATGGCTGTGAAAGAGATACATAAAACTTACATGTTTTTCTTCCCCAAACAAAAACATTATCATTGACTTACAGGGCATAAAATATATTTTTTTAACGGCATACTTTACATTTTTATGTGCGACTCCTAGGGAAACAAATAAACATGCACCTTCTGAGGGCATGTCTTCAGTTTCTCTATCTTTGCACTCGGCTATTTTAAAGGTGACATTTCCAAAGGCCAGTACTTGGTCCCTTCTGCCAGACTGCTGCGTGTATTCTTTATTTTTACGGACACCAGACACCTTGATAAATGACAACCTATCTGAACCTGACACTCTGGAAACAGGGATTGAGGCAGGGAGTATTCACAGACAGCAGAGTATTTACTGTTAAGAGTTGTTTCTGACAAAAATGACCACAATCTTCAGAACAAGACAATTCAGGCTATGCAATATCAAGCCATTTTAAGTAACCCAATAATAAATTAAACTAATAGGCCTATAGAAAGACCACTCATAAGCATTCCAAGAGAAACAATCTCTTTTTTTTTTTTTTTTTGAGGCAGAGTCTCGCTCTGTCGCCCAGGCTGGAGTGCAGTGGCCGCATCTCAGCTCACTGCAAGCTCCGCCTCCCGGGTTTATGCCATTCTCCTGCCTCAGCCTCCCGAGTAGCTGGGACTACAGGCGCCCGCCACCACGCCCGGCTAGTTTTTTTTTTTTTTGTATTTTTTAGTAGAGACGGGGTTTCATCGTGTTAGCCAGGATGGTCTCGATCTCCTGACCTAGTGATCCGCCCGTCTCGGCCTCCCAAAGTGCTGGGATTACAGGCTTGAGCCACCGCGCCCGGCGAGAAACAATCTCTTATAAAGACCTAAGGCATCCTCGTGTGCCACCCCAGAAAAGGTAAGCAAACTCTAAGTAAAAGGTTCTGCATAAAACTTTTTACTTTTTACTTCCCGAGCACACGAACTATTTAACAATACTGTACAAATACAAGGACTCTTGCATGTTTCTTATGGGAGTATAAATGTGGCAATAAATTTCAGAAATCCGACTGGGTGTGGTGGCTCACGCCTGTAATCTCAGCACTTAAGGAGGTAGAGGTGGGAGGACAGCTTGAGCCCAGAAGTTCGAGACCAGCCTGGGCAACACAGTGAGACCCCATCATCCACAAAAAGGAAAAAAATCAATAAATTCATTCCAGAAATTGTTAAAAAGTGGCAAAATATTTCTATTTCTAGGACATTATAAGAAAATAACTAAACAGTGCAAAAATTGCTGTACATTAGAAAGTTAACTGTAATATTTAAACAGCTAAAAACTGGAAAATCACCTAAATATTTAATGATATATACATTGATTAAAGAATTTCTATATTCATAAAATGAATATGCAGCCATTAAAAATGATAGACTAGAACTGGGTGCAGTGGCTCACACCTGTAATCCCACCACTTTGGGAGGCCAAAGCAGGAGGATCACTTGAGGTCAGGAGTTCGAGACCAGCCTGACCAACATGGTGAAACCTTGTCTCTGCTAAAAATACAAAAACTAGCCAGGCATGGTGGTGTGTGCCTGTAATCCCAGCTACTTGAGAGGCTGAGGCACAAGAATCACT
Organism: Macaca fascicularis; assembly: GCF_037993035.2. Lineage (NCBI taxonomy): Eukaryota > Metazoa > Chordata > Mammalia > Primates > Cercopithecidae > Macaca > Macaca fascicularis. The sequence continues at coordinate 90,672,580 of NC_088384.1, forward strand.
TGAACTCAGGAGGCAGAGGTTACAATGAACTGAGATCATGCCACTGCACTCCAGCCTGGGAGACAGAGCGAGACTGTCTCAAAAAAAAAAAAAAAAAAAAATAGATTAGACATTTATTGATATATGTTATATGCAGTAGGTTGTATTATTGGCCCCAATTTCTCCCCACCCCCACCATGTCCAGGCCCTTTGCTATACAACTTTGCAGTGCCTTCCTGTTGTGAACAGGATGGAAATCTCCACCCCTGGGCTCAGCCACGTGTACCTTTTTTTTTTTTTTTTTTTTTTGAGATGGACTATCGCTCTGTTGCCCAGGCTGGAGTGCAGTGGCGCAGTCTCGGCTCACTGAAACCTCTGCTGCCTGGGTTCAAGCAATCCCTGCCTCAGCCTCCTGAGTAGCTGGGATTACAGGTGCCTATCACCATGCCTGGCTAATTTTTGTATTTTTAGTAGGGACGAGGTTTCACCATCTTGGCTAAGCTGGTCTTGAACTCACGATCCACCTGCCTCAGCCTCCCAAAGTGCTGGGATTACAGGTGTGAGCCACCACACCGGGCCATGTGTTACGTTTTGATCAATGGGATATCAGCACATGTGATGCAACCAGGAACTTAAAAAGCACATGCGTGACTAGGCTTGCTCACCATTGTGCTTCTGCCAATGCTATGAAAAGAACATACCTAGGTCTATCCCTTGGCCCAAGAGGATGACAGCCATGTGGAGCAGAGCCCAACCTAGATTAGCCAACTCCAGCCAGTCACTGATGCATAAATGAAGCCCATGTAACCAGCCAACTGACGAGCGATGTCCAACCTAGATCAGCTGACTCCTTGCTGACTTACAGATGTATGAGCTAAGTAAACACTTGTTGTTGTTTTAAGCTACTGAATTCTGGAGTGGTTTATTAACATTTTTGTGGTACTAGCTAACTGATACAACATTTAAAAGTCTAGAGGGAAAAATGTAGGAAAAATCTGGAAATATATAACCCAAATGCTTACAGAGGAACTTTTAGTTAAAAATAACAGATTGATCACGTGTTTATCATCTCTCCCGTCAACAATGTCACTAAAATGAAAACAAAAGATTAAAACCATATTAAACCACAAAGAAAATAAAAGGAGATTATAGCAAAACCAACTTTAATACAATAGTGAAAAAATATAAAGCAGGTGAGAGAAGAATAAATCACTTGGTGATGTGGAAGAAATTACAGCACAGTGGCCTACAAAGAGAACTACTAATAAAAATCAGCCAACTCACCCCACAGAACTTCTGAGAAATTCAGCACTAGAGTGCATCAGGTGCTATGGGAGGTGGGGGTAAGGCATAGAGAAAAAAAATCAAGTTGAAAGTTTATATACAGACCACTCAGAACAACAGGTGTTATCCCAACCATGTGCAGCCAAATGGCCATTGCCGCATAACCCATCCCTCTAACTTTCTACTCTACCCGCAGAAGACCTCAGTTCTGGAGAAAGCTAACTGGAGAAAGGGCACAAGTCTAGGAACTACTTTGCACAGTAATGGAATGAGCATAGGTGTGGGCTGAAAAGCAATGAGGTGAAATAAAGTCTCCAGACTGAAACCAGCCACCTTCCCTGTTGCTGCTCTCACAACTCCAGCAGCTAGTCTTATGCACCCTCCACCCCCCAAAAAAGCCCTAACTCTGCCACCCCAGACAGGACTTTAGAGGATTCCTCTTTGGGAAAACTGAATAGTTTCAAAGCAAAATAAAACATGCAGATGATGACATTTGTAAATGCCCCTGACCCAAAGAAAGAGGCCAGCCCACTGCCTGATCCCCGCTACAGTGAAAATGATCCACCAACAATCCCTGCCCATTCACGGACTCTCCAGTCAATATGTTAGTGTCTCATTTAAAAATTTTTATTATTATTATTTTTTTACAGATGGCTGTCACCCAAGCTGGAGTATAGTGGCACAATCATAGCTCACTGCAGCCTCAAACTCCTAGGCTCGAGCGATCCTTCTGCCTCAGCCTCCTGAGTAGCTGGGACTATAGGCAAGTACCATCACACCAGACTAATTTCTTTTTTTTGGAGAGATGAGGTCTCACTATGTTGTCCAGGCTGGTCTTGAACTCCTGGCCTCAGGCAATCCTCCCACCTCAGCCTCCCAAAATGCTGGGATTATAGGTGTGAGTCATTGTGTCAGGCCATGTCTCACTCTTAAATAGAAACAGACAGCCAGGACTGCCATACATATAAGAAAATCATATGGAAGAAATCCTCCCAAAACAAACAGTTAAAAAAAAAAAAAACCAGGAAAACAAAGAGACTATGCTTGGAACAAATAGAAACTGAAAAGATGTATGTATAATCAGAGATATAACAGAGGATACTGTGGTGATAAAATAAAAATTGGATGCCTCAAAGAAACAACTAGAGACCAGGTGTAAATGTAGAAAAATGTAATAAATAAAATTAAAAAGTCAATAGAGGAGCTGGAAGATAAAAACAAGGAAAGGTCCCAGAAAAAGTAAGAGAAAGTAAGTAAAAATGATGGGAAAAACAATAGAAAATAAAATATGCATACTTGATCAATCAAGAAAATCTAACATCCAATAAACATCCAAAACAAGAGGATAGAGAAAACAGAGGTGGAATTTGGAAAAGTTGTTCAGGAACACCCTCTAGAATTAAAGACACTAGTTTCCATACTGAAAGGGCCTACCAAGTGCTCCACATAATGAATTTAAAAAGACTCATGTCCAGACATAGCATCATAAAATTTCAAAACATTCAGGATAAAAAGAAGACGCTTAATTTTTCTTCTCCTTTTTTTGAGGCAGGGTCTTGCTCTGTCATCCAGGCTAGAGTGCAGTGTCACTATCTTGGCTCAATGTAGTCTTAACCTCCTGGGCTCAAGTGACCCTCCTGCCTCAGCCACCCAAGTAGCTAGGACTACAGGCGCATGTCACCATACCCAGCTAATTTTGTTCATTTTTTGTAAAGATGAGGTCTTACTATGTTGCCCAGGCTGGTTTTAAACTCCTAGGCTCAAGAGATCCTCTTGCCTCAGCCTCCCAAAGTGCTAGGATTACAGGCTTGAGCCACTGTGCCTGGCCAGAAGATATTAAATATTTCAGGAAAAAAAAAACCGGGTTATATCCATGACCATAAAATGGCTCAATAGCTACCAAGATACTAGAAGACAATGAAGCAATGCTTTCAAAATTCTAAAGGAGAAGTTATTCAAGTCTAGAATTCTCAATCCTACCCAACTATTAATTTGGTGCTAAACCAGAAGAAAGATATTTTTTAGACATGGAATGACTCAAAATATATATCTCATACAACCTTTTTTTTTGTTTTTTTGAGACGGAGTCTCACTCTGTCACCCAGGCTGGAATGCAGTGGCGCGATCTTGGCTCACTGCAACCTCCGCCTCCCAGGTTCAACCAGTTCTCTGCCTCAGCCTCCCAAGTAGCTGGGATTACAGATGCCCACCACCACGCCTGGCTAATTTTTTGTGTTTTTAGTAGAGATGAGATTTCACCATCTTGGCCAGGCTGGTCTTAAACTCCTGACCTCGTGATCTACCTGCCTGGGCCTCCCAAAGTGCTGGGATTACAGGTGTGAGCCACCGTGCCCAGCCTTCATACACCCTTTCTTAGACAACTACTGAGAAAGTACTTCAGAAAAACAGAAAAAAATCAATTAAAAAGGAGAAGGAATCCAGGAGAGGAGGGATACAGAACAGGAGATTTATGAAGGTAAGTTCCAGTATGACAGCTTTATACCAGGCCCAGAGAACAATCAGGACAGACTGGGGTAGGATGAAAGATGTCTGAGAAAAATCTCCAGAAAAACAATAAAACCTATAAACTATTTGACGTGTTTAAGTGTTAAAAGAAAAAAAAAAAACATTGTTAGGTACTTGACAGATCTAATGCAGCAACTAGGGAACAAAAACAGTGATTGGCACCCAAAAACTAAGCAAAAAACCAAACAAGCAATAAAAGACAATTACTAATCCCAGGAAAAATAAAAGGTAGTACACGGAAGAAAAAAGTAGTCATAGTTACTACTATGCCCAGCAGTGGAATAACACATACAGTGTCATAAAATATAGGTGCTGATATTGATTCAATAAAAACTATGATGTCGACCAGGTGCAGTGGTTCATGCCTGTAATCCTGACACTTCAGGAGGCCAAGGAGGGTGGATCGCTTAAGTCCAGGAGTTCGACAGCAGCCTGGGCAACATGGCAAAACCCCATCTCTACAAAAAATACAAAAATTAGCCAGGCATGATGGCGGGCGCTTGTAGTCCTAGCTACTCAGGAGGCTGAAGTGGGAAGATCACCCGAGCTGGGGAGGTCAAGGCTTCTGAGAGCCATGACTGTGCCACTGCACTCCAGCCTGAGTGACAGAGTGAGACCCTGTCTCGAAAACAAAACAAGACAAAACAAACAAACAAGAAACTATGGTGTAACTACTATAGGAAAATCAGGCAAAGGAGAAAAGGGGATATTGGTACCAAACAGCTAATTTTTTTTTTTTTTTTTTAGATGGAGTCTCACTCTGTCACCCAGGCTGGAATGCAGTGGCATGATCTCGGCTCACTGCACCCTCCACCTGCCTGGCTCAAACAATTCTCCTGCCTCAGCCTCCTGAGTAGCTGGGATTACAGGCACACACCACCACGCCCAGCTAATTTTTTTTGTATTTTTAGTAGAGATGGGGTTTCACCATGATGGTCAGACTGGTAACGAACTCAGGACCTCAGGCAATCCGCCTGCCTTGGCCTCCAAGTGCTGGGATTACAGGCGTGAGCCACCGTACTTGGCCCCAAAGAGCTAAATCTTTATCACTGTCCATGATGGGAGTGCAATAAATAATGTCTAAAATTTATAATTCAGGAAATACAATATAAGGTCTTATTTAGAAATATGGAATACTAGCAAAAGCCAGAAAGCAGTTGCTTCAAAGAAGCTGAACTAGGGTTAGGAAGAAAGAGGAAGGCTGCTATTCTAATCATAAGCCTTTTAGAACCTTTTTAGATTTTTTTTAAGAGATAAGGTCTCACCCTGTCAACTAGGCTGGAGTGTAGTGGCATGATCACAGCTCACTGCAGCCTCAAACTTGCAAGCTCAAGCAATCCTCCTGCCTCAGCCTCTCGAGTAGTTGGGACTACAGGTCCATGCCACTGTGCCGGGCTAATTTGTTATGTTTTGCAGAGACAGTCTTGCTATGCTCCCCAGGCTGGGCGCAAGTGATCTTCCTGCCTCAGCTTCCCAAAGTGCTGAGATTACAGGTATGAGCCACCACACCTGGCCTAGAACTTTTTTTTAAAACTATGTTAACAGTGACTCTCTGAGCAGTTAAGTTTTTAAGATGTTTTAATTTTTTTTCTCCTGCCTTGTCTACATTTTCTAAATAATCTTGTAATACTTGTGTAATTTTTTAAAATGTTTTTAAGTGTTGCATTAAAAAAAAACAACAACAAAAACAAAACCACAGCATAAGTGTTACAAAATCTTGTATAAATCAGGGATCGAGCTTTGTACTCTCCCTTCAGGGCCTTACCTTTTATCGTAGTCAAAATGAAGAAAGCAATGAGGGTGTTGTTGATGGCACAGGTAGACTTGGCAACACAAGACAAAATCGTGTAAGGATTTAAGAGATAGCTGGGGAAGAACAAACATATTTGGCATTAGTAATCCTGACCAAGGAACCCTCGCCATTACAGCCAGCAAGTTCCAAGAGATTTACTAAAAGCTTACGCAAAGGAAGGCAGCTTCTTAGAAATGAGTTCCCCCAAGTAGAAGAGAATAGGGTGGGGGTTGGGGCTGGTAAGTAAAAGGTACTGAACATGGACTGCCTATTCTGTGCTGTGGGGTACATACAAAACTGCTGTATTTAATCACAGAGATTCTGTAACTCGCAATAACATCATTCCAGTTTTGCAGATGAGGAAACTGAGACTCAGTGGTAAAAGGACTTGCCCAAATTCTCACAAACTAATAAAATAAATCTATTCAAAATCAGGTCTTTCTAGCTCTATAAATGTTTTTACTATTTTAGATTTCAAAAAATGATAAAATTCTACCAATTCCCACAGAGCCACATATCTTAATAGCTCCATTTACCTCTGAGAACCAGGAAAGTACATTTTCCTCAGTCAGGTTCCTAAGCCCTGACACAGGTCATGCCAATCCAAGAGTTGAAGCAGCTTAGACACAGCCTTCTTGGCAGTTAAGCAGAATCCACTGAGCCAGACCCCAAGGGCGGAGTAAGTATCTACAGAGCTCAACAAGTCAGGCATCACAGAACTTCAAAGGACATTTAGACCCTCACCAGGAAGGAGTCAAGCTGAAACACCTAGTGTTTTCCTGAGGTGGGAAGGAATGAACTGAGAAAATGAATTCGAAATGCTTGTGAGTATGGAAATCTTAGATAGTCATAGCAAATTGTTTGTAGTTATTTCTATCCTGCTCCCACAAAGGATTTGAGGCAGCTAAAATGAGAACAAGCCAGACGCGGTGGCTCACACCTGTAATCCCAGCACTTTGGGAGGTCAACACAGGCAGAGCACCTGAGGTCGGGAGTTTGAGACCAGCCTGACCAACATGGAGAAACCCTGTCTCTACTAAAACTACAAAATTAGCCAGGCGTGATGGCACATGCCTGTAATCCCAGCTACTCGGGAGGCTGAGGCAAGAGAATCACTTGAATCCAGGAGGCAGAGGTTGCAGTGAACTGAGATGGAGCCATTACACTCCAGCCCGGGCAACAAGAGTGAAACTCAGTCTCAGAAAAAAAAAAAAAGAGAGAACAGATAATAAAAAATAGGCTGGGCATGGTGGCTCACACCTGTAATCCCAGAACTTTGGGAGGCCAAGGTGCGTGGATCACTTGAGCTCAAGTTCGAGACCGGCCTAGCCAACATGGCGAGACTCTGTCTCTACTGAAAAAAAAATACATAAAAACCACACCTGTAGTCCCAGATACTTGGGAGGCTGAAGTTGGATAATCACTTGAGTCCAGGAGGTGGAGGCTGCAGTGAGCTGTGATTATACCACTGTACTCTAGCCTGAATGACAGAGTGAGACTCCATCTCAAAAAAACTAAGAACAGATAATAAAAAATAATAGCAAAGTACAAATAGAAATAAAGAATCGGCTGGGCAAAATAACTCACGCCTGTAATCCCAGCACTTTGGGAGGCTGAGGTGGGTGGATCATTTGAGGTCAGGAGTTCAAGACCAGCCTGGTCAACATGGTGAAAGCCCATCTCTGCTAAAAGTACAAAAAACAGCCAGGCGTGGTGGGGGGTACCTGTAATCCCAGCTACTCACGAGGCTGAGGCAGGAGAATCGCTTGAACCCGGGAGGTGGAGGTTGCAGTGAGCCGAGATTGTGCCACTGCACTCCAGCCTGGGCAACAGAGCGAGACTCCATCTCAAAATAAATAAATGAGTAAATAATCAAGAGCAAGGAAAACATAAATAAAACAAGACAGTAAAGGCAATGGAAGGACCACCAAATGGGTATTCTACAGCACTATAGTAATCAGCTTCAAATTCGGCTCTGAGTTTCCTGGCAGACAAAGTGAAAAGATAGACTAGTTACATAATTCTGGTTATCAGATAGGAAGAAACATGCCAGTGTCTCAGGAAGAGATGATGATTATTATTCACAAATAAAGACCTTAAATCCAATACCTCCCACGACTGTGAGATTAGCAGTCCTACAGCCAAAGGCCTAGAAATTGCTGGTGGTTTTTTTCAGCAATTACAGACAGGCTTGTTACTTAATCTTTAAAGAAACAGCTGCTGCTATTACAAAACTACCCCCAGGACACATATAAGTCCATAAGGGATTCATAAAGTTGCTAAATTTCTGGTTCTATTAAGGTAGATCCCACCAAGATTTCTGAAATACATAGATTAGAACTGATAGTCTAGAACTATTTGGTGGGAAGAAAAAAAAAAGCCATTTCTAAATAGCAGGTGACATTCAAGCAGCAGCTGCGTAGACATCTAACAGGGAATAGGAAATCCACACACAAGGCAGAAGGTTGAGTAAACGAGTCTCACAAGGCCCCTTATAATTCTGAAGTTCTAAGGGCGTGTTTTTCCACAAGGAAACTTGTTTGTCTTGTTTACTGTATATCCCTAGAAACTGGTATATTATTAATATTCAATGACTGTTAGTGGATTGAATAATTATAATAATTATTCACATTTGTCTATCTCAGGAAGATAAATGGGAATAACCCAAAAGAGTACAACTTAACGGTAGCACTGGATACTCCCTGGAGAATTCTTTCACAGAGCCTCAATAAGTTCCAGCCTTCCACATGGGTCACCCAGCTGGAATGCATCTGTTTGGCACTTCAGTTTTATGAGCTACAAATGGGGGACTATACTGTACGTGAAACATAAGAGCTGCTTGAAACGGCAGTCGCATAAAAACCAAACTTTTATTCAATCTATACATCACAATTGAAAAACTTTTTCTTTAGAAACACTGGTTATAAGTAGGCTGGAACCCAGATCAGCACGGAGTCAAAAAGCATTTGTGAAGGGTTTGATTGTACACAGCCCTGTGTGAGTCTTTGTCCCAAGAGAGACAGAATGGCTCTGTCTCTTTTGCTGGCCAGAACAACAGAACCCAGTTGTGCAACAGAACTACAGCAAATACTTGATGACTAAGATTGCAAATCTCCAAAAATACAACAAACGACATGGGAAAGTCTCATCAGATTTTCCTCGCATTTGTTGGCACTAAGCCTTGTTTTGTCAGGGAATACTTACAACAGGGCCACTTTCAGAGGGATGTAACGCATTTCCATAGGGGTTCGGATGAGTTCAGCCACATCTGGGGCATACTGGTCCAGTTCTAGGAGGAGTTTCTGCTTTTTAAACTAGAAAAAAAAAAAAAAAAGGAAAAGATAAAACACAGGAAACAATTCACTTCCCATTGTTTTTATGCTGAAGACAAAAGTGCTTTCCATGGCCCACATGGCCCTGCCTGGTCTGGCCCTACCTCCCCAGGCTCGTCTCACACTTGCCCCTCCCCTTCCCCTTTCTGGGTGCCAGCACCATGAACATGCTGTGTCCCTCCTGTTCCCAGACCTTTGCATTGACCTGGAATAATTTATTCTTCTCTTTCCCTAGTTAACTCCCACATGGTCCTTAGATCTCAGTTAAATCATCATTTCCTTAGGAAGGCACACTTTCCCTCACCACCCCACACCCAGGTAAAATCCCCCTATTATATATGTTTTTTCATAGCATTGTTCACAGTTAATAACTTTTTCACTTATTTATATGATTGACTAATGTCTGTCTCCCTCACTACACTAAGAGTTCCATGAGGGCAAGGACCATGTTTATTTGCTTACCATGTATGACTAACACCTGGCACAGTGGACAAACAATAAATGTCTGTTGAATGGCCAAATGAATGACTTGCTGGCAAAGCAAAGTTCTTAGCCATTTGAAGAGTTATCATCAGTGGCCTAAAGACTCCAAAGTTCCATCCATGAAGAAGTATTTTCAAGCAAGGTAGAATGATCCCAAATGTCACAGTATCTTGGGTTATGTTTTACTTCCACGGAGGAGGTGTAGAATGGCCATGATGATCAAGAGGAGGAAAGCTGGGTGTGGGTGGGCAGCTGGATAGTTAATAGGGAGCGGGATGGGGGTGGAAAGCTCTTGCCTTCCGCTGGTGGGTCCCAACAAGTTCATGGGTGTGTTCCAGAATGAAAAAAAGGTAGGCAACCTTATAAGCAAACATGGGTCAGAATATAGATGAGAAAGCCTCTCAACCCAAAACTGGTGGCCCTGTTGATTTAATGATCAAAGAATGTCATTTAGACAATATAAAATCAATGCTGCCATCTATTAGAAAACAGAGTATTTAAGAGGAGCCAAGATAGCTAGTGCTTAACTATGAATGATTAAAAATTTAATGATGTGGCCGGGCGAGGTGGCTCACGCCTGTAATCCCAACACTTTGGGAGGCCAAGGCGGGCGGATCACGAGGTCAGGAGATCGAGACCATCCTGGCTAACACGGTGAAACCCCGTCTCTACTAAAAATACAAAAAATTAGGCGGGCATGGTGGCGGGCGCCTGTAGTCCCAGTTACTGGGAGGCTGAGGCAGGAGAATGGCGTGAACCCGGGAGGCGGAGCTTGCAGTGAGCTGAGATCGCGCCACTGCACTCCAGCCTGGGAGACAAAGTGAGACTCCTCAAAAACAAAAAAACAAACAAACAAAAAAATCAAAAAAAAAAAAAAATTAAAAAAAATAAAAATAAAATAAAAATTTAATGATGTAAAAAGCAAATCACACTAGAATATATACTGCATTGTGCCATTTACACAAAGTTAAAAGCACATAAAATAATACTATGTGTTATTTAGTAACATATATAGTAAAAGTCAAGGCCATGTGTGTGGATGATAACCACTAGATCCAGAACAGTGGTACTGGGTAGGAGGGGAAATAGGGAGATGAAAGTATGAGAGAGAGAGAGAGCTGTAGGAGTAAATTTTTTTCAGCCTGAAAATAGGTTCAAAAGTATATACTACGCTTTATTTATTTTTGCATGTCTTAGGTCTTTCAAAATTAAAAAAAAAAATTAACCAAAAAATATTTTTAGAAGACTATCTTTCAGTTCAAAAGAAAATCAAGAAGTCATCACAGGAATAGATTTCTTGCATAGGTTTAGGTAAAGGCTTAATCTAAAAACCTGAAACAAACTTCAAAAACCTCCCTTTGATCATCTCTGTTCTTCTCACAGTTGGCAGAGTCCAAGTTAAGTGGTGGGAATTACCAGTAAGATTTATGGTGCCATTCACAGCTGGGGTTGTTTAATTAAAAGGACAAAATATAAACCAAGGTGCTTTTATCACAAAGAAGGGGGCTGGCTCAGCAATCAAGTGCTTAGTGAGGACAGCTGCAGCAGTGGTAGCAGGAAGGAGGCCTCACTAGCTAAGAGGTCGAGAGTTCTGCAGCAAAAACAAGGCCACCTGGATGTGAGATCCACAAAGAAGGCTGTGAGAAAGGAATGGAGTTCATCCAGGGGCAACCAGAGAGACAGGTGGGAATGCAGACCCATTCCCCAGGCTGGAAGCCAGCCAGCAGTGCTGCACTGAGAGAACGAAGCAGCTACCAGGGATGTGTACATCTTGGGCAAAGGTGACACTGTGCCAGCAATGGAAGATAAGTACTTCCTTATAACCACAATCTTCTCAAATACTTTAAAACAGAAAGATCTGAAAGGAGTCTCCGGTGGGAAGGCACAGAGATCAACAATCCCCACATTCTCAGCTTTCTTGTCTCCCTCAATTTCACCAGTACAGGCACTGTTACGGCTCTCCTCATAGGCCCAATATCAGCTCCCCTAAGTGTAGACAAAATCCCTTTTAAAAATCCCTATTGCATCCAGCTAGAGACAGGAAAGTGGCTAAAATCAATGGAAATTTTTAAAATTATACACACGTGTGCACGCGCACACACACACACACACACATGCACACCCCTCAATAAAATATAAAATGAAGTTAGAGTACACATTAAAATCTGAAGATCAATATTTCCAGATACATTCATTAGTCTTGACAATGATAAGATTAAAAACAATGACAGGAGAGATTAAAAGTGATGTGAAGGGTAGTGACCTGGATATCTTACCTTTGTGATCACTAATCAGCTTGTAGACAGATGGTATGCTTTTCCATATGTATGTTATATGAAAAAATTAAAATGTTTTAATTTAAAAAAATATCCAGGGTGAAGTCTTCCTTTCTTTCCACCCACTCCTCTATACAGCCCTTTCCTTGTCCCTTGAAACATAGGTTTTACAAGGACATAATTCCCCTATTTCAAATAAAGGGCATTTTCTTTTTTTTTTCCTTGGGAGACAAGTCTTGCTCTGTCGCCAGGCTGGAGTGCAGTGTTGGGATCTCAGCTCACTGCAACCTCCGCCTCCCAGGTTCAAGCGATTTTCCTGTCTCAGCCTCCTGAGTAGCTGGGATTAACAGGCACCTGCCACCACACTCGGCTAATTTTTGTACTTTTAGTAGAGATGGGGTTTCACCATGTTGGTCAGGTTGGTCTTGAACTCCTGACCTTGTGATCTGCCCGCCTCAGCCTCCCAAAGTGTTCGGATTACAGGCGTGAGCCACAGCGCCCGGCTATAAAGGGCTTTTTCTAATCATTGAAGCTGCATCTACTTTCATTTGCGTTCCCCAGAACTATGGTGGGGTGGAGGAGAGGAAACACTCCATCCCTGCCCCTACTCCTCTCCAACTGTTAGCCTCAGCACATTCCAAATTTAGGAGTCTAGCCTCCAAATTTACAACCCGCTAAGCATATTAAGGGGACACAGGTTTTTATCACCCATTATCAAACCACCTGCAGCTCTCTTAACACAAATTCTGAGTTCCAAACAAGAAGCATCATCTCAGCAAAGGACAGACTAGACTAACATTGTTTTTGTCAAGTGAGATAGATGTAAAATGTCATGATAACCAACTGGTCACCATTGGCATTCAGCCCGCAGGCTAACAGCTGGAGAGGAGGTGGGGGTGCAGTCCCGTCTCTGCCCTATAGTTCTCCCGGATGCATCTGTGTGTAGACACAGTTTCATTACCAAGGATAAAAAGACTCAAATCCCACCAAGATTTAAATACTTCCCAGACTATGTGATATGAACCCTTCTGACAAAGGGGAGAAGATTTAGAAGAAGACATGCTGCTATCCAATCTAAATCAACAGTAGTATGTTAGTATCATCAAAATCTGCCATTTAGAATGAGTTAATTTTTGACACAGAACACATAAAACTCCTATTCTGATGAAGAAACCTAATGTTCTAATAGTCTGAACTCTAAAAGTGGAAAAACAAAAACACTCCAAATTTTACTTCAGTCTTGGTGATACCAGAATGTCTTGGTGCACTAAAAACCAGGGTATTGACAAGATCATTTGGCTTTCTCTCTCCCTCTTTAAATCATGCAAGGAAAAAAACCCCAAAAATCTCTATATATTTCCAAATAAACTCGGAAATAACAAATGAATTAAAATTATTGGTGCTCTAAATTAAAGGCATCTCTCCTATTGACATTGAAACCTGACTTTGTTAGGCAATTAACTGAAACCTAGTTTCATTGCTTCCTCATAAACCACCTCTACCATTAAAAATTGTTTTGAGACAGTGTTTCACTCTGTCACTCAGGCGGGAGTGCAGTGGCACGACCACAGCTCACTGCAGCTGTGACCTCCCTTGCTCAAGCCATCCTCCTGTCTCAGCCTCCAGAGTAGCTGGGACCTCAGGCACATACCACCACTACTGGCTAATTTTTTTAAAAAATTTTTGTAGAGATAGGGTCCCACTATGTTGCCCAGGCTGGTCTTCAGCAAAAAACTGTTTTAATTGGGGAGCGTGGGAAATTTTTTTAATGAGAACTGAGCAGGGAAAAAAAATACATATGGCATTAGCATCTAATCAACTTCCATTAAAACACATTTTGTTTTATATTTTGGTTATTAAGATCTGGGTAATTGTGATCTTAGATGAAAGCTATAAATCCTCCTACAGATATTCGTATCTATATCATACACACACATATATATCTCTCACATATATATACGTGCACACACACATACATATCTCACATATATATATATGCACACACCCCGGTTTATTTTTTCCCTACTCTTTTACTTTTTTTTATTTTTATTTTTTTTGAGATACAGACAGTGGTGGGATCCTGGCTCACTGCAATCTCCACCTCCCTGGTTCAAATGATTCTCATGCCTCAGCCTCCCAAGTAGCTGGGATTACAGGTGCACGCCATCACACTCAGCTAATCTTTGTATTATTGGTAGAGACTGTCTACCTACCCAACCTATCTCAGAGAAGAAGAAAGTCACTGCTAATTTATCTCTGAATTCCTCAGCTTATGAATCCCATGCCCAATTATTTCATCTATGGCCCTCAAGAGAATCCTATTAAAGCATTTCATCTCAGCCCCTAAAGTTTTCAAGATATGCTCCATTAGTTTAAGATATGTACTCCCGGCCGGGCACGGTGGCTCAAGCCTGTAATCCCAGCACTTTGGGAGGCCGAGACGGGTGGATCACGAGGTCAGGAGATCGAGACCATCCTGGCTAACACGGTGAAACCCTGTCTCTACTAAAAAATACAAAAAACTAGCCGGGCGAGGTGGCGGGCACCTGTAGTCCTAGCTACTCGGGAGGCTGAGGCAGGAGAATGGCGTGAACCCGGGAGGCGGAGCTTGCAGTGAGCTGAGATCCGGCCACTGCACTCCAGCCTGGGCCACAGAGCAAGACTCCGTCTCCAAAAAAAAAAAAAAAAAAAAAAAAAAACCAAAAGATATGTACTCCCTGGTCTTGGTGATACTAAGTCTCTAAAATATAGTTCTTAATTTTACAGGAAGAATCAAAGACTGCACACTAATAACAGTTATGAACTCTCAGTAACAATGACATACGCACATACACATAAAATTCTTCATAACATTTCCATGGTTTCATAGGCCCATTAAGGCTATAAATGAACCCCAAGTTAAGAACCCTCAGTCTAGATGTTTTTAAAAATCTCTCTGAGGTCTAAAATTCTAGAATTCACCAGCTTCATCTGTCACTGATGACCAGTGACACAGAAAAGCAGACTGCTATTTCTGGTTTTATTAGTAACAAAAGCTAAAATGAACCACAAACATTCAATGCCAATGAGATGCAGCCTTATTTCACCCCAGCCTAAATCTTCTCTGTCAGTGGCTCCCAGCCAATCAAGGAGTATTGTAGCCATATAACTACATGGGTGGTACAGAAGATTAATCTGTTAACTTTCTCAGATCCCAGGAAAAGAAGAATGGTTCCACTATGCAATTCCCCTTGGCTATTACATATGGATTAAGACTGAAGTTTATCTCAGGCATTTAATACATGCTAAATTTTCCAATTAAGATTACTTTCTGCAGGGAGACAGAAATGACACTGAGAATCCAATTTTACCTCAGATAGGCGTAACAGTGACTTAAAAGCTGTATTTCTCTTCCTTTGCAAGAAAAAAAAAAAAAAAAGACTGGTGAAAGGACTGGAAGATTTTTAAGGGTCCTCATTAATGACAGATAATATAACTGTTGTTCAGCGCTACTCCAGAAGTCTGAACTTGCACAGGTATGTGGATATTAATAGTTATTAATAAGCTACATAGATGGCCGGGCGCGGTGGCTCAAGCCTGTAATCCCAGCATTTTGGGAGGTCGAGACGGGTGGATCACGAGGTCAGGAGATCGAGACCATCCTGGCTAAGATGGTGAAACCCCGTCTCTACTAAAAATACAAAAAACTAGCCGGGCGAGGTGGCGGGCGCCTGTAGTCCCAGCTACTCGGAGGCTGAGGCAGGAGAATGGCAGAATGGCGTGAACCCGGGAGGCGGAGCTTGCAGTGAGCTGAGATCGCACCACTGCACTCCAGCCTGGGTGACACAGCGAGACTCTGTCTCAAAAAAATAAATAAATAAATAAATAAATAAGCTACATAGATTAGATGAAGCTGACCCTTCTTTATCTGTTAGTAAAGCTGTCTTGTGGGTTTGGGGTTGATCATTCCACGGTTGGCTCAACAGGCCAGAATTCTCACCATCACTTCCTAGCACTTTAAAGCAGCCAGATCCTTAAGTATAAGATCTTTGATTCTTTGTAATAACAAAGACCAGAAGGTTACCAAATTCCACCAGCGTTGTCCCACCCACAAACTACTTACCACAACTTTATTGAAGTCCTGGATTGCAAAATACAGGGCAATGGCAGTGAGTGCATCAGTTATCTGTCAAAAGAAAGACAAATAACAGGAAACAGAACACAGTTAGTAAGTGTAAGAGTACTAGAGTGCTACCAGGGCTTGGAGTTTTGAGATAGTGATGGACTACCCAGTACTGGACTCTTACAATCAGGCAGAACTTCAACCCTCACTTTGACTACCCAAAGATAAGGCCCATTCAGGGAGAGTGAACTAGAAATCCCTGAGGATCAGGACCCATCTAGGTTCACTTCAGTTTAGTGGCCCACATCTGCTCTAGAACTGCAAGTTACTTACACTTTTTGTAAAATGGAAATAATACCCACTGCTTTGCAGGCCTGATGTATGTCAAGTGCCTAGCATACACAGTAGGTCCTCAATAAATAGCATTCGTTATAATTACTAAGGAAGACCTCAGTGGGCTTCCTGGGTATTTCTTGACTCAAATTTTCAATGCCAGACAACAGTTTCAAATTGCTATGCTCTCAAAACATAGACCTGTCATCTCAATTCTGAAGCTTCTCGCCCCTGAAAGCCTCAAGCCTGTCCTCTTCTTCCATAATGACTCACAGAATCTCTTGGCAAAATGCTTAGGAAATTCAGAATGCCCTCCACACTGGCATCACAATTAAAGCCGATCACAGAATCTCGGAGCTAGAAAATGCAAGACTATATATAGCCCAGAAACCAAATTCTAAAAAGAGTAAGTATTTGGAACTGGTTACACATCAGAAACTATTCCTCATACTTCCATAATACTGCCACAGTTCCATGAATTCAAAGTAAAGACATAAATTTTTGCTTTTATTTTCTGAGAAACTCCTGTGTTCCTAAGATAGATTTTTTTTTTTCTTAAAAAAAAAAAAAGATGACAAGCTGGGCACTGTGGCATGTGCCCATAGTCCCAGCAGCTGAAGAGGCTGAAATGGGAGGACCACTTAAGTCCAGGAGTTCCCAGCAGCTGAAGAGGCTGAAATGGGAGGACCACTTAAGTCCAGGAGTTTAAGACCAGCCTGGGCAACACAGTGAGACCGCATCTCAGAAAAGAAAAAAAAAAAAGAGACAGAGAGAGAGAGAATAAACCATAAAATTTAAAAATATATACATACCAATTTTATATGGAAGGTTACTTACCATAAACACCAATTCAGCATAGTCAATTAGGAAATGAAAGAGGTATATTATCAATGGAGTCTGCAGAAAAAAAAACAGACATGTAAAAAAAATAAGTTAAACCTTACTATTACCAGTTTCCAGAGTAGGGAGTGGGGAGAAAACTATTATGTCAGCAAACTATTATGCCAGTATTCTCCTTCCTGGAATACTGTTCTATGCCAGCTGGCCAGTGTGCATATGGTGGAGAATAATTTCGTATCACTGGACCATTTTGTGCTGCTGGGACTATCTGTTGAATTGAGTAAAGGAAATAAAGTCTGATGTGTTAAATATCCATTAAAGAATAGTCAACGCACTGGCCGGGCGTGGTGGCTCACACCTGTAATCCCAGCACTTTGGGAGGCCGAAGCGGACGGATCACGAAGTCAGGAGACGGAAACTAACATGGTGAAATCCCGTCTCTACTAAAAATACAAAAAAATTAGCCAGGCATGGTGGCGGGTGCCTGTAGTCCCAGCTACTCAGGAGGCTGAGGCAGGAGAATGGCCTGAATCCGGGAGGCAGAGCTTGCAGTGAGCCGGTGTCACGCCACTGCCCTCCAGCCTGGGCAACAGAGCAAGACTCCGTCTCAAAAAAAAAAAAGTCAACATACTAAAGGTAAGAAGTGAATTGTAGTTCTAAGACATATATAATAGCCAAGGGGAATTCTACAACAGAACAAGATTGCTGACTTCATTTCACTCACAAAATGAGCTTCTTCTGTTCTCTGATAAGTTTGTATAATATTTTTTATTTATTTTCTTGAGAACAATTCAGAAAAGACTAATGTTATTTCTTCCTCAAAGATTTGGGAAAGTGCACTCACTCTGAAGCCATCTCTGCCTGGATTTTGAGAGAAGACTTTAAATTATAGATTCAATTTCTTTCACAGATAAAACATTCAGATTTGCTGTTTTTTCTTTGTCAATTTAGGTAAGTTGTGTTTTTCTAGGAATTTGTCCATTTCATCTAAATTTTCAAGCTTACTGACAAAATTGTTCATAGTATTTCATTTTTTATTGTTTAAGGCAATACATTTTCCTACGAGTACGGATTTAGTTGCATCACACGAGTTTTGATGTTGGGTTTTTTTGAGATGGAGTCTTGTTCTGTCACCCAGGCTGGAGTGCAATGACATGATCTTGGCTCACTGCAACCTCTGCCTCCTGGGTTCAAGTGATTCTCCTGCCTCAGCCTCCCAAGTAGCTGGGCTTACAGACGCCTGCCACCATGCCCAGCTAATTTTTGGATTTTTAGTAGAGACGGGGTTTCACCATGTTGGTCAGGCTGGTCTGGAACTCCTAACCTCAAGTGATCCACCTGCCTCAGACTCCCAAACTGCTGGCATTACAGGTGGGAGCAACTGCGCCCAGCCATTTTCTTCAATATCATTCAATTGAAAATATATTCTAATTGCCAGTAACATTTCTTCTTTGAGACTACTTTAAAATGTACCATGCTCAATTTCCAAATACTTAGGAGTTT
Organism: Macaca fascicularis; assembly: GCF_037993035.2. Taxonomy (NCBI): domain Eukaryota; kingdom Metazoa; phylum Chordata; class Mammalia; order Primates; family Cercopithecidae; genus Macaca; species Macaca fascicularis. Next base: position 90,691,030 of record NC_088384.1, read on the forward strand.
TCTTTTTTCTTTTTTTTTTTTTTGAGACACAGTCTCGCACTGTTGCCAGGGCTGGTGTGCAGTGGCATGATCTCGCTTGTTGCAACCTCTGCCTCCACGGTTCAAATGATTCTCCTGCCTCAGCCTCCCCAGTAGCTAGGATTACAGGTGCCAGTCACCACGCCTGGCTAATTTTTTAAATTATTTATATATTTATTTTGAGATGGGGTTTCACTGTTGTTGCTCAGGTTGGAGTGCAATGGCACGATCTCAGCTCACCGCAACCTCCACCTCCTGGGTTCAAGCAATTCTCCTGCCTCAGCCACCACGCCTGGCTAATTTTGTATTTTTAGTAGAGATGGGGTTTCTCCATGTTGGTCAGGCTAGTCTCGAACTCCCGATCTCAGGGGATCCACCCACCTCAGCCTCCCATAGTGCTGAGATTACAGGTGTGAGCCATCGTGCCCGGCCATTTTTGTTTGTTTGTTTGTTTGAGATGGAGTCTTGCTCTGTTGCCCAGGCTAGAGGGCAGTGGCATAATCTCGGCTCACTGCAACCTCCACCTCCCAGGTTCAAGTGATTCTCCTGCCCCAGCCTCCCAAGTAGCTGGGATTGCAGCCGCGTGCACCGCACCTGGCTAATTTTTGTATTTTTAGTAGAGACGGGGTTTCACCATCTTGGCCAGGCTGGTCTCAAACTCCTGACCCGCCTCAGCCTCCCAAAGTGCTGGGATTACAGGTGTGAGCCACTGCACCCGGCCTAATTTTTTTTGTATTTTCAGTAGAGATGGAGTTTCACTATGTTGGCCAGGCTGGTCTCGATCTCCTGACCTCATGATCCACCTGCCTTGGCCTCCTATTCTTTTTATATTTTTGTAATTTCTTTCTGGCTTAACTCTATTGTGGTAATAGAAAATACACTATATGATTGCAATCATTTAAAATGTGTTGTGACTTGCTTAACGATCCATTATATGGTCAACTTCGATAAGTACTGCAGGTACATTCGAATATGCATACTAACACCTATGGCTGCATCATTCTATATGACATGTAGGTTCAGTTTGCTAATGATTTGTTCAAATCTTCTATATCCTTATTAAATTTTTTGGTCTGTTTGTTCTATCACTGACTGAAAGAGGGATGTTAAAAATCACCCAGTCAGGCACAGTGGCTCATGCCTGTAATCTCAGCACTTTGTGGGGCTAAGGTGGGAGGATCACCTAAGCCTAGGCATTTGAGAACAGCCTGGACAACATAGTGGAACCGTGCCTCTATAAAATATTTTAAAAATTAGCTGGCTGAGCTAGCATGCACCTGTAATCCAAGCTTCTTGGGAGGCTGAGTTGGGAGAATTGCTTGAGCCCAGAGAGGTGGAGGCTGCAGTGAGCCTGTTTGTGCCACTGCATTCCAGCCTGGGCAACAGAGTGAGACCCTGTCTCTTTTTTTTTTATTTTTTTAATTTTTTAGATGGAGTCTCGCTCTGTCGCCCAGGCTGGAGTGCAGCGGCCGGATCTCCGCTCACTGCAAGCTCCGCCTCCCGGGTTTACACCATTCTCCTGCCTCAGCCTCCGGAGTAGCTGGGACTACAGGCGCCCGCCACTGCGCCCGGCTAGTTTTTTGTATTTTTTAGTAGAGACGGGGTTTCACCGTGTTAGCCAGGATGGTCTCGATCTCCTGACCTCGTGATCCGCCCGTCTCGGCCTCCCAAAGTGCTGGTATTACAGGCTTGAGCCACCGTGCCCGGACTGACCCTGTCTCTTAGATGCAGTTCTATGTAGAATTACTATATCTTCTGGGTGCAGTGATCTTTTTATCATTATAAAATAATCCTCTTCATCTCTAGTAAGGTTTCTTGTCTTAAAATATTCTTGATCTGATAGTATAGTTACATCAGCCTCTTTGGACTGTTGGCATAATACAGTTTTTTTCTGTAATTTTACTTTCCACCTTTCTGTGTCCTTATATGAAAAATTTTTTGTTTTTGTTTTTGAGTTTTTTTTTTTTTCTGAGACAGTCTCACTCTGTTGGCCAGGCAGGAGTGCAGTGGCATGATCATGACTCACTGAAGCCTTGACCTCCCAGACTCAGGTGATCCCCCTACCTTGCCCTCCTGAGTAGGTGAGACTACAGATGTGCGCCACCACACCCACATAATTTTTGTATTTTTTGTAGAGACAGAGTTTCGCCATGTTGCCCAAGCTGGTCTTGAACTCCTGGGCTCAAGCAATCCGCCTGCCTCAGCCTCCCAAAGTTTTAGGATTACAGGCATGAGCCACTGCACCTGACCTAAGATGTGACTGATTGACTGATTGATTGATTGATTGATTGATTTAGAGACGGAGTCTCACTCTATCCCCAGGCTGGAGTGCAGTGGCACGATCTCAGCTCACTGCAACCTCCACCTCCCAGGTTCATGCCATTCTCCTTTCTCAGCCTCCCGAGTAGCTGGGACTACAGGCACGTGCCACCACGCCCAGCTAATTTTTTGTATTTTTAGTAGAGATGGGGTTTCACTGTCTTAGCCAGGATGGTCTCAAACTCCTGACCTCGTGATCTGCCTGGATTGGCCTCCCAAAGTGCTACAATTACAGGCATGAGCCACCGTGCCCGGCCTGAGCATTTTTATTTTGAACTTATGTTCAAAATTACCTATGTTTTTCTTCGACTTCCTCCTACTTGGTTTTGTAGAGCTTTCTGAATAAAAATCTTAGTAAATTTTGAACAAAATTTCACCCATAATCTCCTCAAATACTGATTCTGCCCCATTCCGTCTCTTCTCCCATTCTAGAACTCCACTGATGTATAAGTTGGGCTGTTTTACTGAGTTTCAGATCTCTTACTTTTTTTTTTTTTCCTTCTGTTTTCTATCCTTTTCTCTTCAAGCTTCAATCTAGGTATTTTCAACAGACTTTATCTTCCATATTACTAATCCTCTCTTTAGCTTTGTGTAATCTGCTGCTAAACTCATCTATACATTCTTTTTTTTTTTTGAGACGGAGTCTTGCTCTGTCACCCAGGTTGGAATGCAGTGGCGCGATCTCGGCTCACTGCAACTTCCTCCTCCCAGGTTCAAGCGCCCAGGTTCAAGTGATTCTCCCACGTCAGCCTCCTGAGTAGCTAGGATTACAGGCGTATGCCACCATGTCTGACTAATTTTTGTATTTTTAGTAGAAACAGAGTTTTACCATGTTGGCTAGACTGGTTTTGAACTCCTGGCCTTAAGTTATCTGCCCACCTTGGCCTCCCAAAGTGCTGGTATTACAGGCGTGAGCCACTGCATCTGGCTGATCACAGCTATTTTAAAGTCCAAGTAGTTTGATAACTTCAATATCTAAATCACCTGTAAATCTGTTTTTATTGTCTATTTTTTTTCTGTCTCTTATTATGCTTGGTAATGTTTTTCCTTTTTTTTTTTTGAGAAGGAGTCACTCTGTCATCCAGTCTGGAGTGCAGTGGTGTGAACTCAGCTCACCGCAACCTGTCTCCCAGGTTCAAGTGATTCTCCTGCCTCAGCCTCCCAAGCAGCTGGGATTACAGGCATGCACCACCATGCCTAATTTTTGTACTTTTAGTAGAGACAGGGTTTCACTACGTTGCTCTGGTTGGTCTTGAACTCCTGACCTCAGGTGATCCACCAGCCTCGGCCTCCCAAAGTACTGGGATTACAGGTGTGAGCCACCATGCCCAGTCAATGATTAGCAATGTTTTATTGAATGACAGATATTGTGTATGAAAAACTACAGCAGCTCAGATGAGTGTATTTTATTCTGGAAAAGATTTCTTTAAGCTGGTAATTACAATATAGTTGTTTCACTTTAGGGACTGAGCTAATTTGAAGCTGGATTTAGTCTTCGTAAAACTAGTCTATATTGGTCTATCCTTACTCCTAGAGTGTAGTCCTTCAGAAGTTCCAGCCTAAAGGCAAGCCCTTTACCAAAGCCTTGCCATTTTGGCTGGTCCTGCACTCAAATTTTTATTTCCCCAGCACCCTGAGACTGCCAATAGCTCTGCTGAACTTCTTGGTCTCTAGCCAGTCAATTTCTGTTCTGCTTCTCTGCCTGTGTCACTTACAAATTGGTAAATGCTTCAAGGACAAAGCAGCTCAGACTGTTCGTATTACTTTTTGTACTTTCCCCTCTGGGATCTTAGTCCCTGGAGTCCTGGCTATCTTGGTACTTTCCAATGCCTTCCAGCAGATGTGGTTTTTTTCTTTTTTTCATAGTCATCCTACTTTTCTAGTTGTTCTTGGAAGGTAGGTTGATCTGCTACTGCAAACCCATTCACCAATCCACCAGAACCAGAAGGGAAGTGTATGACTTGGTTTTAGTGAGCCCATGCTGATGACTCAGGAGCACCTCTTCCCAACACTAAACCATATGCACGAATGTGTCCGATAACATTATAGAGGTTACTGACAGGCTTTTTAGTGAGAACAAGTTAGCATGGTAGAAAGAACAAAGACTCTGGTGTCAGATTCGCATTTAAATCTAGGTTCCAGACAGCTCCGGTGGCTCACACCTGCAATCACAACACTTTAGGAGGCCGAGGTGGGAGGATCACTTGAGGCCAGGAGGTTGAGACCATCCTGGGCAACAAAGTGAGACCCCCATCTCTATGAAAAAAAAAAAAAAAATTAGCTGGGAGTGGTAGCATGCATCTGTAGTCCCACAGATTTGGTTTGTTTTTATTTTTGTTTTTTGAGTCATGGTTTTACTCTGTTGCCCAGGCTGGGGTGCAGAGGTATAATCATGGCTCACTGCAGCTTAGACCTTCCAGTATCAAGCGATCCTCCTACCTCAGCGACCTGAGTAACTAGAACGACAGGCACATGCCACCACAACCAGCTATTTTTTTTTTTTTTCCACTGGGGGAAGAGACAGAGTCTCACTATGTTGCCCAGGCTTGTCTTAAACTCCTAGGCTCAAGCAATCCTCCCACCTTGTCCTCCCAAAGTGCTAGGATTACAGACATGAGCCACCGTGCCTGGCCTCAATTTGACAAATTTTGACCTATGTGTACATTCATAAAACCATTACAATCAAGAAAGTGAACATATCCATCATTCCCAAGTTTATTAATTTTAATGCTCATCCCAAGGAACCATCTTTGTTTCAGTGATTTTCACTATTAGTTTTGTTTTCTACCCTTTGTTTCTACTCAGATCTTTACTATTTCTTTTAATCTGCTTACTTTGAATATAATTTTATCTTTTCCTAGTTTCTTAAGGTAGAAGCTGTGGTTATTGACTTGAGGTCTTCTTTTCTAATATAAGCATTTGGTGCTATAAATCTCTCCCTAAGAACTACTTAGTGACATCCCACATATTTTGATGGGTTGTGTTTCATTTTCATTCATTTCAAAATACTTTCTAATTTCCTTTCTGATTTCTTCTTTGATCCATGGGTTAATTAAGAATATGTTGCCGGGTTCGGTGGCTCAAGCCTGTAATCCCAGCACTTTGGGAGGCCGAGACGGGTGGATCACGAGGTCAGGAGATTGAGACCATCCTGGCTAACACGGTAAAACCCCGTCTCTACTAAAAAATACAAAAACTAGCCAGGCGTGGTGGCGGGCACCTGTAGTCCCAGCTACTCGGGAGGCTGAGGCAGGAGAATGGCATAAACCCGGAAGGCGGAGCTTGCAGTGAGCCGAGATCCGGCCACTGCACTCCAGCCTGGGCGACAGAGCAAGACTCCGTCTCAAAAAACAAAACAAAACAAAAGAATATGTTACTGGGGGGGCCGGGCGCAGTGGCTCACGCCTATAATCCCAGCACTTTGGGAGGCCGAGACGGGCGGATCATGAGGTCAGGAGATCGAGACCATCCTGGCTAACATCCCATCTCTACTAAAACTACAAAAAATTAGCCAGGTGCGGTGGCGGGTGCCTGTAGTCCCAGCTACTCCGGAGGCTGAGGCAGGAGAATGGCGTGAACCCAGTAGGTGGAGCTTGCAGTGAGCCGAGATTGCGCCACTGCACTCCAGCCTGGGCAACAGAGCAAGATTCCGTCTCAAAAAAAAAAAAAGAATATGTTACTGGGTTTCTAAATATTTGGGGATTCTCTAGATATCTTTCTTTTATTTCTTATTTAATTCAGTTGTTTCAACTGTGGTCACAGAATATATTTCCTCTAACTTGAATTCTTTTAAATTTATTGAACCTTGTTTTATAGACCAGAATGTGGTCTATCTTGCAAATATTCCATGTACATTTGAAAGAATTATGTGTTTTGCTGTTGTTGGATGGAGTGTTCTATAAATGACAACGAGGTCAAGTTGGGTTTTTGTGTTTTTTTTTTTTTTGAGATGGAGTCTAGCTTTGCTGCCCAGGCTGGAACGCAGTGGCACTATCTCGGGTCACTGCAACCCCCGCCTCCCAGGTTCAAGCGATTCTCCTGCCTCAGCCTCCCAAGTAGCTGTGATTATAGGTGCACACCACCACACCCAGCTACTTTTTGTATTTTTAGCAGAGACAGGGTTTCATCATGTTGGTCAGGCTGGTCTCAAACTCCTGACCTCAAGTGATCCACCCGTCTTGGCCTCCCAAAGTGCTAAGATTACAGGCATGAGCCACCACGTCCAGCCCAAGTTGGTTATTATTCAAGTCTTTTATATACTTGCTGATTTTCTGTCTGCTTGTACTACCAGTCATTGAGAAAGGTATATTGAAATCTCTGTAATTGTGGATCTATTTCTCCTTGTAGTTCTATCAGTCTTTACTTCATATATTTTGAAGCTCTGTAATTTGGTACATAAACATTTGTGATCGCTATCTTTTTTTATCACTATGAAATGTATTTTATCCCTGGTGATACCCTTGGCTCTGAAATTTGTTTCTTTTTTTACTAACTTATTGTCTGTTTCTCTCAGAAGTATAAGCACCATGAAACCAGGAACTGTGTCTTGTTTTGTATCCCTAATACCTAGCAGAGTAGCTGGCACTTAGTGAATATTTAACAAATCTTTACTAAAAGAAAGAGAGAAGGGAGGGAAGGATTGTAATGCATATGCTGATAGAGGTAGGCACTAGGAATAAGTGATAAGAAGGGGACAGCACCTGTTATGAAGACAATATATCATAATGAGTAAAATAAACACAGAGGCAATTTCAAGAGTATGACATGAGCCAGGAAAAGGATAAGCATAAGATTCTTTGGAAGACTAAGGTGATGAGAGACAGCTTTCTTTTTTTTTGAGATGGAGTCTCGCTCTGTCGCCCAGTCTGGAGTGCAGTGGCATGATCTCGGCTCACTGTAAGCTCCACCTCCCAGGTTCACACCATTCTCCTGCCTCAGCTTCCTGAATAGCTGGGACTACAGGCGCCCGCCACCACGCCTGGCTAATTTTTTGTATTTTTAGTAGAAACGGGGTTTTACCATATTGGCCAGGCTGGTCTTGAACTCCCGACCTTGTGATCCGCCCGCCTCGGCCTCCCGGCCGCCTGGCCCTGTGTGCTTATTAAGAGTCTCTTGGCCGGGCACAGTGGCTCAAGCCTGTAATCCTAGCACTTTGGGAGGTCGAGGCAGGTGGATCACCTGAGGTCAAGAGTTCAAGAGCAACCTGGCCAAGGTGGCAAAACCCTGTCTCTACTAAAAATACAAAAATTAGCTGGGCATGGTGGCACACGCCTATAACTCCAGCTACTTGGGATGCTGAGGTAGGAGAATCACTTGAATCCAGGGTGGGGTAGGGGGGTAGGGGGTTGCAGAGGTTGCAATGAGCCGAGATGGAGCCACTTCACTCCACCTAGGCAAAAGGGTAAAACTCTGTCTCAAAAAAAAAAAATTTTTTTTTAAAAAGTCTCTTAAGTTGTTCCTAACCTGTTTCTGCCAGTTCTTGTTATTGCAGTTTGATTAGATATTAACAGAGAGATAAAAATTGAAATGCAAAAGACAGTTGCTATTTCTATGAGGACCAAGTTGAATGCTTTTGAAAGATTAGATAGAAGAGCCAAGAAACAAAAAACAAACAAACAAAAAAAACTGTTCTCAAAGTACATATGAGAGATAACTATAAAAATTAAGGCCAGCTGGGCGCAGTGGCTCACGCCTGTAATCCCAGCACTTTGGGAGGCCAAGGCAGGCAGATCACAAGGTCAGGAGTTCGAGACCAGCCTGGCCAATATGGTGAAACCCCATCTCTACTAAAAATACAAAAATTAGCTGGGCATGGTGGTGCGTGCCTGTGGTCCCAGCTGCTCGGGACGCTGAGGCAGAGGAGTCGCTTGAACCTGGGAGGTGGAGGTTGCAGTGAGCCGAGATTGCGTCATTGCACTCCAGCCTGGGTGACAGAACGAGACTCTGTCTCAAAGAAAAAAAAAATTAAGACCAAGCACAGTGGCTCATGCCTGTAATCCCAACACTTTCGGAGGCCAAGACAGGAGGATGACTTGAGTGCAGGAGTTCAAGACCAGCCTGGGCAACATAGCAAGACCCCATCTCTACAAAGAAATTTTTAAAAATTAGCCAGCTGTGGTGGTGCACATCTGTAGTCCCAGCTACTCAGGAGGCTGAGGTGAGAGGATTGCTTAAGTCCAGGAGGTTGAGGCTGTAGTGAGCCGTGATCATGCCACTACATTCCAGCCTGGGTGACAGAGCAAGACCCTGTCTTTAAAAAACAATTAGAAGGTACACTGTCAAATTAGAAAACTTCTTTAAAATGATATGGCCAATAAGAATGGAAAGGGCAGCCAGGCGCGGTGGCTCACACCTGTAATCCCAGCACCTTGGGAGGCCAACACAGGTGGATCACGACGTCAGGAGATTGAGACCATCCTGGCTAACACGGTGAAACCCCGTCTCTACTAAAACTACAAAAAAAATTAGCCGGGCATGGTCGCGGGCACCTGTGGTCCCAGCTACTCGGGAGGCTGAGGCAGGAGAATGGGGTGAACCCGGGAGGCAGAGCTTGCAGTGAGCGGAGATCGCGCCACTGCCCTCCAGCCTGAGCGACAGAGCAAGACTCAATCTCAAAAAAAAAAAAAAAAAAAAAAAAAGAATGGCAAGGGTATGCCTCTACGCCCTTTTATCCTGAGGTCAATGGTGAACATTCAAAGGTGCCAAGCAAGAGTGACAAAAACAGATTCACATTTTAGAAAGATGGCTCTGACTACAGAATAGAGTAAATGAGCAAGACTGAATGCAGAAAGACCTGTCAGGAAGCTGTTGCTGTAAACAAGAGATAATCTGGACCTAATTAAGAGTGTTTTTACTATTCCTTTTTCTTTTTTTTTTTTTTGAGATGGAGTCTCACCCTGTGGCCCAGGCCGGAGTGCAATGGTGCAGTCTTGGCTCACTGCAAACTCTGCCTCCCAGCTTCAAACAATTCTGCCTCAGCCTCCCAAATAGCTGGGATTACAGGCACCTGCCACCACGCCCAGCTGGTTTTTGTATGTTTAGTAGAACCGGGTTTTACATTGGCCAGGCTGGTCTTGAACTCCTGACCTCGTGATCTGCCTGTTTCGGCCTCCCAAAGTGCTGGGATTACAGGTGTAAGCCACTGCATCTGGCCTGTTTTTACTATTCTTTTTTTTTTTTTTTTTTTGAGAGAGTCTCGCTCTGTCGCCCAGGCTGGAGTGCAGTGGCCGGATCTCAGCTCACTGCAAGCTCCGCCTCCTGGGTTCACGCCATTTTCCCGCCTCAGCCTCCCGAGTAGCTGGGACCACAGGCGCCCGCCACCTCGCCCGGCTAATTTTTTGTATTTTTTAGTAGAGACGGGGTTTCACCGTGTTAGCCAGGATGGTCTCGATTTCCTGACCTCGTGATCCGCCCATCTCGGCCTCCCAAGGTGCTGGGATTACAGGCTTGAGCCACCGCGCCCGCCCTACTATTCTTAAGAGCTAATTTTATTTAAAATTAGCATGGTGGTGCACACTTGTGGTCCCTGCTACTCAGGAGGCTCAAGTAGGAGGATCGCTTGAGCCCAGGAGGTCGAGACTGCAGTGAACCGTGATTGTCACTGCACTCTAGCCTGGGTGACAGAGTAAGACCCTGTCAAAAAAAAAAAAAAAAAGGTAATTTTATGGGTTAAGTAAGCTTTTGTGAGCTTTCTTTTTTTCTTTTTGAGACGGAGTCTTGCTCTGTCACCCAGGCTGGAGTGCAGTGGCCGGATCTCAGCTCACTGCAAGCTCCGCCTCCCGGGTTTACGCCATTCTCCTGCCTCAGCCTCCCCGAGTAGCTGGGACTACAGGCGCCCGCCACCTCGCCCGGCTAGTTTTTTGTATTTTTTAGTAGAGATGGGGTTTCACCGTGTTAGCCGGGATCGTCTCTCGATCTCCTGACCTCGTGATCCGCCCGTCTCGGCCTCCCAAAGTGCTGGGATTACAGGCTTGAGCCACCGTGCCCGGCCACTTTTGTGAGCTTTCTAAGAAAACAACATTACTGCCAGGCACGGTGGCTCACGCTTGTAATCCCAGCACTTTGGGAGGCCAAGGAGGGCGGATCACGAGGTCAGCAGATCGAGACCATCCTGGCTAACACGGTGAAACCCCATCTCTACTAAAAATACAAAAAAAAATTAGCTGGGCATGGTGGTGGGTGCCTGTAGTCTCAGCTACTTGGGAGGCTGAGGTGGGAGAATGGCATGAACCCAGGAGGCAGAGCTTGCAGCGAGCCGAGATCGCACCACTGCACTCCAGCCTGGGAGACAAAGTGAGACTCCGTCTCAAAAAAAAAAAAAAAAAAAGAAAACAACATTACTGCCATAGTTTTCATGGGAAACCATATTCCAAACAACAAATTACATGCTAATTAGCATACAACCTATTTGTGGACTAAGGACTGTTTGCAACTTATTTGCCATTACAAATGGTAACTTCTACAGAAGCCTCATCTGCAGTTACAATCTTTTTTTTTTTTTTTTTTTTTTTTGAGACGGAGTCTCGCGCTGTTGCCCAGGCTGGAGTGCAGTGGCCGGATCTCAGCTCACTGCAAGCTCCGCCTCCCGGGTTTACGCCATTCTCCTGCCTCAGCCTCCCGAGTAACTGGGATTACAGGCGCCCGCCAACTCACCCGGCTAGTTTTTTGTATTTTTTTTAGTAGAGACGGGGTTTCACCGTGTTCGCCAGGATGGTCTCGATCTCCTGACCTCGTGATCCACCCGCCTCGGCCTCCCAAAGTGCTGGGATTACAGGCTTGAGCCACCGCGCCCGGCCTTGCAGTTACAATCTTAATCTGGATCATTTCCATTCCAATTGCAAAACCTGTTTCTTATGCAGAGAACATCTAAAAACAGGCTGTTTCTAAATACGATTATCAAGAATACATCTTTTTAAATGTTTGTACAAAACAGAGGTTAGGCTTTGGTATCTGTGACTGTAAACTACTCTCGGTACCCAGAAAAGAAAATAAGAACACTTACTTCATGAAATACTGCTCCAGAATATGGAGATACTCCCAAGTCCAACAGTGAAAGGCCTTCAACCACTGAAAAATAAGACATACAAGTTCACTCAGACTAAGCAGGCAGCTATAGACCAAATTGTTAGATACCCCCAGAACCAAAACGGGCCTCACTGAGTTTATCTAACCCCCTTTACCTCATCTCCAGCAAGTGGCTTTAAGTCTTGAACATTTCTGATGATGGGAAACTCTCTTTCATGGACAGCATCCTTTTGCATTGTGGGCAGCACTCATTATAAGACAGTTTTATGTTAAACTATCTGCTTCCTTCTAGTTCTTTGTAACTCTCACCCACTCTCAAAAATGTCTCATTTATGCATAATCTTCCCCATTCCAAAGCACAATAAGATAACAAATTAGAAGCTGGTGAGAAATGTTGCCATAGTGTGAGGAAATGGGCAGTCACTCTCATATGCTGCTCATTTGAGTGACATTTGTATTAACTTTTCAGTAGGGCAATAGGTGCTTTTTAAGTGTGTGCCTTCTGACCCAGATATGGTACTTCTTAGGGCAGTTTATCCTAGGGAAATAACTTGACAAGTGCCCAAAAAGGTATGTTCCTTACAGTGCTCAGAGTACTGAACAATTAGAAATAATCTGAATGCCCATTAATGAAGATTTATTTAAATGAATTATGATATAATATGTATCTCTATATAATGGAATACTTTATACTTAAAATTATACTATGTTATAAATAATAAATAAATAAGTGGAAGAGAAAGGAGAGCTTTTCTCTACAGAGAATTCTAAGGATCAAATGTAGAAAGAACAATGAAACAGAAAATCACCACTTGGCATACTCCATGCATAGTAATAATCACAAAAGGCAATTATCATCAATGGATGCTAAAATTCGTGGGCAAAAATATGAGAAATAGAATATTTGCAAGGGGAAAAATAATTTTACATGGGTGGTGGCTCACACCTGTAATCCCAGCACTTTGGGAGACTGAGGCAGGCGGATCACGTGAGGTCAGCAGTTCAAGACCAGCCTGGCCAACATGGCAAAATCCTGTCTCCATTAAAAATACAAAAATTAGCCAGGCATGGTGGCACGCACTTGTAATCCCAGCTACTTGGGAGGCTGTGGCAGGAGAATCACTTGAACCTGGGAGGCGGAGGTTGCAGTGAGCCGAGATTGTGCCACTGCACTCCAGCCTGGGCAACGGAGTGACACTCCTTCTCAAAAAAAAAAAAAAACAAAAAAAGCATAACCTCAGTCTAATTGTGAGAAAACATCAGGCAGACCCAAATGGAGACATAAAATAACTGGCAAGTACTCTTAAAAATATTAAGCCTATATATACCTACTAGGTACCAACAAGAATTAAATTAAAAATTTTTTAAATGTTAAGTCTGAGGAAGTATCCCAGATTAGAAGAGACTAAGGCGACAAAACAACTAAGTGCAAAGTGGAATCACAGGTTGGATATTGGACTAGAAATGGACATTAGTGGGGCAAAGTGATAAAATTCTAATAAGGCCTGTAATTAGTTAATAGCATCGTATCAATGTTAATTTTCTGGTTTAGGTCATTGCACTATGGTGATGTACAATGTTAACGTTAGAAGCTGAATGAAAGGTAAACAGGAACTCTATCTACAATTCTTGCAACTTTTTTGAAAATCTAAAATTATTTCAAAATTAAGAGTTAAAATTAAAAAGTATATTAGAGATCTATATTTACTGAAGAAAAGCAGTCCATAAAATATTCTTAAATGAAAAGTAGGTCAAAACACAGCATGTAAAATATAAGAGGTTTTTTTGGTGATTTTTTTACAAATGACTATTTTAGCAATTTCTCTTGGTTTTTATTTATTTTCCTTTTCAAATTTTTTGGGGGTTGAGGGGGTACATGTCCATGTTTGTTACACGGGTAAATTGCATGTCATAGAGGTTTGGAGTGCAGATAATCTCATTGTCCAGGTAATAAGCACAGTACCTGATAGGTAGCTTTTCCAACTTCACCCTCCTCCCACCCTCCACCCTCAAGTAGGCCCAGGTATCTACTGTTACTGTCTTTGTGTCCACGTGTACTCAGTGTTCAGCTTCCACTTATAAGTGAGAATATGCTGTATTTGGTTTTCTGTTCTTGCATTAATTTCCTTAGGATAATGTCTCCAGCTCTATCCATGTTGGTTCAAAGGACATGATCTCATTCCTTTCTTTGTTTATGCTGCATAGTGTTCCATGGTGTATATGTACCACATTTTCTTTATCTAGTCCACCATTGATGGGCATTCAGGTTAATTCTATGTCTTTGCTATTGTGAATACTGCTGTGATGAACATACACATGCATGCATCTTTAGGGTAGAATGATTTCTATTCCTTTAGGTATATACCTAGTAATGGCATTGCCGGGTCGAATGGCAGTTCTGTTTTAGGATCTTTGAGAAACCTTCAAACTGCTTTCCACAGTGGCTGAATTACTTTACATTCCCACCACCAGTGTATAAGTGTTTCCTTTTCTCCACAGCCTTGCCAGCATCTATTATTTTTTGACTTTTTAATAATGGTCATTCTGACTGGTATGAGATAGTATCTCGGCCGGGCGCGGTGGCTCAAGCCTGTAATCCCAGCACTTTGGGAGGCCGAGACGGGTGGATCACGAGGTCAGGAGATCGAGACCATCCTGGCTAACACGGTGAAACCCCGTCTCTACTAAAAAATACAAAAAAAGCGGCCGGGCGCGGTGGCTCAAGCCTGTAATCCCAGCACTTTGGGAGGCCGAGACGGGCGGATCACGAGGTCAGGAGATCGAGACCATCCTGGCGAACACGGTGAAACCCCGTCTCTACTAAAAAAATACAAAAAACTAGCCGGGCGAGGTGGCGGGCGCCTGTAGTCCCAGCTACACAGGAGGCTGAGGCAGGAGAATGGCGTAAACCCGGGAGGCGGAGCTTGCAGTGAGCTGAGATCCGGCCACTGCACTCCAGCCTGGGCGACAGAGCGAGACTCCGTCTCAAAAAAAAAAAAGAGATAGTATCTCATTGTGCTTTAGATTTGCATTTCTCTAATGACTAATTATGTTGAGCATTTTTTCATATGCTTGTTGGCCACTTGTATGTCTTCTTTTGAGAAGTGTCTGTTCATGTCCTTTGCCCCCCGCCAACTGTTTTTCCAAGACAGGATCTGGCTCTATTGCCCAGGTTGAAGTACAGTGGCATGATCAGGGCTCACTGCAGCCTTGACCTCTCAGGCTCAATAGATCCTCCCATCGCAGCCTCTCGAGTAGTTGGGACTTCAGGTGTGCATCACCATGCCTGGCTAATTTTTGTATTTTTTGTAGAGACAGGGTTTCGCCATGTTACTTGGGCTGGTCTCAAACTCCTGGGCTCAAGCAATCTTCCTGCCTCAGCCTCCCAAAGTGCTGGAATTACAGTGGTGCTGGAATTACAGGTGTGAGCCACCATGCCCAGCCCTTTGCTTTTTTTTTTTTTTTTTTGAGAGAGTCTCAGTCTGTCACCAAGGCTGGAGTGCAGTGGCGTGATCTTGGCTCACTGCAACCTCTGCCTCCTGGGTTCAAGCAATTCTCCTGACTCAACCACTGAGTAGCTAGGATTACAGGTGCCTGCCACCAGACCAGTTAATTTTTATATTTTTAGTGGAGTCAGTGTTTTACTATGTTGACCAGGCTAGTCTCGAACTCCTGACCTCAAGTGATCTGCCTGCCTCAGCTTCTCAAAATTGCATAGTTTTTAATAGGTTTGTAGAGTTTTATCTTAAACTTTTATAAGCATTCATTTAATTATCTGAAAGACAGAGAATGAACATGTAATCAATGAGAAATGCCTGGAAAAATAAATATTTAAATGTTCACAATGGCATTTCTAGGTGACAAGATTACAGAAGATGCTTGATTTTTTTTCATCTTCCTTTTCTAAATATTTAGCAATGAGGATGTATTGTTTTATAATTATTCAAAAGAAATAGTTTTTGTTTTTGTTTTTGTTTTGGAGACAGGGTCTCACTCTGTCATCCAGACTGGAGTACAGGGGTACAAACATGGTTTACTGCAGCCTCAACCTCCTGGGTACAAGCGATCATCCCATCTCAGCCTCCCAAGTAGCTGAGAACACAGGCCCACGCCACCACACCCAGCTAAATTTTTTTTTGGTAGAGACAGTGTCTTGCCATGTTGCTCAGGCTGGTCTTGAACACCTGGACTCAAGCAGTCTTCCCACCTTGGCCTCCAAAAGTGGTGGGACCACAGGCATGCGCCACTGCACCCAGCTACTTTCTATTTTTGAATCATGTGACTGAGTTACCTATTAAAAAATAGGTAGGCAGGGGTTCAAAGAGTTCGAGATCAGCCTGGGCAACATAAGGAGACCTTGTCTCTACAAAAAAACAAAAATTAGCTGGGGCATGGTGATGTGTGCCTGTGGTCCCAGCTACTTCGGAGGCTGAAGTGGGAAGATCAACTGAGCCCAGGAGGTCAAAGCTGCAGCGAGTCATGATCATGCTACCGCACTCCAGTCTGGGTGACAGAGGGAAACCCTGTATCAAATAAACAAAAACAGAGAGAAAAGAAAAGAAAAAAGACCACTACATATTCGTAAGGAGTGGGCTGCAATTACAACTTTAAACTTTATAGGACTACCCTAAAGAAGGAAACCTAATCAATTTTATAATTCATGGTGGCCATAAAATAAAACAAAGTATATTGCTCAAGACCATTGTAACTGGTCCTTATACTGGAACCAAAAGGAAACCTCCTCAAGGAGCTGCATAAAGAGGTTGCTGTGTAACAGCTATTAAATCCTTCACTAGCAGCTTTACTGGAGACCCAAGGAGACGACTCATCAGGTCACATCACAAGGCATTTCTCACCCTTAGCCAATGGCATCCTACCACAGAGCAGTAAAAAAGCAACTCTATGGGGGACCAGTATGAGGCTGTCCAGGCACATCACTCCACTTGTCTGGTTTAATCCAGATGGAAATTTATAAGTACATAGCTAGAGGACAGACTGCACAACTTTTAGGCAATTGCCTAAAACGTAATTCATCTCAGATATGCTTTTGCTAGATACTGTATATCAGTGGATTTGTTAGTGTATTCTCTAGCAAATGCCTGGAGTGTGGTTCTGCTAATTGATGATTAAGTATGGCATCACATTACTTAATTGATAACTGATCTGGGCAAAGGGTCAGGTTACATAAACCATGTAAAACATTTTTTGCCTTTCTTTTTTGAGACTCACTCTGTTGCCTGGGCTGGAGTATAATGGTAATGGTGTGATCATAGCTCATTGCAGCCTCAACCTTCCAGGCTCAAGTGATCCTCCCGCCCCAGCCTCCCGAGTAACTGGGACTATAGGTGCATGCCACCACACCCGGCTAATTTTTAATTTTTGTTGTAGAAACAGGCTCTTGCTGTATTGCCCAGGCTGGTAAAAACATTTTTTAAAACCCTACTATTTACTACAATATTAAAAAGTTGGCCGGGCGTGGTGGCTCAAGCCTGTAATCCCAGCACTTTGGGAGACCCAGGCGGGTGGATCACCTGAGGTCAAGTGTTCAAGACCAGCCTGGTCAACGTGGTGAAACCCCATCTCTACTAAAAATACAAAAAATTAGCCGGGTGTGGTGGTGGGCGCCTATAATCCCAGCTACTCAGGAGGTTGAGGTAGGAGAATCGCTTGAACCTGGGAGGTGGAGGTTGCAGTGACCCCAGAAGGGGTCCTACTTTACTATTTTTAAATGCCTGTCTTTTAGGCTTTATATAATCAGCTGCTTTAAAAAACATGAGCCGAGATCATGCCACTGCACCCCAGCCTGGGCAACAGGGCAAGACCCCATCTCAAAAAAAAAAATAAAAATAAAAATATATATATATATATATATCCCATTTAAGGTACACTTTGAAGAAAAGTAATGCTTACAGATGTTGTACCTTCCCTCCCAAAAGGTACAAATAATCATGCTGATTTAGTCAGATCCAGATAATGAGTGGTTAACAAATCTCTCTCTCTCTCTCTCTCTCTCTCTCTAGCCCTGACACTGGCCTCAAGCTCCAGACCTAAACCTGTGAGTATTGTACTATCACATTATACACACATGAAACACTACTATGTCCTTTCTGATTCATCTATTTCAGCCCATGTCAGCACTATTTTTCCTATTATCTCAACTCAAAACCTTAGAATTCACCTTTTTGGCTTTCATTATCGTGTTGAGCTTCAACATGGATTATCTCATTGAACGGGATACATAATTTCCTATTTTACAGATGGAAATACTGATGTTAGAATTCATACAACTTGGCCGGGCACAGTGGCTCACGCCTGTAATTCCAGCACTTTGGGAGGCCAAGGTGGGCAGATCACGAGGTCAGGAGATTGAGACCAGCCTGGCCAATATGGTGAAACCCCGTGTCTACTAAAAACACAAAAATTAGCCAGGCATGGTGGCACGTGCCTGTAGTCCCAGCTACTTGGGAGGCTGAGGCAGAAGAATCACTTGAACCTGGGATGCGGAGGTTGCAGTGAGCCAGGATCACACTACACTCCAGCCTGGGCAAGAGACCAAGACTCCATCTCAAAAAAACAACAACAAAAAAAGCCGGGCGTAGTGGCTCACACCTGTAATCCCAGCACTTTGGGAGGCCAAGGCGGGCGGCTCACCTGAGGTCAGGAGTTTAAGATCAGATTGGCCAACAAGGTGAAACCCATCTCTACTAAAAATACAAAAATTAGCTGGGCATGGTGGTGAGCACCTGTAATCCCAGCTACCCAGGAGGCTGAGACAAGATAATCGCTTGAACCTGGGAGGCGGAGGGTGCAGTGAGCCAAGATCGTGCCATTGCACTCTAGCCTCAGCAACAAGAGCAAAATTCTGTCTCAAAAAAAAAAAAAAAAAAAAAAAAAAGAATTCATATAGCTTATAATTTGCAGAGCTAGAGACAGTCAAACCTTTTCTGACATTCCAGACGCTGTGCTCTTAATCAACAAACAACATTGTCTCATCTTGGAATCCTTCACCTGTCTATCCTGTAAGTAACCTCCTGTAAGTAACCAGATCCTATGCTTTCTTCTCTTCCCCATTTATTCAACAGTAACTACACACCTACTCTATGCCAGACATAAAAGAATTCAGGAATGAATAAAACAGAGTCCTTCAAGGAGCTCATACGGTAGTGGAAAAGGCCAGGTGTGGTAGCTTATGCCTATAATCCCAGCACTTTGGGAGGCCAAGGTGGGCGAATCACTTAAGCCCAGGAGTTTGAGACCAGCCTAGGCAACAAGGTGAAACCCCATCTCTTCAAAAAATACAAAATAACAGTAATAAGTGGGGTTGGTGGTACATGCCTGTAGTCCCAGCTACCAGCTACTTGGGAGGCTAAGGAGGGAGGATCTCCTGAGCCCAAGAGGTCATGGCTGCAGTGAGCCGTGATCACTGCACTCCAGCCTGTCAGAGTGAGACCCTGTCTCTTAAAAAAAAAAAAAAAAAAAAAAAAAAGAGAGAGAGAGAGAGAGGCTGGGCGCGGTAGCTCATACCTATAATCCCAGCACTTTGGGAAGCAGAGGTAGGCGGATCACCTGAAGTCGGGAGTTCGAGACCAGCCTGACCAACACGGAGAAACCCCATCTCTACTAAAAATACAAAATCAGCCGGGCATGGTGGTGCATGCCTGTAATCCCAGCTGCCCAAGAGGCTGAGGCAGAAGAATCGCTTGAACCCAGGAGGCAGAGGTTATGGTGAGCCGAGATCGTGCCATTGCACTCCAGCCAGGGCAACAAGGGCGAAACTCCGTCTCAAAAAAAAAAAAAAAAGAGAGAGAGAGAGAAAATGTGGAAAAACCGGATATAAACAAGTAATTATGAGATGAGAAATGCTCCTAATAGGGAGTAGAGGAAGAAGGGCCTAATACTGCCTCAGGTCTTCAGTTACCCAGAAGAAAACAGGAACCAAATGGCTTCGATTTAGTTCAACAAAAAAATAATATGCAGAGGTAACAAATGCAAAGTCTTACAATCTCAGACATGAATTACTACTATCTTTATTCCCATTCCCCAAGTAGGAAACCTGGGCAAATTAACTTCTCTAAATTTCAGTTCCCTCATCTGCAAAAGGGGGAAAATAACACCATCTATCACATAGAAATAAAAGTGAGGACTAAATGAGAAAAGGTATATAAAATGTTACCATTTTTTAGAAACCTCAACTCTATTCATAAAACACCCATTCATTATGCCATTCCCCATGCCAACATTTCTATAGGATAACATCAAAACTTTAGCCTTGGCCAGCTGCCATTGCTCACGCCTGAAATCTCAGCACTCCGGGAGGCCAAGTGAGACTGCCTGAGTCCAGGAGTTCCAGACCAGCCTGGGCGACATAGCAAGACCCTGTCTCTAAACAAAAAGCAAAACCAAAAACGAAAAAAAACTTTAGCATTTAAAGGACACAAAGGGGACTTCTGGGGTGCTGCTACTGTTGCTTGAAGTAGGTGCTGGCTACATGAGTGAATACAGTTTGTAAAAATTCATTGAACTCTACACTTAATATGTATTGTATGTATATTGTACTTCAGTTTAAAATAAAATTTTATTTATTTTTTGTTTAATTCATCAAACTCTGGCCTAAACCTAGCTTCCACCCCATTACTCCCCTACTTTGGACATTTCACATCTTTGAACGTTTCTTCATCCCATTTACTTTCTGCTACCTGGAACTACCCTTTTCTCTAATCTCCCTTCCAAAACCCTACATCCTTCAAGAGTCAGCTCAAATCCCACATTCTTAGGAAAACTGGAAAGAGAGGGGATAGTTTATTCAGGGTCAAAATACTAAGGAAGGAACTGGGTGGACACAGAAAGTACACTTTTCATAAATTATTATAACGATTTGTCTCCCTCACTAGCCTGTTCAGTTATTTCAGCCCAACTTCTGTTTCTCGCTGTAGGCGTTAGTATAAAACAATGTTTGATGAGGAACTTAGTAAGGAACAGTAACAAAAACTGCCCTGCAAGTCCCAGACTGAGAAGAGACGTCTAAAGCACATGCACACTCTCCTCGCTTAAGCAAAATTGGTCCCCTCATCCCGGACTCCCTCACACATCACCTCTCACCCCAGGGAGCACCCCCTCGCGATCCCGCCCCAAATCCCAAACTCCTCTGCAAACCGCGCTGCACAAGCACCTCCTCCTCTTATTCCAACCCTTCCACAGACCACACTCCGTCGGCTCAGGGCACTGAATGGGACACGCCCCCTCAGATCCCCACCACTAGGTGGTCCGGCCCCCAGGGCCCAAACCTCACGACACCATCTCCACGCCCGCTCCCCTCACCAGCCCCGCCCTCAGGCCCCGCCCTCCCCGAGTACCCCACGAGAGGGTCAGTTCTCTAGGAACCGCGCGCTGGCGGTCACTGCCCCCGCCTCCCATTCACAGAGGCCGCGGGAGGGCAGGCGGGGCCTGACCGTCTGCTCGAGCCAGTGACCTCACCTCTCTTCCAAGAGCTCAGCGGGGACACCACCTCCACCCGCTCGGAAATGAACTCGGCCAGACTGGAGCGGAACAAGGCCGCCCGCACTGTCACAGCCACCACCAGCACCAGGGCCAAGGGAGCCGCCATGATAACTGGGGCGGGCGCGCGGGCGATGAGGGAAGGCGAGGTGGAAGAGCCTCGCGACCTGCGCGCCACTCTCTGTAGTTCCGCGCGCGACCGCGCGCCGCCGCTGCCACCGGAGCGGCCAGACGTGGAGACTACAACTCCCAGAAAGCCTTACGGCGAGGCGGGCCGGAGCGACGGAAAGCGGGTGCCTCAAGCTGCGTGCAGAGGGTGGGGCGAAACCTTCTCGGATCGCAGGTGCGTTGTGAAACGGCGTCGCTGTAGCGGGGCTGAAACGCTGCTGAAAGTAGAAGCGGAAGTAGTCGACTTCCCGGGATTGTGAGATACTTTTAAACAGACGTTAATTTCACTCTTGCGTGTATGTTTTCAATGCCAAAATTTTTATTTTTATTTTTATTTTTTTTGAGACTGAGTCTCGCTCTGTTGTCCAGGCTGGAGTGCAGTGGCGTGATCTCGGCTCACTGCAACCTCCACCTCCTAAATAGCTGGGATTACAGGCGCCCACCACCACGCGCGGTTAGTTTTTTTTCTTTTTTTTTTTGAGTAGATATGGGGTTTCATCATGTTGGCCAGGCTGATCTCGAACTCCTGACCTCAGGGGATCCGCCCGCCTCGGCCTCCCAAAATGCTGGGATTACAGGCGTGAGCCACCGCGCCGGCCTCTCTCTCTCTTTTTTTATTTTTTATTTTTTAAGAGACAGGGTCTCACTCTGACAGGCTGGAGTGCCACGATCATAGCTCACTGCAGCCATGACCTCTCGGGCTCAGGAGATCCTCCCTCCTCAGCCTCCCAAGTAGCTGGGACTACAGGCATGTACCACCAACCCCACTTCTTCTTCTTCTTCTTCCTATTATTATTATTATTATTTTGTATTTTTACTAGAGGTGGGGTTTCACCATGTTGGCCAGGCTGGTCTGGAACTCCTGACCTCAGATGATCTGTCCGTCTTGGCCTCCCAATATGCTGGGATTACAGGCGTGAGCCACCGCGCCCGGCCCAAAATGTTTATCTTTTATGTTTGGTGGTTTTTTGCTTTTGAGACAGGGTCTCAGTCGCCCAGGCTGGGGTGCAGTGGCTCGATCTCGGCTCACTGCATCCTGGACCTCCCAGGCTCCAGAGTAGCTGGGACCACAGGTACGCACCACCATGCTCGGCTAAGTTTTTGTACTTTACTTAGTAGAGACGGGGTTTTGCCGTGTTGCCCAGGCTGGTAACTTTTTATGTTTTTAAAGAGTGTTAAATGTGTATTTTTTTTTTTCCTGGCAGTTGTTTGTTAAATGCCAACTATTTTCCAGGCACTATGTTAGGTTCTGCGGATACGTTTGGGGGTAGTAGACTGATTTATTAGCTCTGCAACCTTCAACAAGTCGCTTAACCCTTCTGTGCTGAAAAAGGTGCTGATTGTAGGCTCACTAGGGACGGTTGAGGAAGGCTTAGAATCTTTTTTTTTGGAAACGGAGTTTCACTCTTGTTGCCCAGGTTGGAGTGCAATGGCACGATCTCAGCTCACTGCAACCTCCGCTTCCCAGGTTCAAGCTATTCTCCTGCGTCAACCTCCCAAGTAGCTGAGATTACAGGCAAGCGCCACCACCCCTGGCTAATTTTTTGTAATTTTAATAGAGATAGGGTTTTTCTCCATGTTGGTCAGGCTGGTCTCGAACTCCCGACTTCAGGCGATCCGCCTGCCTAGGCCTCCCAAAGTGCTGGGATTACAGGCTTGTGTTATTGTGCCCGGCCAGAAGGCTTAGAAATTTTGCCAGTCACTTTTAAACACAACCATTTTTGAAAATTAACATATATAAACCTACAGTTAAATAACTTATATTGAAAACAAGGGAATACATATTCAACACTTCACTTTCTAATTTTTTTACCACACTTTTGTTTTATATGTGCTTTTGACATTATTTACCACCACTGTATCAGTACGGCAAATACTATATCTTTCTCTTCCCAAATGGTGGTGTTCAGTTTCCTCCGGTTGATAGATTGAAAATCCCTCCTGATGCAAGTGTTTACACCACAGGAATCAGCAAACACTAGAAATCAGGGGTTTGGGGTTTGGAGAGCCCATTAATAAGCATTAAGCAGCACACTTCATTAATTAATGTATAGTAAGTGCTTAAATATTAGCAATAATAATATTAAATGTGCAAGGAAATTTCATATTTATGAAGAAAATGAAACAGGCTGGGCGTGGTGGCTCATGCCTGTAATCCCAGCACTTTGGAAGGCTGAGGTGGCCGGATGACTTGAGGTCAGGAGTTCGAAACCAGCCTGCCCAACATGGTGAAACCCCGTCTGTACTAAAATTACAAAAATTAACCAGGCATGGTGGCCTGTGCCTATAGTCCCAGCTACTCAGGAGGCTGAGGCAAGAGAATCAATTGAACCTGGGAGGCGGAGGCTATAGTGAGCCAAGATAGTGCCATTGTACTCCAGCCTGGGTGACAGAGCCAGACTCTGTCGAAGGAAAGAAGGAAAGGAGGAAGGGAGGGAGTGAGGGAGGGAGGGGAACAGTGTATGATTGAGAATAACTACTGGTGTAATAATAAGGGTGGTAACACTAGACAAAGTGATCAGGGAAGACTCTACAAAGAGATGATTTGAGCTGAGACCTAAAGGATGAGAAATTGATCAGAGCTTCCAAGCAGAAGGAACGGACTGAGTGGAGAGAGGGCAAGGTATGTGTGAGGATCAGAAAGAAAACAAGTATGACTCAAGTGGAGAGAATAGAAGAAGCTGTGGATGGAAAGACGAGGGGCAATCAGATAGGGACCTATTGGCCATGGTTGAGAATTTGGGCTTTATTCAAAGTGCAATCCATATGCCACTGGAGAATTTTAAACCAGAAATGATGTGAACAGGTATACATTTTTCAAACATCTCTGTGTTCCCACAAGCCCTCTATTGGGTGTTGGGGAATATTGCAGAGACAAAATGGCACCATCTGCCTTTGCCCTTATGTAACTTGGAAAGCAGTTGAAGAGATAAAATAGTTAAATAATAACGTAAGTAAAATCACAAACCATAACTCCAGCCTGGGTGACAGCGAGACTCTGTCTCAAAAAAAAAAAAAAATCACAAACCATAATGAGAGAAAGAAAAGGGGGAATCGGCCAGGCGCAGTGGCTCACGCCTATAATCCCAGCACTTTGGGAGGCCATGGCCGGAGGATCGCTTGAGTCCAGGAGTTTGAGATCAGCCTGGGTGAAACCTGTCTCTACAAAAAACATAAGAATTACCCAGGCATGGTAGTGCACGCCTGTAGTCTCAGCTACTGGGAAGGCTAAGGTGGGAGAATCACTTGAGCCTGGGAGGTTGAAGCTGCAGTGAGCCAAGATCACACTGCTGCCTTCCGGCCTGGATGACAGAGCAAGACCTTGTCTCAAAAAAAAAAAGAAAAAGAAAAAAAATGGCCAGCACTTTGGGAGGCCGAGGCAGGCAGATCACCTGAGGTGAGGAGTTCGAGACCAGCCTGGCCAACATGGTGAAACCCCATCTCTACTAAAAATACAAAAAATTTAGCTGGGTGAGGTGGCAGGCACCTGTAATCCCAGCTACTTGGGAGGCTGAGACAGGAGAATCACTTGAACCCGAGGATCAGAGGTCGCAGTGAGCCGAGATCACACCACTGCACTCCAGCCGGGGCAACAGAGCAAGACTGTCTCAAAAAAAAAAAAAGAAAGAAAAAGAAAAAAAGGGTAGGCCGGGCACGGTGGCTCAAGCCTGTAATCCCAGCACTTTGGGAGGCCGAGACGGGCGGATCACAAGGTCAGGAGATCGAGACCATCCTGGCTAACATGGTGAAACCCCGTCTCTACTAAAAATACAAAAAAACCAGCCGGGCGAGGTGGCGGGCGCCTGTAGTCCCAACTACTCGGGAGGCTGAGGCAGGAGAATGGCGTGAACCCGGGAGGCGGAGCTTGCAGTGAGCTGAGATCCGACCACTGCACTCCAGCCTGGGCGACAGAGCGAGACTCCGTCTCAAAAAAAAAAAAAAAAAAAAAAAAAGAAAAAAAGGGGAATGGGATTCTAAAAGAATGCAAAAATCAGCCCTGGGGCTGATAGCTTTCGGACCAGTGGAAGGGGCAGAGTCTCCTTTGGGGGAGGGGATCATGAAGAAATTAGAGGGGCACTCATCCTTTGAGCCCCTGCTCTGTGCCAAGCAGTGTACCATATGCTTAACACACATGGGCTTATTTAGTCTGCACAGCCTTCCTTCTTAAATATGTAGGTTTTGGTATCTCCTTTTACATAAAAGGAGGAGATAGATATATTGCATCATCTTACAGTGGAGTGTATTACATCATAAAAAGTGGAAGTAATTGTAACACTAACCTCATAGTGAAGATTGAGCAAGGTTGTACAATGTAAAATGCTTAGCACATACCCAGTGCTCAGTAAACGTTACTTAGCTGTTACGTTATTTACATCATTCTAACAGATGACTTAAAAATTTATCTTAGGGTGAGGATTGTCTTTGGGAAAAACAGTGATTAGCCATTGTAGACAGATGTGACCCAAATCAGTAGTTCTCAAAATGAGTGTACATGAAGTATGAATAAAACCAATGGTTCTCAATAAAAAAACACAAGACCCAAATACAGAAGCTAGAATTATAAAACTCATAGAAGAAAACATAGGAGTAAACCTTTATGACTTTTAATTAGGCAATGGTACAACACCAAAAGCACAGGCAATAAAAGGAGAAATAAGTAAATTTAACTTTATCAAAATTAAAAACTTCTGTGCTCCAAAGGACACCATCAAGAAATGAAAACTGCTGGGCGCGGTGGCTCACGTCTATAATCCCAGCACTTTGGGAGGCCAAAACAGGCAGATCACTTGAAGTCAGGAGTTCGAGACCAGCCTGGCCAACATGGTGAAACCCCATCTCTACTAAAAATATAAAAGTTAGCCAGGAATGGTGGCGGGCACCTGCAATCCCAGCTATTGGGAGGCTGAGACAGGAGAATTACTTGAACCCAGGAGCGAATGTTGCATTGAGCCAAGATGGTGCCACTACACTCCAGCCTGGGCACCAGAGCGGGACTATGTCTCAAAAAAAAAAAAAAATTTAAAGACTGGGCGCGGTGGCTCACGCCTATAATCCCAGCACTTTGGGAGGCCGAGGCTGGTGGATTGCAAGGTCAGGAGTTCAAGACCAGCCTGGCCAAGATGGTGAAACCCCCATCTCTACTAAAAATACAAAAGTTAGCCAGTCACAGTGGCAGGCACCTGTAATGCCAGCTACTTGGGAGGCTGAGGTGGGAGAATCACTTGAACCCAGTGGGTGGAGGTTGCAGTGAACCGAGATCATGCCACTGTACTGCAGCCTGGGCAACAGAGTGAGACTCCATCTCAAAGAAAAAAAACAAAAACTGGCCCAGGCCTGTAATCCCAGCACTTTGGGAGGCTGAGATGGGAGGATTACTTGAGCCCAGGAGTTCAAGACCAGCCTGAGCAACATGATAAGACCCCATCTCTACAAAAAAATTAAAAAAAAAAAAAAAAAGGCCAGGCACAGTGGTTCACACCTGTAATCCCAACACTTTGAGAGACCAAGGCAGGTGGATTGCTTGAGCTCAGGATTTGGAGACCAGCCTGGGAAACATGGTGAATCTCTGTCTCTACGAAAAAAAACAAAAATACAAAAATGAGCCAGGCATGATGGCGTGCACCTGTAGTCCCAGCTACTCGGGAGACTGAGGTGGGAGGACTGCTTGAGCCTAGGAGGCAGAGGTTTCAGTGAGCCAAGATCATGTCACTTCACTCCAGCCTGGGCAACAGAGTGAGACCCTCTCAAAAAAAAAAAACCCCACAGAATGGGAGAAAATTATCTACAAATCGTATATTTAAGTAGGGACTTATCCAGAATGTTTAAAGAATTCTTACAACTCAGTAATAAAAAGACAGTAATAAAAGACAAATACCCAGATGGGGAAAGGATTTGAATAGACATATCACCAAAGAAGATACACAGATGGCCAATAAGCATGTAAAAAGATGCTTGACATTATTAGTTATTAGGGAGATGCATATCAAAACCACAATGAGATACCATTTCAAACTCAGTAGGATAGCTATGATAAAAGACTGACAGTAGGCCAGGCGCTGTGGCTCATGCCTGTAATCCCAGCACTTTGGGAGGCCGAGGTGGGCAGATCATGAGGTCAGGAGATCGAGAGCATCCTGGCTAACATGGGGAAACCCCATCTGTACTAAAAATACAAAAAATTAGCCAGGCGTGGTGGGTGCCTGTAGTCCCAGCTACTCGGGAGCCCGAGGCAGGAGAATGGCATGAACCCGGGAGGTGGAGCTTGCAGTGAGCCGAGGTCACACCACTGCACCCCAGCCTGGGTGACAGAGCAAGACTCCGTCTCAAAAAAAAAAAAAAAAGAACAGCCTGGCCAACATGTTGAAACCTCGTCTCTGCTAAAAATACAAAAATTAGCTAGGCATGGTAGCACACGCCTGTAATCCCAGCTACTAGGGAGGCTGAGGCAGGAGAATTGCTTGAACCCAGGGGGCGGAGGTTTCAGTGAGCCGAGATCACGCCACTACACTCCAGCTTGGGCGACAGAGTGAGACTCCGTCTCAAAAAACAAAAATAATAAACTGACAGTGACAAATGTTGACAAGGAAGTGGAGAAATTAGAGCTTTTATACATGGCAGGTGGGAACATAAAATACTGTATCTACTTTGGAAAACAGGTTGGTATTTCATCAAGGTGTTAAACAGAGTTGACTTATGACCCACCAACTCAACACCTAGCTATATATCTGAGAGAAATGTAAACATATGTCCACACAAAAATTTATGCACAGATATTCATAGCTCATTCATAAAACCAGGAAGTGGAAATAACCCAAATGAATGGATAAACAAGATATGGTATACCTACAATGGAATATAACTGGACAATAAAAAAAATGAAGTATTGATCCATGCTACAACACAGATAAACCTTGAAGACATTGTGCTAAATGAAATAAGCCAGTCACAAAAGACAACATGCTATATAATTCCATTTATATGAAATGTCCATAGGTGGGCATGGTGGCTCACGCCTGTAATCCCAGCACTTTGAGAAACTGAGGCGGGAGGATTGCTTGAGCCCCGAAGTTTGATACCAACCTGAGCAACATAGGGAGACTCTGTCTCTATAAAAAAGTAAAACATGGCCGGGCACGGTGGCTCACGCCTATAATCCCAGCACTTTGGGAGGCCATGGTGGGTGCATCACCTGAGGTCAGGAGTTCGAGAACAGCCTGGTCAACATGGCAAAACCCCATCTCTACTAAAAATACAAAAATTAGCCGGGTATAGTGGCATGTACCTGTAATCCCCGCTACTCAGGAGACTGAGGCAGGAGAATCACTTTGAACCCAGGAGGTGGAGGTGCAGTCAGCAAGACTACACCACTGCACTCCAGCCTGGGCAACAGAGCAAGACTCCGCCTCAAAAAGAGAAAAAAAAGTAAAACATTAGCCAGGCGTGGTGGCAGGCACCTGTGGTCCTAGCTACTCAGGAGGATGAGACAGG
This sequence comes from Macaca fascicularis, assembly GCF_037993035.2. NCBI lineage: Eukaryota > Metazoa > Chordata > Mammalia > Primates > Cercopithecidae > Macaca > Macaca fascicularis. The sequence goes on from NC_088384.1 coordinate 90,719,542, forward strand.
AGGATCACTTTGAGCCTAGGAGGTCAAGGCTGCAGTGAGCCATGTTTGTGGCCACTGCCCTCCAACCTGGGTGACAGTGAGACTCTTCCTCAAAAAATATTTAAAAAGAAATGTCAGGCCGGGCGCGGTGGCTCAAGCCTGTAATCCCAGCACTTTGGGAGGCCGAGGCGGGCGGATCACAAGGTCAGGAGATCGAGACCACAGTGAAACCCCGTCTCTACTAAAAATACAAAAAATTAGCCGGGCGCGGTGGCGGGCGCCTGTAGTCCCAGCTACTCAGGAGGCTGAGGCAGGAGAATGGCGGGAACCCGGGAGGCAGAGCTTGCAGTGAGCCGAGATCGTGCCACTGCACTCCAGCCTGGGCAACAGCGTGAGACTCTGTCTCAAAAAAAAAAAAAAAAAAAAAAGAAATGTCCAGAAGAGTCAAATTTATAGAGGCAGAAAGTAGATTAGTGCTTGCCTAGGGCTGGGGGTGGTGACTGGGGGAGTAGGGAATGGGAAATGACTGCCAATAGGTATGGAGTTTCGGCTGGGTGCAGTGGCTCACGCCTGTAATCCCAGCACTTTGGGAGGCCGAGGCAGGTGGATCACCTGAGGTCAGGAGTGCGAGACCAGCCTGACCAACATGCTGAAACACCGTCTCTACTAAAATACAAAAAATTAGCCAGCCGTGGTGGTGCATGCCTGTAGTCCCAGCTACTTGGGAGGCTGAGGCAGGAGAATCGCTTGAACCCAGGAGGCGGAGGTTGCAGTGAGCCAAGATTGCACCATTGCACTCCGGCCTGGGCAGCAAAAGTGAAACTCTGTCATAGATAAATAAATAAATAAGTACAGAGTTTCTTTCAGGGGAGATGAAAATGTTCTAAAATTATCTTGTGATACTGGGTGCAGTGGCTCACGCCTGTAATCCTAGCACTTTGGAAGGCTGAGGTGGGCAGATCACTTGAGGTCACGAGTTCAAGACCAGCCTGGCAAAGATGGTGAAACCCCATCTCTACTAAAAAAAAAAAAAAAAAATTAGCCAGGTGTGGTGGCACACACCTGTACTCCCAGCCACCTGTGAAGCTGAAGCAAGAGAATGTATTGAACCCAGGAGGAGGAGGCTGCAGTAAGCTGGGATCGAGCCTCTGCACTCCAGCCTGGGTGACAGAGTGAGACTCCATCTAAGAGAAAAAAAAAAAAAAAAGCCACTTGTGGTGGCTCACACCTGTAATCCCAGCACTTTGGGAGGCCAAGATGGGCGTTAACACTGGAGGTCAGAAGTTCCAGACCAGCCTGGCCAACATGGTGAAACCCTGTCTCTATTAAAAATACAACAATTAGCTGGGTGCAGTGGTTCACACTTGTAATCCCAAAGTGGTGGATCACGAGGTCGGGGATCGAGACCATCCTGGCCAGCATGGTGAAACCCTGTCTCTACTAAAAATACAGTATTAGCTGGGCGTAGTGGCAGGTGCCTGTAATCCCAGCTATTCAGGAGGCTGAGGCAGGAGAATCACTTGAACCCGGGAGGTGGAGTTTGCAGTGAGCCAAGATCATGCCACTGCACTCCAGCCTGGGCAACAAGAGTGAGACTCCATCTCAAAAAAAAAAAAGTAAAAAAGTAAATAGATTGTGATGATGGTTTTACTACTCTGAATATACTAAAAACCCACTGAACTGTATACATATATATAAAAAACGTACTTTAAATGAGTGAATTTTATGCTATGTGTACTGTATCTCAATTTTTTTTATTTTTTAGGGACCAGGTCTCACTGTGTTGCCCAGGCTAGAGTGCACTGGCTATTCACAGGGGCATTTGTAATGCACTACAGCCTCAAATTCTTGGCCTCAAGTGATCCTCCCATCTGAGCCTCTCAAGTAGCTGGGACTATGGGTGTGTGCCACTGCATCCAACTTATATCTTGGTATCTTAAAAAAAATTAGTAAGCACTGGGCACAGTGGCTCACACTTGTAATCCCAGCACTTTGGGAGGCCGAGGGGGGCGGATCACCTGAGGTCGGGAGTTCAAGAACAACAGCCTGACCAACATGGAGAAACGCCATCTCTACTAAAAATACAAAATTAGCTAGGTGTGGTGGCGCATGCCTGTGATCCCAGTTACTTGGGAGGCTGAGGCAGGAGAATCGCTTCAACCCAGGAGGTGGAGGTTGTGGTGAGCTGAGATCGCACTATTTGCACTGCAGTCTGGGCAACAGGAGCAAAACCTCGTCTCAAAAAAAAAAAAAAAAAAAAAAAAAAAAAAAAATTAGTAAGCATCAGAATCACTTGGGAGATGTATTTTTTATTTTATTTACTTTTATTTTTTATAGAGATGGGATCTTGCTATGTTGCCCAGGCTGGTCTTGAATGCCTGGGCTCAAGTGATCCTCCTGCCTCAGTCTCCTAAAGTGCTGAGATTACCGGCATGACCAGCCTAGATTTTTGAAGTGTAAATTTTCTAGTTCTGACCTAGAGGCTAGGCCTGGTGTGGAGCCGAGCCCAGGAATCTACATTCTTAATCTCTCCAGGTAATTCTTTTTTTTTTTTTTTTTTCTGAGACGGAGTTTCTCTCTTGTTGCCCAGGCTGGAGTACAATGGCACGATCTCGGCTCACCTCAACCTCCGCCTCCCAGGTTCAAGTGATTCTCCTACCTCAGCCTCCCTAGTAGCTGGGATTATAGGTGTGAGCCACCGCGCCCGGCCCTCTCCAGGTAATTCTAATGTTTGTGATTCAGAAGCCATACCTTGAAAAAAATAATAGGCCGGGCGCGGTGGCTCATGCCTGTAATCCCAGCACTTTGGGAGGCCAAGACGGGCGGATCACGAGGTCAGGAGATCGAGACCATCCTGGCTAACACGGTGAAACCCCGTCTCTACTAAAAAATACAAAAAACTAGCCGGGCGAGGTGGCGGGCGCCTATAGTCCCAGCTACTCGGGAGGCTGAGGCAGGAGAATGGCGTGAGACTCCGTCTCAAAAAAAAAAAAAAAAAAAAAAAGAAAAAAATAATAATAATAACCCTGAAGGCATAGGTATCCAGTAGCTTTTACAACAAAAAGATTAATATAATAATGTTAGCTAGCAAATATTGAGTGCTTACTAGGTGCTAAGTACTATTTTAAGTGCTTTACATATATTATCTCATTTAGTACATGTACCGTTACAAGTGCTATTATTTCTCCATCACCAATGAGGAAACAGAGGCAGAAAGAGGTTTAATTTGCCTAAGGTCACATGGCTAGTAAATGGCAGAACCATGATCTGTCTGTTAGTTCTAGATACTGTGGTTAAGCTGCTCTGCCTGAGAAAATGAGAAGAATTTGGGTTGGGTTGGGTTGGGTTGGGTTGGGTTGGATTGGGTTGGGTTGAGTTGGGTTGAGTTGGATTGGGTTGGGTTGGGTTGGGTTGAGTTGGATTGGGTTGCTTTGTTGTTGTAGCTGAGCAGGAAGGGTAGGGAATAGAAAGGAAGGAAATAATAAAGGAGCAAGCTTAGTGTTGTTGTTTGTTTTGTTTGTTTTGTTTTGTTTTTCCTGAGACACCAGAGATTCCATGTGTTATGTGGGTTACCTAGAGAGGAAGAAATTGAAGCACTAAGATACTAAGTAACCACTGGAATAAGTGAATTGCAATCAGTTTTTAATGACCTTGCATCTTTCCATTCAAGAATCAGCATTCTTGGAAAAAGCACGAGATTGATTAAGATTAGGTCTTGTGCCTAATCTTAATCAGCCAGAAAAATCTGTGAGAAATCAGATGATGAATTTACCATATTTGCCTGAGGACAGCACACCCTAAAGGCAATTGGGTGAAGTCAGTTCGAGGAAGGCAAAAGGGTACAGTCCTGTGCTGCATGAAGATGTTTTGGTCAACAATGGACTGCATCTACCACAGTGGTCCCCTAAGATTATAGTGGAGTTGAAAAATTCCTCTTGCCTAGTGATGTTGTAGCCATCATAACATGGCTTAATGCATTACCTTTTCTGTGTTTCCATATGTTTAGATACACAAATACTTACCACTGTGTTACATTTGCCTGTAGTATCCAGTAAAGTAACATGCTGTACAGGTTTGTGGCCTGCAAGCAATAGACTATACCATATAGCTTAGGTGTGTAGTAGGCTTTACCATCTAGGTTTGTGAACCCGCTAATAATAATAGTGATGAGTAAGATAGACCCAGCCCCCACTGTACTGTAGTTTATAGTCTAGCAGGGAGTCATACAAAATAGAAGTAAGCAAACAAAATAATTAGGGATTGTGAGGGCAGAATACCAGGAAGAATGATAATGAATAATGGAGGACCTACTGTAGATTGGATGGTCGAGAAAAGCCTGTCTGAAGATGTGATATTTCAGCTGACGCCCAAAGGATGGGAAGGAACCATTGATGTAAAGAGTTGGAAGTGGTATGTACCGGAAGGACGGGAAGGAGGTTACAAACAGCTTGCAATGAGGGAGGCCAATGTAGTCGGAGTGATATGAGCAAGAGGTGAGACTGGAGAAGCAGGCAAGGGCCAGATGGCCTTGAAGGACCATGGTACTAAGTTGGATTTTTATTCTAAGAGAAATGGGAAGTGCACGGAAGAGTTTCAAGTTGAGTTGGAACATAATCATCATTTCAAGTTTAAAAATATGCCTCTGGCCAGGCATGGTGGCTCACGCCTGTAATCCCAGCACTTTGGGAGGCCCAGGTGGGTGGATCACTTGAGATCAGGAGTTCGAGACCAACCTGGCCAACATGGTGAAACCCCGTCTGTACTAAAAATAGAAAAATTAGCCGGACATGGTGGCGAGCACCTGCAATCCCAGCTACTCGGGAGGCTGAGTCAGGAGAATCACTTGAAATTGGAAGGTGGAGGTTGCAGTGAGCAAAAATCGTGCCACTGCACTCCAGCATGGGCAAAAAGAGCGAAACTGTCTCAAAAGAAAAAAAAGAAAAAGAAAGAAAGAAAAGAAAATATGCCTCTAAGGCTGGGCATGGTGGTTCATGTCTGTAATCCCAGCATTTTTGGAGGCAGAGGCAGGAGGATTGCTTCAGCCCAGGAGTTTGAGACCAGCCTGGCCAACATGTCAAGACCACGTCTCTACAAAAAAAAAAAAAAAAAATTAGCCAGGTGTGATGGTGCACACCTGTGGTCCCAGCTACTTGGGAGGCTTAAGTGGGAGGTGGGAGGATCACGTGAGCCTGGAGGGTCGAGGCTGCAGTGAGCCATGATCGTGCCACACTGTACACCGGCCTGGGTGACAGAGTGAGACCCTGTCTCAGAAAAAAAAAAAAAAAAAAAAAGACACAGCAAAGGCCTGATCTGTGTGACTGCGGATTTTTTACCAGAAGATAATAAACTATATAAAAATTTAAAAACAAACAGTAACAACCACGTGGGTGAGTGTGGAAATCAGTAGCATGTACAAAAAGGTCTTTAAAGGCTTCTTTAAGATCGCAAAAGTAGAAAGCGCCTGATCCAGTTCATTGTACAGATTGGGAAAAATAAAGCCCAGAGGAGCAGTGCCAGGCCCAGGATCACACAGCAAGTCAATAGTGGCACTTGGCCCAGAAACCAGGGTTCTCACTATCGGCCTTCTATACTAACGGCCTCCTGGTCCTGCGCTGGGGTCTCCCACGAGGCCCACTGGGAGACCTATATACCAGCTCCTCAATCTGAGACCCAAGTATTGTAAGGGCCCAAAAGAAGGATTTGGATTTACATAATGCCCTGAGGACAGATTTCTGAAACCCTTCCTTCCTGTCCCCTAGTCACAAATACCCATGATTGTGAAAGCTATCCTGTAGCAACAAGACCAAGATGTAAACTTGGCCTAAAACTGGAAAGTTGTAGATAGGCTCTTGCACCTCCAACTTTCTTTCTCTGAATCCCTCTCACTCCCCAGGAGCCACACTCCCTACAACTGTGCATCCAGGCCTCTTATCCCCTTCCCCCAAATATACACAGATTTCCCTGCTCTGAGAAAGGAGATAGGTGTAGTGGACTTTGCTTGTTGCTTCCTGGTATCCATTCGCCCTTTCCCTGACATCCATTAGAAACTCAAAGATGGCTGGGTACAATGGCTCACCCCTGTAATCCCAGCACTTTGGGAGGCTGAGATGGGCGGATCATAAGGTCAAGAGATGGAGACCATCCTGGCCAACATGGTGAAACCCCATCTCTACTAAAAATACAAAAATTATCTGGGTGTGGTGGCATGAGCCTGTAGTCCCAGCTACTGGGAGGCTGAGGCAGGAGAATTGCTTGAATCCAGGAGGTGGAGGTTGCAGTGGGCTGAGATTGTGCCACTGCACTCCAGCCTGGCGACAGTGAGACTCCGTTTCAAAAAAAAAAAAAGATTTGCTGAATGAATGAATGAATGCACGAATGAATGAATGAATGATGAATGAATGAATATCTCTAATTCCCTTCTTTTTTTTTTTTTTTTTTTTTTTTGAGACGGAGTCTCGCTCTGTCCCCCTGGCTGGAGTGCAGTGGCGCGATCTCGGCTCACTGCAAGCTCCGCCTCCCGGGTTCCTGCCATTCTCCTGCCTCAGCCTCCCAAGTAGCTGGGACTACAGGCACCCGCCACCGCGCTGGGCTAATTTTTTGTATTTTTAGTAGAGACGGGGTTTCACTGTGGTCTCGATCTCCTGACCTTGTGATCCGCCCGCCTCGGCCTCCCAAAGTGCTGGGATTACAGGCGTGAGCCACCGCGCCCGGCTCTAATTCCTTTCTTAAAACTCTTCACTGGCTTTCCATTGCACTTAATTTAAGAATCATAATTCTGCCGGGTGCAGTGGCTCACGCCTGTAATCCCAGCACTTTGGGAGCCCAAGGCAGGAGGATCACTTGAGTCCAGCAGTTGGAGGCCATCCAGGGCAACATGGCAAAACCCTCTCTTTGCGAAAAATACAAAAATTAGCCGAGTGTGGTGGTGCACACCTGTAGTCCCAGCTTCCTGGGAGGCTGAGGCAGGAGGATGGCTGGAGTCTGAGAGGTGGAAGTTGCAGTGAGCTGTAATAGTGCCACTGTACTCCAGCCTGGGACCAAAATGTGTGTGTTTGTTTGTTTTCTGTTTTTGAGACAGTCTTGCTCTGTCGCCCAGGGTGGCGTGCAGTGGCACGATCAGAGCTCACTGCACCCTTGACCTCCCAGGCTCAAAGAATCAAAATTCTTAAGCTGGCCTGCCTGCAAGACCAAGCATCATCTGACCTGCCTAATTCTCTTGCCTCATCCTCCGCTGTGCTGTCCATTTGCATCTGAGAAAATAAATGATCAGTGATGATTCCCTTGGTACATTCTAGTTTTTACACCCCACCCTCCACCCCAGCAGCACTTATCCTCAACTGGCAAAGTTCTATTTATTCTTCAACACCCATTCCTTTTTTTTTTTTTTTTTTTTTGAGACGGAGTTTCACTCTTGTCACCTAGGCTGGAGTGCAGTGGCGTGATCTCGGCTCACTGCAACCTCCTCCACCTCCTGGGTTCAAGCGATTCTCCTGCCTCAGCCTCCGAGTAGCTGGGATTACAAGTGTGTGCCACCACACCTGGCTAATTTTTGTATTTTTAGTAGCAATGGGGTTTCACCATGTTGGCCAGGCTGGCAAGACCCATTCCTTTTTTTAAAAAATTCAATTCATTATTTTACATGATATAGAGATGAAATGATATAGACATGAAATAGCTCTTGCTATTTTGACCAGGTTGGTCTAGAACTCCTGTCCTCAAGCAATCCTTCTGCCTTGGCCTCCCAAAGAGCTGGGATTATAGGTATGAGCCACCACACCTGGCCTCAAGACCCATTTTAAAATTATATGTATATAGATGTCATGTATTATTTTACAAAAGACCCCTTTTTTTTTCTCTCTCTCTCTTTAGAGGCAATCTCACTCTGTCGCCCAGACTGGAGTACAGTGGGGCAATCTTGGCCCACTGCAACCTCCGCCTCCTGGGCTCTAGTGATTCTTCCACCTCAGCCTCCCGAGTAACTGGGACTACAGGTGTGCAGCACCACACCCGGCTAATTTTTGTATTTTTAGTAGAGATGGGATTTCACATGTTGGCCAGGCTAGTCTTGAACTCCTGATCTCAGGTGATCTGCCTGCCTTGGCCTCCCAAAGTTCTGGGATTAAAGGCGTGAGCCACGGCGCCCCGCCAAAAGACCCATTCTTAAAGTTTCTTTCTCCACTTTGGGAGGCCGAGACGGGCGGATCACGAGGTCAGGAGATCGAGACCATCCTGGCTAACACGGTGAAACCCCGTCTCTACTAAAAAATACAAAAAACTAGCCGGGCGAGGTGGCGGGCGCCTGTAGTCCCAGCTACTCGGGAGGCTGAGGCAGGAGAATGGCGTAAACCTGGGAGGCGGAGCTTGCAGTGAGCTGAGATCCGGCCGCTGCACTCCAGCCTGGGTGACAGCGCGAGACTCCGTCTCAAAAAAAAAAAAAAAAAAAAAAAAAAGTTTCTTTCTCTATGGATACTTTTTTTTTTTTTTTTTTTTTTTTTTTTTTTTTTTTTTTATTTGAGACGGAGTTTTGTTCTTGTTGCCCAGGCTGGAGTGCAATGGCACGATCTTGGCTCACTGCAATCTCCGTCTCCAGGTTCAAGCGATTCTCCTGCCTTAGCCTCCTGAGTACCTGGGATTACAGATATGCGCCACCATGCCCTGCTAATTTTGTATTTTTATTAGAGACAGGCGTTCTCCATGTTGGTTAGGCTGGTCCTGACCTCAGGTGATGTGCCCGCCTCGGCTTCCCAAAGTACTGGGATTACAGGTGTAAGCCACTGCGCCCGGCCTCTATGGAGACTTTTATTCCATCAGGTAATCAGTTATTTCTTTTTTTTTTTTTTTGAGACGGAGTCTCGCTTTGTCGCCCAGGCTGGAGTGCAGTGGCGCGATCTTGGCTCACTGCAAGCTCCGCCTTTCCGGTCCACGCCATTCTCCTGCCTCAGCCTCGGAGAACGGGGTTTCACCGTGTTAGCCAGGATGATCTCGATCTCCCGACCTCGTGATCCGCCCGCCTCGACCTCCCAAAGTGCTGGGATTACAGGCGTGAGCCACCGCGCCCGGCCGTATTCAGCTGTTTCTTTATGCTCCCAAAGCACTTAGTAGCTGCGTCTACCTGCACTTCATGATGGCTATCTGATACTTCTGTTATCTGAAGTTGGTGGGAGTCTGGTTTTTCTCTTCATTGTGTCTACTGAAACTTCCTCATGGTGAATTGTTTTCTTGTATATTTTATAAATTTAGATTATAAGCTAATGTTTGGAAAGTATCGATCCACCCCAGAGCTAGGAGGCTGCTGGCCCCCAACAGGTATTCATCCTCTTAACCCCTTACAAGGACACCTGCTTAGCACGTCCGCTTTATTGGCTTCAGGGGTCTTCAATAACCTGAGCTCACCACACCCTGTTAGAAGGTAATTGAAAGCATATACTTGGCTGGGCACGGTGGCTCACGCCTGTAATCCCAGCACTTTGGGAGGCCAAGGCGGGTGGATCACTTGAGGTCAGGAGACCAAGATCAGGCTCAGGGCTTAGACATCCCAATGGTAACTGAGACTTTGAGCTTTGACTCAGAGGAAGCACACGAGCCAGTTCCAGATAACACCCTAAGGCTCATCTTAGGGTGGAAGTCTAAAGTGGTAAAGCATTTTGGGAGAGTAATTTGACAGCATCTGTTCAATTTGAAATGTACACACCTATCAATCTTGCAATTCACTTCTCTGAAACTATTCTGTATATCCAAGATTAGTCACTGTAGCATTATTTGTGGCAGCAAGCATGGTGAAGCCCTGTCTCTACTGAAAATACAAAAATTAGCTGGGCCTGGTGGCAGCTTGCAATCCTAGCTACTAGGGAGGCTGAGGCATGAGAATCACTTGAACCCAGGAGGCAGAGGTTGCAGTGAGCTGAGATCGCACCACTGCACCAGCCTGGGCGACAGAGCGAGACTCTGTCTCAAAAGAAAAGAAATAAAATGAAAAGCAAGCATATACTCCAAGCATTATCTATTACAGTTGGCTTAGTCATTTACTTCACACTCCTACGGGCCTCAGAATACTTTGCGACAATCTTTACTATTTCCGACAGAGTGTACAGCTCAACATTCTTTATAGCCACAGGGTTTCATAGACTTCACATCATCATTGGCTCAACTTCCCTGCTGCCTTCTATGCCAACTACAATTTCACTTTATATCTAATCACTGTTTTGGATTTGAAGCTGCTGCTTGATACTGACATTTTGTAGATGTAGTATGGCTATGCCTGTACGTTTCTGCCTATTGATGAAGATCATGTTCTTTTAGTATTAAACAGTACAGTTGACTTCCAATCAATTAGTTTATATATAGGAATCCTGTGTAGCCTGCAATGGGGTTGTGGGGGGCAAGGCAGAAGTGGCCACTCCAGAGACGATTTACATGTATTTCTTCCAGGCATCTGAGAGATCATTTCAGAGTGGGTCTCTTTTTATATTAATTTCTCAGCTTTGAGATTCCCAGCCATGCAGGTGATGCAAATGTGAACGCCAGACTCATGGAGGGTAGGCATGTGGTTTCAAATTCTCAGGAGATCGTTTTTCCCTCCTGCCCAAAGACCAGGTCAAGATGGACGCATCCTTTTTGTCTCCCTTCGGTAGTAGGTGTTTGTTTTTCCCCTAGTTTGTTCTTTCACCGTGGGTGTAGCCCTTCGAGGGTCCTAGATTTATCAAGGGTCTCAGCTGCAACCTCTAATTTCATGTAAGCCCAAAACTTCAGTGCCCCAAATGTTTGTTTAAAAACCCAAGCTATTGCAGATTCAATTGTGCATGTTAAAGGATGTTCGTTGTTTTTATTTCCAGCATCTCCTTAGGTTGTGTAGCAGGAACTTCCCGATATTGTCAGAAAAGGAAATCCAACTCAGTATTTAGTACAGCTGTCTGTTTACTTGTCTATTTTCTCCATGAGTGTCAAGCTCTGGGAGGCCAGGAACTAAGGCTGACTCATCTCTGGGACAAAACACCAGGCCCAAGATCTGTCACAAAGTAAATGCTCAGTGCATTTGTTGATACTGAACCTCCACTTGGATGCTTCTAATGATGGGGAGCTCACTTTCTCCCAAGGTGGCCTCTTTCCTTTAGAGAGGGTGTGTGTTACCTGAGTGACCACCTGGTTAATGGGGGACAGCTTGCCCCTCATTTATGTACAACCTTCCCAACACTCAGCTTGTCCATCCAGATTCTGCAGAGGGGGGCTCAGGGCTTAGACAACCCAATGGTAACTGAGACTTTGAGCTTTGACTCAGAGGGAAGCACATGGGCCAGTTCCAGATGACACCCTAAGGCTCATCTTAGGGTGGAAGTCTAAAGTGGTAAAGCATTTTGGGAGAGTAATTTGACAGCATCTGTTCAATTTGAAATGTACATACCTATCAATCTTGCAATTCACTTCTCTGAAACTATTCTATATAGCCAAGGATAGTCACTGTAGCATTATTTGTGGCAGCAAACAATTGAAAACCGCCCAAATGTCTGTCAATAAGAGTAACTAAATAAATTCTCTGTAGTCAAGTCATACAGTGGAAAACTGTGAGGCTTTTGTTTTTGTTTTTTTGAGACAGGGTCTCACTCTGTCGCCCAGACTAGACTGCAGTGGTGCCATCACGGCTCAATGCAGCCTCAACCTTCTGGGCTCAAGGGATCTTCCCACCTTAGCATTCCAAGTAGCTGGGACTACAGGTGCACACTACCACACTTGGCTAATTATTTTTCATTTTTATTTTTGTAGAGACGAGGTCTCACTATATTGCCCAGGTTGGTCTTAAACTCCTGGGCTCAAGAGATCCTCTAACCTAGACCTCCCAAAGTGTTGGGATTACATGCATGAGCCACCACACCCGGCCTATTTTTTTTTTTTTTTTTGAGATGGAGTCTCGCTCTTGTCACCCCGGCTGGAGTGCAGTGGCGCGATCCCGGCTCACTGCAACCTCAGCCTCCCAGGTTCAAGCGATTCTCCTGCCTCAGCCTCCTGAGTAGCTGGGATTGCAGGCGCCTGCCACCAAGCTCAGCTAATTTTTGTACTTTTAGTAGAGACAGGGTTTCGCCATGTTGGCCAGGTTGGTCTGAAGCTCCTGACCTCAGGTGATCCGCCTGCCTCGGCCTCCCAAAGCGCTGGGATTACAGGTGTGAGTCACTGCGCCCAGCATGTTTTTCGTTTTTGTTTTTGTTTTTTTTTAATAAGGTAGATCTATGTATATTGACATAAGTAGAGTTCCAAGACATGTTACTGTGAGTCTGTAAGACAGAATGTATAATATCAAGAAAACAGGCAAACCTAAAAGCAGTGTAAATTGGTACCTCGTGTAGGCTATTTAGTAATATCAGTCTTTTTTTTTTTTTTTTTTTTGAGATGGAGTCTTGCTCTGTCACCCAGGCTGGAATGCAGTGGCGTGATCTCGACTCACTTTAACCTCCACTCTTGGGTTCAAGCGATTCTCCTGCCTCAGCCTCCCGAGTAGCTGGGAATATGGGCATGCACCACCACAGCCAGCTAATTTTTGTTTTTTTTTTAGACAGAGTCTTGCTCTGTCGCCCAGGCTGGAGTGCAGTGGCCGGATCTCAGCTCACTGCAAGCTCCGCCTCCCGGGTTTACACCATTCTCCTGCCTCAGCCTCCTGAGTAGCTGGGACTATAGGCGCCCGCCACTGCCCCGGCTAGTTTTTTTGTATTTTTTTTAAGTAGAGACGGGGTTTCACCATGTTAGCCAGGATGGTCTCAATCTCCTGACCTCGTGATCTGCCCGTCTCGGCCTCCCAAAGTGCTGGGATTACAGGCTTGAGCCACCGCGCCCAGCCTAATTTTTGTATTTTTAATAGAGACAGGGTTTCGCCATGTTGGCTAGGCTGGTCACAAACTCCTGACCTCAGGTGATCCACCTGCCTCGGCCTCCCAAAGTGCTGGGATTACAGGTGAGTCACCATGCCTGGCCTAAGTCAACTTTTAAAATGCTCTTTAAACTTTTAAAATAACCTCAACTGACTAATCCCCACTAATAGATATTTATATTACAAATAAATATGCAAAATAATGGGTAAAAATATCAATTGCCACATTGTAATAACAAAATATTGGAAACAAACTTTTTCTCCTTATGAGATGGGATATATAGAGTGCATCTATTTGATGGGATACTATGCAGGTTTGAAATAAAATGAGGCTGCTCTCCATATTGATATGGAAAGGTCTGCAAGATAGAGTATGAAGTGATGAAAAAACAAGGTGCAGAATAGTGTCTCTATGTTTATGAAAAATACATGTATTATATGTTGGATTTTATAATTTTATTTTTTTATTAATTTTTTGAGACAGCATCTCACTCTGTTGCCCAAGCTGGAGTGCAGTGGTGCAATCATGGCTCACTGCAGCCTCAATCTCCTGGGCTCGAGCAGTCCTCCCACCTGAGCCTCCCGAGTAGCTGGGACCACAGGGCTACACTACCACACCCAGCTAATTTTTGTATTTTTTGTAAAAACAAGGTTTCACCATGTTGCCTAGGCTGGTCTCAAACTCCTGGGCTCAAGTGATGCTCTAGCTTCAGCCTCCCAAAGTGCTGGGATTACAGGTATGAGCCAACACACCCACTCTGCATCAGATTTTAAATGCATAGAATTCCTCTGGAAGGAATCACAGGGAACTGGAATTGGTTACCTCCAGGAAGGAAACCAATAATTGGGAACTGGGAAGGGAAGGACACCTGCTTTTCACTGTACTCCCTATTGAAGTTTTGTAATTTTGAACTATTGCCTCACAATTAAGTAAGGAAGTAAAAAACGTTAAACCATAATTGTAAAACTGGAAGCAAAATGAGCTGTACAAAACAAAACACTTCCTATATGTATGTACACGTTGTGTAGAAAAAGAAAAGAAGGATACACTTCAAACTGGTGGCAGTAGCAGAAGGTCTCTGGGACTGGATAACGAAGGGTGGTCAAGGATGACCTTGGCTTTATCTTTTCGTCGTTGTTGGGTTTTTTGTTTGTTTGTTTGTTTGTTTTGAGATGGAGTCTTGCTCTATCGCCAGACTGGAATGCAGTGGCACGATCTCGGCTCACTGCAACCTCCACCTCCTAGGTTCAAGCAATTCCCCTACCTCAGCCTCCCAAGTAGCTGGGACTACAGGTGTGTGCCAGTATGCCTGGCTAATTTTTTGCATTTTAGTAGCGAGAGAGTTTCACCATGTTGGGCAGGATGGTCTCGATCTCGTGACCTCGTGATCCGCCCGCCTCAGCCTGCCAAAGTGCTGGGATTACAGGCGTGAGCCACTGCACCCGGCCTGTTGTTGTTGTTTTTTAACATATAGGGTCTCGCTCTGTTTTTTGTTGGTTTGTTTGCTTCGGGGTTTTGTGTTTGTTTGTTTCGGTTTTTTTGTTTATTTGTTTTGAGATGTCATCCAGACTGCAGTACAGTGGTGCAATCATGGCTCATTGAAGCCTCAACCTTCCAGGCTCCAGCAATCCTCCTACCTCAGCCTCTGGAATAGCTGGGGCTACAAATGCATGACACCACATGTAGCTTTTATTTTTATTTTTATTTTTTGTAGAGACAGGGGTCTCATCATGTTGCCCAGGCTGATTTTGAACTCTGGGGCTCAAGCAGTCCTCCTGCCTCAGCCTCCCGTGGAGCTGGGATCACAGGTGTGAACCACCATGCCTGGCCTTGCTTAGATTTTTATATAATATTTCTGTTAATTGTTACTTTTTTTTGAGATGGAGTCTAGTTCTGTCGCCCAGGCTGGAGTGCAGTGGCACGATCTTGGCTGGTTGCAACCTCCGCCTCGCGGGTTCAAACGATTCTCCTGCCTCAGCCTCCCTAGTAGCTGAGATCACAGGCGCCCGCCACCATGCCCGGCTAATATTTGTATTTTTAGTAGAGATGGAGTTTTGCCATGTTGGCCAGGCAGCTGGTCTCAAACTCCTGAACTCAAGTGATTTGCCCACCTCAGCCTCCCAAACTGCTGGGATTACAGGCGTGACCCCCGTGCCCAGTCTGTTACATCATTTAAAATCCATTTTAATCTTTAAAGGTAGGCTTCAGGTGGATGGAATACAGCCACAGCCTGGCAAAGGAATGAGGCTGACTCTCCTCCTTCCGAGGGAAGGATTCATGTTGTGCTCTTTGTCTCACTTGCCTTCCCCAAGGACAGCCTGGCTCAGGGGAGGCACCGGGGCTATTCCTGGCGTCATTCCAGAGAGCCTCTCTTGTCACCTCTCACCCACTTGGCTCCCTGTCACCAGTGTTCTGGGCTGGGCTGAGAAGCAGCACGGATTGACTATTGGGTTGTATCTCCAGAAGCTCCATCAATGTCAGGTTAGGCAGAGCCAGCCCAGGAAACATGGAACATCTATCTGCCTCTGGCCTCTTACCTCTTTGTGTTCCTATGAAGCCCCACTTTTTTTTTTTTTTTTTTTTTTAGATTTTGGCAGTTACTTGGAATATTCTTTCCCTTTGATACTCCACTACCTTTTTCCTCATACCCCAATTTATATTTCTGTGTCATCTCATTCAGTGGAGAGGAGGCATCTGAAAAACCCATCAGCTAGATGTGTAGGGATTTAATGTTCCTACATTAATTGTATTTTAGGAGGCATCTAAAAAGGACGATGCTTAACTATGAGGAGAGACACGATAATGATGGAATTCCTGGTACCGGTGGAGAAGAGATCCTGAGGCAGAAAGGCCTTGCTATCACTCTTCAGTCATGTTGATAGGCAGTGCCACAAAGGGCTTAAGAACGTGGCACTGAGGCTGGGCACCATGGCTCATGCCGGTAATCCTAACACTTTGGGAGGCCCAGACAGGAGGATTGCTTTAGCCCAGGAGCTGAAGACCAACTTGGGCAATATGGGGAGACCCCGTCTCTATACACAACAACAACAACAAAAAATTAGCCAGGCATGGTGATGCACACACGTAGTCCCAGCTAATGGGGAGGCTGAGGTGGGAGGATTGCTTGAGCCTAGGAGGTTGAGGTTTCAGTGAGCTGTGATTGCACCACCACACTCCAGCCTCGGCAACAGAGTGAGACCCCATCTTAAAAAAAAAAAAAAAAGAATGTGGGGTTGCCATTCTTTTGGAGCCAGGCTGCAGGCTGACAGATTCGTATCTGTCACTTAGCAGCTGTTGAACCTTTGACAAATAACCTCTCTGTGCCTCAGTTTCCAAATCTGCAAGATGGAGATAAGAGTAGCTCCTTTATAGGACTGTTGTGAGGCTGTAATGAGATATTACATGAAAAGCCTGTAGTCCCAGCTACTCAAGAGGCTGAGGCCGGAGTACCACTGGAGCCTCGAGTTCAAGTCCAGCCTGAGCAACATAGTGAGACCGCCATCTCTAATTAAAGAGAAAAAAGAGAGAGATTTAATCTCTCTGTAATCCCCATCACTTTGGGAGTCTGAGACAATTGGATCTCTGGAGCCCGGGAGTTTGAGACCAGCCTGGGCAACATGATGAAACCCCACCTCTACTAAAAATACAAAAATTAGCCGGGCATGGTGGCTCATGCCCATAGTCTCATATACTCAGCAGGCTGAGGCACAAAGAATTGCTCGAGCCCAGGAGGCAGAGGTTGCAGTGAACCGAGATCGTACTTGGGTGACACAGCAAGACTCTTTCTCAAAAAAAAAAAAAAAAAAAAAAAATCAAAGGGCCTCTGATCTATGCCAACCACTCCTTAAAATCCCTTTGGTTCTCTCCAATCTCTCACATCCCACCACTGCCTCTCAGTGGCCTTCACTCACCAAACCTGTTACTCTCCATGAAAAACTGTACCCCCAGGCCCTTTCCCTCAGGCCTCACTTTTTTCTTTTTTCCCTCTCACCTCCCCATCCTGTCTCTGTTACCCTGTTATCTCAGTTCCATATCTCAGAAGCCTAGAAAGCAGGCAGACAAGACAGAACTCTCCTTAAAAAGTGAGGGGCAGGCCAGCTGTGGTGGCCTATACTATAATTCTAGCACTTTGGGAGATCAAGGCAGGCAGATCGCTTAAGACCAGGAATTGGAGTCTAGCCTGGGCAACACAGTGAGACCTGGTCTCTACAAAAAAATTTAAAAATTAGCCAGGCATGGAGGTGTGTGCTGTAGTCCCAGCTACTCAGGAGGCTGAGGCAGGAAGATTGCTTGAGCCCAGGAGTTCAAGGCTGCAGTGAGCCATGATTACACCACTGCACTGTAGCCTGGGTGTCAGAGACCCCATCTCTAAAACATAAAAAATGTGAAGGCCGGGCGCAGTGGCTCACACCTGTAATCCCAGCACTTCGGGAGGCCAAAGTGGCAGGACTGCTTGAGTCCAGGAATTCAAGACCAGCCCAGGCAACAAAGTAAGATCACATCTGTACGAAAGAAAGAAAGAGAGGAACGGAGGGAGGGAGGGAGGGAGGGAAAAATTCACCAGACATGGTGGCACAGGCTTGGATAATTTTTTAAAAATTATTTGTACAGGCCGGGCGCGGTGGCTCAAGCCTGTAATCCCAGCACTTTGGGAGGCCGAGACGGGCGGATCACGAGGTCAGGAGATCGAGACCATCCTGGTTAACACGGTGAAACCCCGTCTCTACTAAAAAATACAAAAAACTAGCCGGCCGAGGTGGCGGACGCCTGTAGTCCCAGCTACTCGGGAGGCGGAGGCAGGAGAATGGCGTGAACCCGGGAGGCGGAGCTTGCAGTGAGCTGAGATCCGGCCACTGCACTCCAGCCTGGGTGACAGCGCGAGACTCCGTCTCAAAAAAAAAAAAAAAAAAAAAAAAATTATTTGTACAGAAGGGGCCCCACTGTGTTGTCCAGGCTGGTCTTGAATTCCTGGCGTCAAACCATCCTCCCACCTTGGCTTCCCAAAGTTCTGGGATTACAGGCGTGAAGCCTGTGTGCACTGATTTTCTGTTGCTGTGTAACAAAACCTCCACAAACCTAGGGGCTCATGACAGCACCTGTTTATTAGCTCACAATTCTCTAAGTCAGAAGTCTGGGCACAGCTCATCTGGGTTCTCTGCTTGGGATACCACAAGGCTGAAATCAAGGTGTTGGTCAGGTATGTCCTCATGTGGAGGCTCAACTAGAGAAAGATCAACTTCCAAGCTCCCTCGGGATGTTGGAAGAATTCATTTTCTTGTGACCATATTAGTGAGGCCCTGTTTTCTCACTTTCTGTTGGCAGGGGACCACTCTTAGCTTGTAGAGGTCCCTCTTGGGTCCTCATCAGGTGGCCCTCTCCACACATGGCAGTTTGGTCCTTCATGGGAGCACCAGCTGCTCGAAAAAAATGACTCTGTTAGGTAAAAATACTGTACGTTTTTGAAACATGCACCAACTGTTTAGCTCTGTGATTGTGGGCAAGTTTCTTCAAGCAACCTGAGCCTCAATTTCCTTATTTGTAAAGCTGGGAAAACAACAATGCCCATCTTGGAGGGTTACGGGCACATAGAAAAATAATCAATAAATATAAGCTGCTGTTTGTATTCTTTTTTTTTCTTTTTTTTTTTTAACAGAGTCTTGCTCTGTCGTCCAGGCTGGAGTGCAGTGGTGTCATCTCGGCTCACTGCAACCTCCGCCTCCCAGGTTCAAGCGATTGTCCTGCCTCAGCCTCCCGAGTAGCTGGGATTACAGGCATACACCACCATGCCCGGCTAATTTTTGTATTTTTAGTAGAGATGGGGTTTTGCCATGTTGGCCAGGCTAGTCTCGAACTCCTGACCCCAGGGGATCCACTGCCTCCCAAAGTGCTGAGATTACAGGTGTGAGCCACCGCACCCAGCCTACATTAGTTCTAACGAATAGACAGGGTCTAGACACAGAGAGATTAGATGAGTGAGGGGCAGGGTTCCCTACATGGAGGAAACTGCAAGAGCAAAATTCTGGAAGCAGGAAAGCTGGTGGTTTATTTGCAAAGGGTATGTGTGTGCATATGTGTACAGAGAACTCTGAAAGAGTAGGTGAACACAGCTCTGCTTATCCCTCCAGTCAGAATTTACCAGCTGCTTACTGTGTACCCGGTACCATGAAAGGGTGCCCCGCCAGCAGTGTGAATTCAGCCTGGGAGCGAGAGGGAGCCAAGGAAGAGCCATGAGTTGGAGAGGGAAGTGGTCTGAGCTTCAGGAAGTTAATTTGCTCCTAGCAGAGTGGTTGACTCAGCAGGAGGGAACCCCCTTCTCTTCTGCACCCTCTCCTCCCTAGCCTCAAAGCCTGCTAAGGACCCAGTTCCCAAGCAGAGACCCAGGAGGGAGCTGCAGAATCTGGCCCTGTCTGGGCAAGACAGATAGGATGCAACTCCAGATGCCAGTTCCTTTTCTTTTGCTCCTGGATGGCCCCAAAGCTATCCCTTCTAACCACGATGGTCAAGGAGGGATAGAACAATTTCTCTTTTAAATGTTGCACGTGGGGTTGGGCACAGTGGCTCACACCTCTAATCCCAGTACTTCAGGAGGCCAAGGTAGGATGACTGCTTAAGCCCAGGAGTTTGAGACCAGCCTGGGCAACATAGGAAGACCCCCGTCTCTAAAAAAAAATTAGTAAAATAAAGTTCTAAACGTGGGAAATCATGCTGGGCACTCAACTACAGCAGCTTACTTGGGTACTTGTCCACACTCACAAACATACCCCTGGGACCCCAAAGGCACTGTCAGACGGACTCAGACCATGGCAGACGGACTCAGACTAAGCCAGGCTTTTGGCTTGCTGCCACCTGCCTCTTCTCTCTGAAATGAATCCTGTCCTGATCATCACCTCCTTGCTGACAGGGCCATTAAGTACAGTTCACACAAACAAGCCACGATGCCTTGAAGTTGAGCCTGGGAGGTATGTTAAGGGAGCATGGAGCCAGCCATTCTGCTGATGGGGAAACTGAGACAAAGAAAAAGGAAGTGACTTGCCCAGGCTCAGGCAGTGAGCCCAGGACAGACCAAGACTGAAATCTGACAGTCAGGCCAAGGTTTATACACACACACACACACCCCGCCCACAATTTGAGTTACTCTCAAATGTAGACATCTGTGGATTGAACAAAGGTGTTTTTTTTTTTTTCTGAGCCAGAGTCTTGCTCTGTTGCCCAGGCTGGAGTGCAGTGGTACGATCTTGGCTCACTGCAACCTCTGCCTCCTGGGTTCAAGTGATTCTTCTGCTTCAGCCTCCTGAGTAGCTGGGATTAAAAGTACCCGCCACCACGCCTGGCTAATTTTTGTATTTTTAGTAGAGACAGAGTTTCACCATGTTGGCCAAGCTGGTCTGGAACTCCTGAACTCAAGTAATGTGCCTGCCTTAGCCTCCCAAAGTGCTGGGAATTACAGGTGTGAGCCACCCGGATCACAACAAAGCTTTTTGAATAGAAGTTCTTGGAATATGGCCTCTTGTTAATGTGTAGGCCCATCTGTTGGGGTAATTTGGGGATTATGCCTGCTCTAGCTGGCTTTACCAATGAAATGTTTTCCCCTCTCTGTCTTAGTTTTTTCACCGGTAAGATAGGAAGAATTTATTATCTATGTCAGAGGGATTCCTCTCAACCTCACTCTCTATCTCAGGGCAGGGGGCAGGGGAGGGTGGGGAAGGAGGGGAGTGGTGAGCCAGTTCTCCAGCCAAGCGCAGAGACTGGCTCATACCCGCAAGTACACACAAGGTCCTTTGAGCGACACACACAGGCTGACACATCACTTAAGGGGGCAAGGAGGGGGGCAGGCAATGGGAGTGGCAAGCAGTGGGGAGCCCCCAGGTGAGGGCAAGCCCAAGGAATAGAAGGGCGGCCTCATTTTTTTTTCTTTTTTTTTTTTTCGAGATGGAGTCTTGCTCTGTCGCCCAGGTTGGAGTGCAGTGGTGCAGTCTCGGCTCACTGCAACCTCTGCTGCCCAAGTTCAAGCAATTCTCCTGCCTCAGCCTCCCGAGTAGCTGGGACCACAAGCTCACACCACCACGCCTGGCTAGTTTTTTGGTATTTTTTAGTAGAGACAGGGTTTCACCATGTTGACCAGGCCGGTCTCGAACTCCTGACCTCAGGTGATCTGCCTGCCTCGGCCTCCCAAAGTGCTGGGATTGCAGGCATGAGCCACTGCGCCCTGCCTGAAGGGTGGCCTCTTGACCTCCAGTCCTGGAGCCCATGAAATTGGGCAGGTACTCACACCTGGGCATGGGTTAGATGGGCGTGGGTCCCTATTAACTCTGAGCATGAGCTCATGTGCACGTGTGTATGTTTATATATGGGTGCCTTCATTGTATGCACAGATACGCCTGATTATCCATGTGTGTGCATAGGAATGGCACCCTCTGTCTGCTTGGAAATGAGACTCCAGAGTTACCCAGCATGATGCTCACTGCCTCATTTTTTTTTTTTTTTTTTTTTTTTTTTTTTTGAGACAGTGTCTCCCTATGTTGCCTAGGCTGAAGTGCAGTGGCATGATCACACCTCACTGCAGCCTCAACCACCCAGGCTCAATTGATCCTCCCACCTCAGCCTCCTGAGTAGCTGGATCTACAGGTGCAGGCCACCACACCTAGCTAATTCTTGTATTTTTAATAGAGACAGGGTTTTGCCATGTTGACCAGGCTAGTATCGAACTTCTGGGCTCAAGTGATCCTCCTGCCTCGGCCAAAGTGCTATGATTACTGGCCTGCACCACTGCGCCCAGCTCCGCTGCCTCTTTTTACAGCCCACTGGCCCAGACCAGGGTCTCAGGATACTAAGCCCACTTTCTGGGGCCAGGGTCAGTAGATGGCTTTGCTGCTGTGTGATTCTAAGCAAGTATCTTGACCTGCGTGTGCCTCAGTGGACTTCAGTTTCCTCACCTATAAAATGAGGGGTTTGGATGAGTTGAGGTCTGAAGTATTCTCCGGCCCAGATAATAAATCTTTGTAGTGGACAGGAAGAATGGGTCCCAGGGGTTTCAGGAGGGGACTTCCATGGGTACCTGTGACTCTACAGAGAAATGGAAGACTGAGATCTGACTTAGCAGCCTAGAAATGGGGTTCAGCTAATGCTGGGAACAGAGTCCAGTCACTTAGGGTACCGGAGTGTAGCCAACAGCCCCCTTTTCTGGGCTTGGGGAACCAGAACCATGTGCTCAACAGACCATTGCCTGTACACAGGGCAGAGTGCAGGTGTACATTCCTGAACCAGCCACCCTTCTTAAGCTTCAAGCTATAACTACTGAGCCTTCGATGAAAGTCTCCTCTATGCCAGACCCCCACAAGCTGGGTGGGGGCAATACGTGGACAAAGACCCTGCCCTTGGGATGCCAACCATTCACTTGAGAAGACATACACACATACAATGAGTGATCATCATTTACTGTTTACTGAACAAATAAATGACTGTCCATCAAGGTAGCCATCAACTGGTGGGAAGGAACAAGGAAGGCTACCTCGAGGAAAAAAGGGTAAGTAGAACCTCTTTCTCTCTCTATTTTTTTTTTTTTTTTTAAGAGACAGGGTCTGGCTCTGTCATCCAAGCAGGAATGCAGTGGCTTGATTATAGCTCACTGTACCTAAACCCAAGTGATCTTATCTCAGCCTCCTGAGTAGCTGGGACTACAGGTGCATGGCATCTGGCTAATTGTTTCATTTTTTGCAGATAACGGGTCTCGCTATGTTGGCCAGGCTGTTCTTAAACTCCTGGCCCCGAGCAAGCCTCCTGCCTTGGCCTCCCAAAGTGCTTGGATTATGGGTGTGAGCCACCACACCTGGCCAAGTAGAATCTTGAAGACAGGAAAGATCTGGATTTCAGAAAGTTCTGAAGAAGGCATTCCAGGCAGAGGAAACAGCTTGAGCAAAAGGGTGGAGGTGAGAAAGTGCCGTAGAGTGAACGAGGAGTTTGACTTTAGCACAAGATGCATGCAGGAGAAGAGGAGGTGAAGCTGGACAGAACTGGGGCTGGAGCATGAGGGGCATGAGTACTGTGTTAGGAGTGTGGGGCTTTAGGAGCCACATCAGGTTTTAGAACAAACAAGTGGCTTGACAGGAGAGATGTGTTAGGGATTATTTAGTTAAAGTCAGCAAGTAGGTCTGAGAGGGTATGAAGTTAGCAGGAAGTGGCTGTGATGGGCAGGGGCTCAGAGTTGCATGGAATGAGGACACTTTGGGTATAACACTCCAAGGGCCACAAGGCGACTCCCCTCTCCACCCCTCAGCCTCAGGTTATTTTTTTCTGGCTTCTTCCTCTGTCCCTAGGGTTAAGGAGTCCCTTGGGGGTTTCAGATGAGGCTGGGACAGAGTTTTATCACTAGTGCATTAACCTCTGGCCTAGGTCACCTCTGGCCTCCTTTTGGGCTAGATGGGCAGTTCTCAGACCCTCCCCCACCAGCCCTGCTGTGCTGACCTAGAACCTCTGGCCCTGGAGATTCTGATATGTGTATTTGTGGTCTCTTCTCAGGCATCTCCCAGGCCACTGGGAGAGCTGGGGCCTAGAACGTGGGGTGGGCGGAATACTGAGGGCAGAGAGTTTGGAAGAATCTTACAATGGCAGCTCTAGAGGGAAGCCTGGATATGTTGTTTGACAAACTGAGACCCAGAGAGGTAACATGACTTGAGGTCACACAGCAAGTCTAGGGCACCGACAGGACTGAAAGCTAGGACTCTGGGGAGCCTGAAGCGCCCTGAGGTTTAGACCATCTGGTGCATGTAGAGAATGGAGAGGGTCAGGGCTGGGAGCTATAGGTTCAAATCCTGGCTCTGCCATTGACTGTACTTTTGAGACCTAGGAAAGTCACTTGAGCTCTGTGAGTCTGTTTCCTCAACTGTAAAACGGGGAAAATATCCACCTTTTGGGGTTGTTGTGAAGATTAAAAAAAAACACACATAAAGCACCATAGCACAGGTCGTGGCACACAGTAAGTGTTCAATACATGTCAGCTAGTGGTATGGTGGTGCAAAAGTAGGTGCCTAATAAATGTTGAATGCATTGTTGAATATGAGTTCACACGCTAACAGTGAGATTGTGAGACTCAGCTTCCCCACGTGTAAATCAGGACTCCTAATCAGCCCCTGTCCTGCCGCTTCTGTACAGCCCCAGTAGCAACGTGGATTAAGTAAGGTGTGAAAACGTTCAAGTGCAGAGCCCTCTCAGGTCAATGTTTACTCAGCACAGGGCAATTCCTCTCAAGTCCTACTCTGCGAAATTTCCCGTCAGCTTCACTAACTTCTCTACATTCCCAGATGCTCCCCCGGAACCGGGGGTGGGGGATGTCCCTCTTCTCTCAAGCCTGCAGAGCTGAAGAAAAACCGGGGTGGGAAAGCAGAAAGTGTGAGCCCGAGGAGGGAGGGAGAGCAGGGAGAAGGGCAGTGGGGAGAATGGAGGTGCACAGACGTGGTGTGGATCAAGAACAGGGTCCGCATCGCGGGACTTGGACATGGGATGCAGTGAAAGGATTTGGGGAGCAGTGGGAGAGGTGAGGGTGCTTCGATCCGGGAAGAGTCAGGAAAATGAGGAGCCGGTAGGAGGGAGTGGAGATCCTCCTCGCGGAGAGCTCGCCGCGGCGCAGGGCTCCCAGCTCCCCGCAGCTGCCTCCCCGAACACTCACCCTCCCGGTTCCGAGAACGTTTCCCGGCCCGAGCGCCCGGCCCGCAAACCGGGAGGGGAGGGGCGGGACGGGGGGGATCCGCAGCCCGGGATTGGCCGCCGCCCCGCCAGCCGGTGACGCGAGGCGGGCGGGCCTCTTTGTGACATCACAATCAGCTGTTTGAACGTTCCAATTTGTGCCGTGAGCCCCGCCGCAGCGGCCGCACAGACTCAAAGCCCGGCGGGCGAGCTCAGCAGCCCGGAGCGACCGCGGCCCCGCCGCCGCCTCCCCCGCGAGCCCCCGCGATGCGGCCTGGCCTGTGAGCGGCCGGCGACCCTGGGACGCCCCGCCGCACAACTACCTCAACTCCGTGCCGCCCCCCTCCCGCCCCCAGGTGAGTCCCGACCCGGGTGGGCCTAGGGGGCTCCCCCGCCACGGACACGCCCTGAGCCCCCCGCGCCCAGGCCTTTGTCTCTCTCCGCCGGCGGCCGCCGGGGCCGCGTTCCCGGCTCCCAATTGGTTGCCGCACGCCCGGTAGACCATGACGTCGTTCTATTTGCATATGACATTGAGACGTCACCAAGGCCGGCACCGCCCCCACAGGCTCGGGTCGCTTGTCCTCCCGTGACCCGGTAGCCGCTGTGTCGGGGCTGGGCCCTGGGTGAGACGCTGCAATCCAAAGGGGGCTGCAGGGGGTCGGCGATTTCCTAGGGCTAATCCAGGGGCTGGGGTCAGGCCTCTGATCCCCTACTTTCTCTTTGCAACCTGAGAAGGAGTCACACGGCGCTGCTGGGCCTAGGTCGAGGGGGTCGTCAGGAGTTCGGGGCTACCTTGGACTCCAGGTGGTTGGTACAGCACCAGATGGTGGTGGGATCCCCTCCCTCCGGCTCCAGACTCCGCCCCCAGGGACTAACAGAATAACATCCTCCTAATCCCTGATTTGTGTGCATCGCCTTAGCTGATGTCACTCCCAGACCCAAAATGAGGGGTCTTAGACCCCAGTTCATGGAAGGGGCAACAGGCTCAGAGAGGAGAATTAGCTCACTCGAGGTCACACAACCAATTAGAGTCATGCTCACTGAGTGACAGATGCATTATTAGCCAGGGGCATAGACATAATAGAGGCTCAATACAAGTGGTAAGATACACATCTTCCTTTCGCTGGGGACCTGATCTTGGGCTCAGCCTCATCACGGTTTGATAGGCTCCTAGGTCTCCTTACTCCTGGACCTTTTTCCAGGGAATCTCTGGAGATTGGTTCACGTTTTGTGGTCCTGACCCCTTCTGTCCTCACTGTACCTTGGAGTCCTAGAGTCCAATAAAATCGCTGCCTCCCAGCTGTTTGGATCACAGAGAGGTGAGTCGTTGGCTGCCTCGGGGTGTCTCCAGGGCTGATGTTGGGGTTGGAGGGTGGGGTGAGGGTTCCCTCTATTGGCCCTTTACCTCCCCAACTTCCTAGGTTGTCAGCTAGGAAGGGCCTGACCTGGCCTAGTGCAGACAACTCCAAGTGTTTTGCTGCTCCCTCCTCACCTTTGCCCACAGAGAGTATAGGAAAAGGGATAGGATAAGGAGAGTTTCTGACTTAAGTGGATGGGCCTAGAGGCTGAACCAGGAACTCCATTCCTGCTGGGAGTTTGCTCAAGGATGAGCAAACTCTGGGAGTTTGCTGGGGGTAGGGACGGCTTAGGGCACAAATGCTATTCTGGGCAGAGCTGCTGTAGTTATTAAAGGGAATGGTTCTCCCTGGAGCAGAACTGGGAATGTGAGAACCAGGAAGCTGGCAGGGCTGGGAAAGGAAATCTGGGAGGCTTCCCAAGTGGTCAGGAGAGGGGGCAGGCACTGGCTGGCTGGTGCTGCTGTCACTCCTGGCTGTCACTGACTTGCTGTGTGACCTCAGACAGGGAGCTTCTCCCCCGAGCCTCCCTCCCCTAAACCTATCTGAAATTTGAGGAGGCACAGTGCAGGCTCTGGTACACAGTGGGTCTTCAGGAAGTGCATGCTAAATCTTGGTGCCAGTAACCCCAGACCCTTTTGTAGCTAGGCGAGGGGTGCTGTGGCTAGGTCAAGGTCTTTTTCACCTCCCTGTACCCCTGCATCATTGTATTCTTGGGGATTGTTTGCTGAGTCTTTCCTGACATCCTCCTAATCTGGACTGGATGCACAGTAACGTGGGACTAGGACTGCCCTGCCACTATCCAGCCATGTATTTTTGGATAGATTATGTGTTCTTTCTGATCATCACATTGTAAAATGGGCTGGGTGAATATGATGGTCCCTGAAACAACTCTTAACTTCTCTTTCATATTCCATGAAGTAGTAGGTTCTTGGAAGGAGGATGTGCCTCATTAAGGCCTTGATATTCCCTTCCTTCAAGAGGGGCCAAACTTTCTGGGCTTTTGGCAATGGAGTCACCAGCTCCCTGTGGCTACAGATGGGTTGGGATACATGAATTGTGCTGGGCGGACACTAGTTGGGGGTGGCGCCACCTTCTTAACCCTTGTAGATCTCCCACCCCCATCCCACCAGGGAAGCCAGCATCTTGAGCCTCCTGTGAGTCTGCAAATGTGGAAATATTCTCAGGGTATGGAAGTGAGGTGATTCTGCAGCAAGTGTGAAAACACTTCCAGGGAATGGGGGAGGTAGCAATAAGCATGGCAATACTGCAGGTGGATTAGCAGAAAGAGGAGAAATACCTCCAGGGAAGTCTGGACCTGCCCCCAGGAAGTTCTACAGGAAGTGTGGAAACACCCTTAGAGAATGGTGACAAGTGGCTCAGCAGCAAAACCATTGAGCATCTTTAGGGAACAGGTGTGGAGAGTCAGTCAGGCTTCAGGTACTGGGGAGTATGGCCAGCAGCCCCCAGCCAAGCTCTAGTCCTGAGGTAGGCTGGCATGGGGAGGGGGTAGATCTAGAGCTACCACCTTGGTGTTTCCATTTCTGGAGCAGGGGGCCTCCCTCTTCATCTTCACCCAGGGAAGGATTGGTTAAGGGCTTGCCTGGGTCTGGGTCCAACCCTCAGTGCTCATCCTTAAGGGCCCCTGGAAACTGACAGCTCCCTTCCTCCATCATCACCTCCCACTGACCTGCTGTCTCCCTGAGCCCAAGCAACCTGATCTTCCTCCTAGCCTGGGATGCTGCCCTTGAACAGGAGCCCAGGAAAAGAGGGTCAGAGGGGGGAGGGCATGCCATCTTTACACCTCATATGACAGACACAACCGAGCCATGCCAAATCACATGGTAAGATGGTAGCAGTTCTATGGGATTTCTGCTGGCCAGTGCTTTTCAAACCACACAGGCTCCAGGAGTGGTTCTTAATCTCGTGGGTCAAAGATTGCTGTTTAGGAAATCATGATGAAAACCAAGGTCCTTTTCCCAGAAAAATACACATGGACCATGACCCCTGTCCACCAAGTTGAAAATATCAAATTCAGACAGACACCCAGAAAAGGCAATAGAATATTGTGATTCTGGGTGCCACCTCTGGAATCTGATTGTGTGGATGCAAATCCCACCTTTGTCTCTTACTAGCTGTGAGACTTTGGGAAAGTTAACTTCTCTGTACCTCAATTTCTTCAACTGTAAAGTAAGGATAGTAATTATCTACTTCCTGTAGTTGTGAGGATTACATGAGGTAATGTAGGTAAAGCTGCTTAGTATAGTGCCAGGAACATAAATGTTAGCTATTATTATTATTATTGAGACTGAGTTTCGCTCTGTCACTCAGGCTGGAGTGCAGTGGTGCCTTGCAGGTTCCAGTGATTCTCCTGCCTCAGCCTAGGATTACAGGCACCTGCCACCACGCCCAGCTAATTTTTGTATTATTAGTAGAGACGGGGTTTCACCATGTTGGCCAGACTGGTCTCGAACTCCTGACCTCAAGTAATTCACCCACTTCTGCCTCCCAAAGTGCTGGGATTACAGGCGTGAGCCACCGCGCCCGGCCTAGCTATATTGTGATGATAACAAGCAGACAGTATGGGCAATTTCCTCCCTGCCTGGAGAACTCCTGTTTACTCCTCAGAGTCCAGCTTGGATGTCCAATTCTCTGGAGACCTTCCCTGGCAGAGCTGTGTCATATGTCACTCTTTCTATGTTCCTAAAGCACCCTGTAATAATAACTATTAGTTTGTTGAGTGCTTACCGTATGCCCAGACATAGTTCTAAGTACTTCATAAGTGTTTAGCTCATTTAGTTCTTTCCCCCCGCCTTTTTTTCTTTCAATAACTTTGATATAGCTCATTTAATTCTTATTAGAGCCTGGAGGAGGATACTATTATTAGCTTATTTAATTCTTATAAGAGCCCGGAGGAAGGTACTATTATCATTGTCTTTTGACAGATGAGAAAACTAAGGCACAGATAAGTTAAATAACTTCCTAAAATCATACAGAAGATTAAAAAAAAAAAAAAAAACCAAAACCTGGATTTGAATACAGAAAGCACATATCCTCAAAGTGTCCGCACGTATCCCTGTTGTGTGTACCCTTCTCCCTGCTCTGGGGGTGATGTCTTCTGTCCTCTGCCCCAAGCCAGGAGTGGGGTGAACTTCAATCATCTCAACGTCCTTCTATGATTCCCAGGTTTTTGCACTGCCATAGGGCGCCCCCGTGAGGCCGCTTCGCCCCCCACCATGTTCCAGCGCCTCACCAGCCTCTTCTTCAGCACCCCCTCGCCCCCTGAAGACCCCGACTGCCCCCGCGCCTTCGTGTCGGAGGAGGATGAAGTGGACGGCTGGCTCATCATTGACCTGCCGGGTGAGGTCTGGGTCTGCCTCCTGGGCCTGTGAAGTCATTCTAAGGGCAGATGGCCGAGCAGAGGGGAAGGGCGCTGCTGGGGGATTGGGGAGTCCCCCAAGCCTACTGGAGGTGGGGTCACGGGACCCCTTCCCATGAGAGGCGGGGCCCTCTCCTGGCGCCCCAGGAGAGGCCGCACGTCAGGTCCCCTAGGGCAGCAGGGCGAGACTCCTGGCCCGTGGGTGCCCCGGGGAGCTGCGGACGGGCTGCGGGTCTGACTAACGAAGCCCTTTCTCTCCCCGCCCCCTTGTCCGGTGTGCGTGTGTGTCCCTTCTCGCTGCTCCCCTCCTCTGCACGGCTCCCAACCCGCGCCCCTTAGACAGCTACGCGGCTCCATCCAGCCCCGGGGCCGCCTCTGCCCCCGCGGGCCGCCCTCCGCCCGCGCCCTCCTTGATGGACGAGAGCTGGTTTGTTACCCCTCCCGCCTGTTTTACTGCAGAGGGGCCTGGACTCGGTCCCGCCCGCCTCCAGAGCAGCCCCCTGGAGGACCTCCTCATCGAGCACCCCAGCATGTCCGTTTACGTCACCGGCAGCACCATAGTGCTGGAGCCCGGGCCCCCTTCCCCGCTCCCGGACGCGGCCCTGCCAGACGGCGACCTCAGCGAAGGGTGAGCGAGCCGGGGGCGGAGCCTGGATGCCCAGGGAGATCGATCTTGGAGGCCAGGGTCCAGGCCAGGAGGTTGGGGTAGCGGGCCAGCCCGGCCCCGCGCTCGAGGGGGTTGCGGCCTTGGGAGAGTTGCGTTTGAGACAAAGTCGGGGGCCCGTGAGCCGCAGGGCGAGGCTAGAAGCGGGCCTGAGGATGGAGGGGCTGGGCTGTTGGGTGGGAGAGGCGTGGCTTCGTGGCCGGGGCGCGGCTTGGGAGGGAGGGGCGTGGCTAAGAGGCCGGGGCCGGATTTGGAGGCTTGAGGAGCGTGGCTGGAGCGTCTAGGGAGTGGGACTTAAACAGAAAGGCAAGGGTGGAATGGGGAGTGGGGGGTCCAGTCTTCCCCGAGGTCCAGTTTACCTGTTATGGGCTAGAACCGAGGAGACACCTCCGGGTTGGTACCCACAAGAAGGGCGTCGGGCACCCCAATCTGAACGGACACAACTGCGCCAAAGCAAGGGTGGGAGATGGCAGCGCCCCCTAGCTCCCCCACCAGGCTTACCCGGCTTGACCGAGCCTCGCTCTGTCCCCACAGGGAGTTGGCACCCGCCGGCCGCGAGCCCCGGGCCGCGCGCCACGTCGCTCCTCTCCCAGCGCGGGCGGCGCTGCTGGAAAAGGCGGGCCAGGTGCGGCGGCTGCAGCGGGCCCGGCAGCGGGCGGAGCGCCACGCGCTGAGCGCCAAGGCGGTGCAGCGACAGAACCGAGCCCGCGAGAGCCGTCCGCGCCGGTCCAAGAACCAGGGCAGCTTCATCTACCAGCCGTGCCAGCGCCAGTTTAACTACTGAGCGTCCACCGGCCGCGCCGCGAACCCCTTGCTGACTCCCGATCCCTGTCGGGCTCCTCCGACGCCTCGGGCTGGACACCGAAACCTCCCTTCTTAAAGCGTGTGAGGTTAGGTGATAGCCGACACCCTCAATATCCCCATCTCTGATCGTCTAATCTGCCTCGGAACCCCTTCAAGCCCCCTTCACCCTCACTCCTTCTGGCCCCCATACCCAGCATCTAATCATCCATGCCCCCTACTCCTGACCCCTCCATCCTTTCTTCTCCGGTCCCCATCCCTGTCTTTCCCCTTCACCCTTGCCCTTCAGTCCTCTACCTCTGGGCCACCCCTATTTCTGAAAGCTTCTTCCAGTCCCTGATCTGGCTCATTCCTCACTTTCAACTCCCACCTTACATGAGTCACACTATCCCATGGTTGGCATTACACTTACTCCTGTTCCCTTATTCTTCATTCCCAGTAATTCCCTCCCAAATGGTGGGGACCCTGAGCCCAGCTCTGACCAGGTAGAGCCTTTGCAGCCTGGGCTGCTGTCATTGCCCTCTAGTAAGGGCTCAGGGTTTTGCTAATTTTAGTCTCCCCTTCCTTCTGCCTTGGGGACGGTACTCTGCGGAGCTACTTAGGCCTGGAAAGGTACAGTATGTAGAAGAGGACTGTGAGATGTGAGTTAGAGGGAGAAGACGGAGGGAATCTAGGGAACAAGGCAGCCTATTGGAGATGCGGACAGGACAGACACGTTGAGAAGCTGCAGGGAGCAGGGCACCAAGGGAGTGTGCACTGTGCTTGCTCAGAGAGGCCAAACCCTGCTCCCAGGTGAAGCCTGGAGTCTGCCCCCACTTCCCTTTTCTATAATCCACCCTTGTGCAGGTCCCGGAATCCGAAGGGCTTAGTCAGTACCTTGCCACTCTACCCCTGACATGTCACCCGAGTAGAAGCTGGGCAAGGCCCCCCTATCCTGGCCATCTTTTCACAAGCCCAAGGTGCTAGAACTAGCTTAGGAGACATGCAGGCCACGCGGCTTCTAGGCAGGGAAAGGGCACACACTCTCGGTCAGCGTGCAGAGCAGTGATGCTGGAGGACACACCATGGGGTGAAGTCATCCCAAGGCTGACAGCTCAGCTTTCACCTTGCCTCTGGCCTTGTATTTCACACCCTGCTCAGTATGGCTAGCCAGCAATCCTAAGTAGGAGTCCAGGACCCCTACTGTCCCAATCCGCAAATTGTTCCTATCCAGGTTCAGGGCCTTCAGGGGGCCTCTTTTCATTTTCTCCCACAGGCCTCTCTTTCTTTCTAGGTTGCTGGGGAGAGATGGGTGCCCTATGGTCCCCCTCCCCTCCTCCTCCAGTAAGTACCTGGAGGAGGGAACCTGAATCCCTGGGGGAGACAGACGGGGCAGGGGCCACCGGCCTCCCCCTTCTTGTGGTGAGACTGAATTTTGGGCTCAGACACCAGCAACAGCCTCCTGGGATGCCCCGAGTTGCTTCCCATTTCCTCTTTCTAGCCACCCTTTTCTAGTGTGTGCCCACTCTTCCTTGGAACTTTTAAGACTTCTTGGTACATATGAACATAAGTCCTCCCCTCACCCCAACTCTAGGTTTCCAGGCCTCCCAGCCAAGCTGAGGCTTGGAGAAAATTCTGCATTCCCATGAGGGCAAAGGCAGCTGCCCTCCCTGACCCTCTAGCCCCAGGCCTCATGGGGGATATGTGGGGAAGGGATGGGGTATCCCCATGGATGCTGGGATGAGGACAGAGGAATACCTGATGGGGTCTCCTATTCCAGGGAATAAGCCAAATTAACACTAAAAACGGATCAAAGCTCCCACGCCAGTCCACTAGGGCCCCAGTAGTTGACAGCCTTGCTCCTCTCCCCAAGTTCTCCTTCAGTTACAACCTAGTTGCTTTTATTCTTCCAGCTACCACTTGGGCACTTCACAGCCAGCCTAGGGTCTTCGGCACCTCCAAGAGCTGAAACTCCCTCCAACCCTTCTTGCCTACTCCTCACTGCCAGCTGGGACCTAGGCTCAGTCCTGTGTGGTGCCCATGATCCTTCTGGTGGGGGAAGAGTTTAAGTTATAGGGCATTTGGCTCAAATTTTAAAAGGCCTTTTCTTTACATGTATTTCTGGAGGCTCCTGTAGTTCTAGAACCCAATCTCTCACGTGGCAGGTTGCAAGGCTATTTTTTTGTACCTTTCCTACAGATTCTGTAGCATTTGAGTGTGGCAATATTTTAATTGTGTATAGATTTCTAAAAACCAACACTACTCAGTCTCCTGCTAGTCTGACTCCTGAAGCATCAGCCCTTGTCATACTGTATTGACTGTGTACGTGCCTTTCACCTTGAGCATGCTTCAGGATTTTTTTTTTTTAAACCACAGAACTTGAATACATGAGGGAACCAGAGTTCAAAGTCCTATGCAACCTTAGGAGGGGGTTAGAGATTCTGTTTTGATCGATGTTTTCAGAGGCCCTAGAGTTTGTACCAGTTTGAGAGTATTAATGTCAGTACTACCAGCACTTTGCCAAAACTGTGTCAGAGGGACCCCTGTTTCTAGAGTGAGTCCCAGTTACATCAAAGAGTGACTTCCAGTTATTCCCCAGTTAAGTCTGAGTGGGTCCTTCAAGCTGGGTGTCTTTCCAGTCTTTGCCAGTCTAGTCCTAGTAGGGCACCGTGTGTGTATGAATGCAGTTTGGTGCTGTTTTAGAGTATGCCTGCTCCCCAGCCCCCTGCCTGGAACCCTCTAATCAACTTGCTCTGACCTATAATGTCTTAGGTGCAACAAGGACCCCATCAGAGCTCTTGGATACCCCCCTAGATCCATGTGGCTTTACATGAGGGGACTGAATGCAGACATACCATAGCCCCCTTCTACTACTTTCCCTCTCGCCCTGCCACCTAGTTCCACATGGAACCAACAAGTTGAGTGCATCCCTGTTGGGTGTTTTGAGACTGGCTGAAATGAGGAGATTTTGACCATGTGACGTGTCAACAGACTCAAGGAAACAACCACCTCAACTGGGTCATGTGGCATGCCTGTGTATGTGTGTAACAGAATTCTGATTGTTAGACTGTAATGCTATTCCTCTATGGGAGAAAAAAATTAATATAAAGAAAAACAAATAAAAATCTATTTAAAGCACATGATCCTTTCTGCCTGAGTTGAGCTTAAGTATGAGAAGCACTTTGTAATCTTAAGCACAGTAGTGTCATAGGATATTATGATAAAGCTGGCTTTGGTTCTGGTGTATGTGTCATGGGAGAGGAAGAGGGGAGATAAGCTTACTGGGAACAGAGCCAGACAATGGGGTCTGACTCATAAATAACTACTTTTAGAGGATCCTTATAATGCAAGACGCATATATGAAGACAGCTGAAATAGAGATGAGATGAGAATAAGAGCATGACAGAATGACCAACTCATCCTTTTGGTTTCAGGCACTGGGTTAGAGCAAAGGCAAGGAGCCACTGGAGGGAAAGGATGAAGTCTAGCCCTAGGGGAGATGCAGCAGAAGGCTGAAGCCCAGGCTGAGACAAGGCCAGGGCCCCCAGCATCAGAGTCTCCTGAAAGTTGGGGGTAGGGTGGGGCAGAAGCAGCCGGCTTTGGAGACTACACACATTTTGAAGCAGGGCAGCCAGAGTGAAATGTAGTGAACATCTCTGAAATATATAACACAAAATGACCTCTCTAATTTGGAAGCTGCTCCATCTAACCACAGAACTGGACTGAAGGTGGAAACCTGACCTAAACTGGACTAGATTTTTTTTTTTTTTTTTTTTTTTTTTGAGACGGAGTTTCACTCATTGCCCAGACTGGAGTGCAATGGTACAATCTTGGCTCACCACAACTTCCGCCTGTTGGGTTCTAGCAATTCTCCTGCCTCAGCCTCCCTAGTAGCTTGGATTACAGGCATGCGCCACCATGCCCAGCTAATTTTGTATTTTTAGTAGTGACGGGGTTTCTCCATGTTGGTCAGGCTGGTCTCGAACTCCTGACCTCAGGTGATCCACCCGCCTAGGCCTTCCAAAGTGCTGGGATTACAGGTGTGAGCCACCACACCTGGCCCTGGACTAGATTCTTGATGCTGGCACAATCTTACAGGCCAGTCTGGGCTTACCTCCTGCACGGAAGAGATGTAAGCACAATTGTTTTGGATGTATCCACCATGCATATGGAGAAGCAATGTGTGACGTGGTGAAAAAGTGCTGTCTCAGCTGCTGACAGCTTCCTGTCCCTAGAAAATCCTGGGTGGTCATTGATCTTCTCTAAGTTGGTTTTGTTATTTGCATCAAAAGAAATTTGAGCAATATATATCAAAGTACCTGGCATAGTGCTGAACAGGGTTGGTTTCTTCAAAGCCAAGAATGAAGTGAGGGAGCAAGTATGTACATTTTCCTCAACTTGCCAGGCGGACATCTCAGGTGCGATGAGGACTAGATGGGAATTCCATTCACAAAGAAGGCTGTGTCTGCTTATTTAAGGTCCAAAGAAAGAGCTTATCACCCAAAAATCCCTTACCAATAATATAACTTTATGTTCTATGACAATGACATTTATTTAACACATTATTTCGCATTGTACAAATCCTTAGATTCTCTTTATTCACTGGTCCATTTCTACAACAAATACATCCAAAACACTATATAATAAAATTATTTACAACATTTCCAAATGAGAAGATTGCTTTTGCCCCCACTACTGCTATTCACACACAGTACTTCCACAGCACAATACGTCATTAGGAGATCTAAAAATGCTCACCCTGTACTCTAGGCTGCTTAGGAAATGTGAAAACTAATAACATTTATAATGGCATTAGCTCCTTTCAATACAAGACAACATTTTAGAAACCTTGAACTTCAACTTGCAACACCAAAAGGGCTCAACAATCCTGCTTTCCCCATTGCACTTTATGAAACAGGTTGCAGGGACTAGGAAAAGGGCCACATTATTAAAATTACTAACTGTACAGAAATTGATTTAAAAAAGTCACAGCTCAAAATTGCTCTTTGTAAAAGTCACACACATTTACAAGTATCAAGTCGCCGTCCTGCTTGTTTACTTGGATTTTCTTCGCTTGGATTGCACCGCACTGGTTATGTCTGTTGGGGGAAAGAAAGGACGTGTTCAGTGGAGGTTAACACTTTATAGCAGTACCCTTTAGGCAGTCCACAACAAGCAGGGCAGACCTAAGGGGAGCCCTACTTGACTCGGAATCTGTCTAAGAGGTGCTCTGAATGGAGCACAGGCTTTCCTTGATGACCTATGTGGGAAGAAGGTGTGGTCCTGCATTAGGCAGAATTGGGGGAATGTGACAAACGTGGTGGGCGATGAAGCACACTGACTAGAGAAAGTGCAGGGTGGAGAGAGCCTTTGTAGCTGGGCAATTCACCCACTGTTTCCCTCACCAGTTCCCATCATACAACGAAGTATGAATAGATAGATTGACAATGCTTTTGGTGGAAATCAACGAGTAATGCCATAAGCAAGTGAGTAAGTTGTGTTAGAGTGCAAAAAAAAACCTGCCTTGGGATCCCTTTTGGAGCCAAGCTATTGTTTCACAGTAAGGAACCATTTTTGTCATGCTATAGTCAAGGTCTAAACAACATGACCATGGGCCCTGGTCAATGAGTGTCTACTATGGCCCAGCCAGTTATATCAAGACTGTGGAAGGCTGGGCGTGGTAGCTCACGCCTGTAATGCCAGCACTTTGGGAGGCCGAGGCAGGTGGATTGCCTGAGGTCAGGAGTTCGAGACTAGTTTGTCCCATCTCTACTAAAATACACAAAAATCAGCAGGGCATGGTGAAGTGCGCCTGTAATCCCAGCTACTCGGGAGGCTGAGGCAGGGGAATTGCTTGAACCAGGGAGGTGAAGGTTGCAGTAAGCTGAGATCCCACCACTGTACTGCAGCCTGGGTGACAGCGAGACTCCGTCTCAAAAAAAAAAAAAAAAAAAGACTGTGGATGTATCAGTCATGAACTCAATTCAGAACAAGCAAGAGTCTGCTCTGAGTCCAAGTGAGCCTGAAGGCTTCATGGAAGAGGGGAACTGAGTGATTTACACACAGAATGACAGTGACATAAAGGCAAATGACTATGTTTTGATTCCTTTAGTTTCTCTTGTCTTAATCTTATGCCAGACTTAAACAGTGTTTCTTAAAAACATTTTAGGCTGGGCGCGGTGTAATGTATTACATGCCTGTAATACCAGCACTTTGGGAGGTCGAGGCGGGCAGATCACCTGAGGTCGGGAGTTCGAGACCAGCCTGACCAACTTGGAGAAACCCTGTCTCTACTAAAAATACAAAATTAGCCAGGTGTGGTTGCACATGCCTGTAATCCCAGCTCCTAGGGAGGCTGAGGCAGGAGAATCACTTGAACCTGGGAGGCAGAGTTTGCGGTGGCTGAGATCACACCACTGCATTCCAGCCTGGGCAACAAGAGAAAAACTCTGTCTCCAAAAAAAAAAAAAAAAAAAAAAAAAAAACTTTTGGCCAGGTGTGATGGCTCATGCCTGTAATCCCATCACTTTGGGAGACTGAGGCGGGAGGCTCACTTGAGCCCAGAAATCTTGAGGCCAGCCTGGGCAAGATGGTGAGAACCCATCTCTACAAAAAGAAAAGAATTAGCTGGGCATGGTGGCACATGCCTGTAGTCCCAGCTACTTAGGAGACTGAGGTGGGAGGATCACTTGAGCCCAGGAGTTCATGGCTGAAGGAGTTCAAGGCTGAAGTGAGCTATGTTCATGCCACTGTACTCCAGCCTGGGAGACACAGACCCTGTCTCTATTAAAAAAAAAAAATTCTACACAAAGTTATGGCAGAGTACAGTGAATAGCTTGAAGCTCTCCAAATGTAAACACTTCTTTAGAATCTCATATTGACTACAAAAGGTCACCTTTACTTCATATTCTGGTTTTAATATGAAAAGTGTTCTAAAATTACTTCTCATCAAAGAGAAAAAAAATGCTTCTAGTATATCAATACAAAAGATGAATCAGATTTACCCGTTTCTGGTAAGTAGGCTGAATTTTCTGATACTGCATGTTAGACTGTATTCTAAGCAAATTTTACTTTGTCTTTTGTATCATAATATTTTGCGAACCCAGATTCTAATAAATACGTAGATTTTAAGGAAAAATTTTACTACTCTGTTAGCTAAGGTAACTGCTAAGAAGTGAGGCCTAGGCCAGGCGCGGTGGCTCACGCCTGTAATCCCAGCACTTTGGAAGGCTGAGGCGGGCGGATCACCTGACGTCAGGAGATCCAGAGCAGCCTGACCAATGTGGAGAAACCCCATCTCTACTAAATAATACAAAATTAGCCAGGTGTGGTGGCGCATGCCTGTAATCCCAGTTACTCGGGAGGCTAAGGCAGGAGAATTGTTTTAGCCCGGGAGGTGGAGGTTGTGGTGAGCCGAGATTGTGCCATTGCACTCCAGCTTGGGCAACAAGAGCAAAACTCCGTCTCACAAAAAAATAAAATAAAATAAAAAGAAGTGAGGTCTAGATGAATTTCTAAGAGGTGCCCAGTAATTTCATTCAGGCCTCTGTTGGTGGAAATTTCAGTATGTTTATCTTCTCAAATGTCATGTTTTTTTGTGCCATGTGGTAGAATCAGTCTTTCTGATTTACTCATTAGTCTTTTACTAATCAGAAGACAGTTAATCTGCCGGGATGTTAATAATGGTGTTCTTTATTTTAATTCATGTAAATTAAGAGTCTCACAGAGCCCACACAACTCCCTAAAATCAACTCTTCAGGTCCAAATCTCAAGCTTTATTTTCACTGCAGCAAATCTGTCATGTGCAGTAAAAATAGGCAGGTTTTTGTCTTTTTTTTTTTTTTTTTTTTGGAGACGGAGTCTCGCTCTGCCGCCCAGGCTGGAGTGCAGTGGCCGGATCTCAGCTCACTGCAAGCTCCGCCTCCCGGGTTCATGCCATTCTCCTGCCTCAGCCTCCCGAGTAGCTGGGACTACAGGCGCCTGCCACCGCGCCCGGCTAGTTTTTTGTATTTTTTAGTAGAGACGGGGTTTCACCGTGTTAGCCAGGATGGTCTCGATCTGCTGACCTAGTGATCCGCCCGTCTCGGCCTCCCAAAGTGCTGGGATTACAGGCTTGAGCCACCGCGCCCGGCCGGTTTTTGTCTTGACAGTGTTCATCCTCAGAAAAACATTCATTAATTAGGTCAACTTTGGAAGCTTTTCCCTTGTTGTGATATGAAGGATCAAGTGGTATGTCTGAGAAACATATGTGGCTGGGAAAAGAAGTGGGTAGTGGAGTGTGGGTGAGAATCAACCTCAGGCTCCCCCTCCTTCCTTGCTTGTTCCCATTTGTCACTGCTCCGAAGCACCCAATGAACTGGCAGGCTGCCTCTGAGCGTGAATCAATGAGTGGGGCCAGGAATAAACAAATGACTTGTGCTAGAAACTGCAAAAAAAACACAAACATGGCCGGGCGCGGTGGCTCAAGCCAGTAATCCCAGCACTTTGGGAGGCCGAGATGGGCGGATCATGAGGTCAGGAGATCAAGACCATCCTGGCTAACATGGTGAAACCCCATCTCTACTAAAAAATACAAAAAACTAGCCAGGCGAGGTGGTGGGCTCCTGTAGTCCCAGCTACTCAGGAGGCTGAGGCAGGAGAATGGCGTGAACCCGGGAGGCAGAGCTTGCAGTAAGCTGAGATCTGGTCACTGCACTCCAGCCTGGGCCACAGAGCGAGACTCCGTCTCAAAAAAAAAACAAAAAAAAAAACAAAAAAACCCCCCACAAACACACCATTAAAAACCCTCATCTTTTGGATACTATGGTTGGTGGGGAGAAGTGGTGAAGGATGTACTTTCATACTTCCATGAGGAAAAAAATAAATTTTAAACTGAGTTTGAAGTCTTTATCACCTTCCCTGGATAAATCCAGTCAATCTGAGTCAGAGAGCAAACCTCAGACTCAAAATGTCTAAAATCAAACTTGGGATTTTCACCTCCAACAGTGAGGTCCTCTGCCACTGTTCCCCATCATGTCTGAAAAAAAGATTTTTTGATGAGTTTTTTTGTTTTGGTAGTTGATTTTATACTCCTTCCAAAATGTTACCACTTTTACTACTCTAATGAATAGGCAAATTACTTTTTTTTTTTTTTTTTTTTTGCGAGTGAGTCTTGTAAATTACTTCTTTTTTTTTTGAGACAGTCTTGCACTGTCACCCAGGCTGGAGTGGCGATCTGAACTCACTGCAACCTCCACCCCCTGGGTTCAAGCAATTCTCCTGCCTCAGCCTCCCTAGTAGCTAGGATTACAGGCGCACACTACCACGCCCAGCTAATGCTTGTATTTTTAGTAGAGATGGGGTTTCACCATGTTGGCCAGGCTGATCTCAAATTCCTCACCTCAACTGATCCGCCCGCCTCAGCCTCCCAGAGCGTTGGGATTACAGAAGTGAGCCACTGAGCCTGGCCACAAATTAAGGTAAGAAATTCTAGGTAAGTGATGTAGAGGCTAATGATCCAGTCAGGGTGTACCTCAGACTG
The DNA here is from genome assembly GCF_037993035.2 of Macaca fascicularis. Taxonomy (NCBI): domain Eukaryota; kingdom Metazoa; phylum Chordata; class Mammalia; order Primates; family Cercopithecidae; genus Macaca; species Macaca fascicularis. The sequence goes on from NC_088384.1 coordinate 90,759,752, forward strand.
TGACTGGCACACTGTTCCTAAAGGCTGCCTGGCCTGTGAACCTACCTTCAGTTTTTTAATCATCAGGGATTTTACAAAATTAGTGTCTCTTCACAGACAGACAAACAGTTCAAACTCTAGCAGTGCAGTCAGATCATTTATATCCATGTCTTAGAACATGGATAAACATGTTCTTAGAACATGGATTGGGCCGGGCGCGGTGGCTCAAGCCTGTAATCCCAGCACTTTGGGAGGCCGAGACGGGCGGATCACTAGGTCAGCAGATCGAGACCATCCTGGTTAACACGGTGAAACCCCGTCTCTACTAAAAAATACAAAAAACTAGCCGGGCGAGGTGGTGGGCGCCTGTAGTCCCAGCTACTCCGGAGGCTGAGGCAGGAGAATGGTGTAAACCCGGGAGGCGGAGCTTGCAGTGAGCTGAGATCCGGCCACTGCACCCAGCCTGGGCGACAGAGCCAGACTCCATCTCAAAAAAAAAAAAAAAAAAAAAGAACATGGATTGAACATGGGTGGTAAAGAACTGGGTCAATAACAGTCTTTGAGGTGACTGTCCAAGTATGTCACTGGGGGAACATTTAAATTTGTAACCTAATAAAGGGATTTTTCAGCCTGGTTGCCTCATTTTGACCTTAAGCAAATTTGACCAAATCTACAGTACAAGGCTCTACTTAATCCTCTAGTATGTGACCTCTACCATCCACAGAGCTTTAGTAATGGCCTTTGACCTTGCTCACATCATTGTGCCTTTCACTGTCTGTACTACTTCTACCCAAGACGTCTACGTAATTGTAAAAAAATTCTGGGAATTGGCAAGGTGCGGTGGCTCACACCTATAATCCCAGCACTTTGATTAGCAGAGGTGGGCAGATCACTTGAGGTCAGGAGTTCAAGACCAGCCTGGCCAACATGGCGAAACCCCATCTCTTCTAAAAATACAAAAATTAGCCGGGCGTGGTGGTGCATGCCTGTAATCCCAGCTACTCGGGAGGCTAAGCCAGGAGAATCACTTGAACCCGGGAGGCAGAGCTTGCAATGAGCCGAGATCAAGACACTGCACTCCAGCCTCGGTGACAGAACAAGACTCTGTCTTAAAACAAACAAAAAAATTCTGGAAATTTTCCTTTACAATTTGCATGGTTGGTTTCTAAATGAAGCTACTAGAGTACACTTTCAGGTGGTTACTCTTCAGGGTTTTCTCCCACAACATTATCAATATATGTTCACTTGCATATCTACAATAATACTTCTGCTTTAATTCAGTATATCGGTATACCCTGTGTTTTTTTAGACGGTTGCTTCACTGGCTGTGGGTAGGGTGGGGCTATCACCTACTTTGCTGTCAGGGGGACACCCAGGGCTGCTGATAATTACAGATTGCTCTGAACTTTCCTTAAATTAACATATTTTCCTCGTTCCAAACTTATGCTTTGAACTTCATGTTTTCAACTACCTTTTAAAAAAATACTTTTTTTTTTTTTTTTTTTTTTGAGACGGAGTCTAGTTCTGTCGCCCAGGCTGGAGTGCAGTGGCACAATCTCGGCTCACTGCAAGCTCCACCTCCCGGGTTCACTCCATTCTCCTGGCTCAGCCTCCTGAGTAGCTGGGACTACAGGCGCCCACCACCGCGCCCGGCTAATTTTTTGTATTTTTAGTAGAGACAGGGTTTCACTGTGATCTCGATCTCCTGACCTCGTGATCCGCCCGCCTCGGCCTCCCAAAGTGCTGGGATTACAGGCATGAACCACCGAATAATTACCTTTTTCCCAGGTGAAAATATAACAAAAACTATTCTAAATGGAGGAGTAAATAATGATAAAGAAAACTAGAAAAATCAGCCAGGCACAGTGGCTCACGCCTGTAATTCCAGAGCTTTGGGAGGCTGAGGCAGGAGGATCACGAGGTCAGGAGATCGAGACCATCCTGGTTAACACAGTGAAACCCTGTGTCTACTAAAAAATACAAAAAATTAGCCGGGCGTGGTGGCGGGCGCCTGTAGTCCCAGCTACTTAGGAGGCTGAGGCAGGAGAATGGTGTGAACCTGGGAGGCAGAGCTTGCAGTGAGCCGAGAGCGCCACTGCACTCCAGCCTGGGCAACAGAGCAAGACTCCGTCTCAGAAAAAAAAAGAAAACTAGAAAAATCATTTGTGTTTTTGTGGCAAATTCACCATGTCAGGAAGGAGAACTACTCATTTGCATGTTTGTAAACAACACATCTGATCAGGTGCAATTTTAAAAAGTGATTTGTGGTAGCTAATTTTTGTGTAATTATAAGTGACCCAACCAACCAAAACAATGGATCAAAGCATGACCAAAAACCATGAGGGCCTTCCTGGACTTGCCCAGAAATCATCCATCCCACCTGCTCTGATCTGGCAGTCTGGCAGGCCTTGGACAGCATGATGTAAGCAAACTCAGCTCTCACAGCAGGAGCATGATTAATGTCACTGGTTCTCCAACAATACAAAAACAGCAACACTTTTAATTACAAACCGCTCATAGTGTTTCTCAGCTTCAGAGATTTTCATGAAAAACACAGTATGTTTCTGATTTTGTTTGTATATGATATGTATGACCAAACTCTTATTAAATGCAAAAAGAAGCAGCCCCCTTTCCCCCTCAAAACTTTAAAAAGTGCTGATTCTGCAGGAACATACTTCATTCATATTTCAGGTACCCAGCACTGCATATGTCCCCACATTTGAGGTGCATCCATTTTAGAAAACAGCTTGATATTTTGTGATCACATTCTGGGTATGGGTTTAAATACAATCACAGTAAATTATTTTGTAACTTGGTTCACATTTTTGGATACAATATACAGGCCAAAAATATGCATAATTATTCTTTAATTTGGCTCCAAGAGCTTTAATACTGAAAAACCAAAAGGGCTCCAGTACTAATTTCTGATTTAAAAGGTAACTGTGATACTATGATATATAATTTTTGGTTTTTGTCCCACGTTCCTGGCTCATAGCTCCTGTAACTCTTGTAATTTCCTAAGTGACTGAGCAATCTTTTGTTAAAATATTTGGCTTTTTGCCCATAGTTCTTGAAACAGCTCTGAGGTTGAGTTGATCACAAATGGCCAACTCTTTTATCAATCATGCCTATGTAATGAAGCCCCACTAAAAATCCAAAAGGGACCTACCTCCCCTTCCCCTTCTTCCTCCATACAAAAACAAACAAACAAAAAACAAAACAGAACAAAAAAACCCACAAACCCACAAAAGGACTGAATTCAGGGGCTTCCCAGAAGCTGAACAAGAACATTCCACCTGCTAAGAGAGTGGTGCACCAACTCCACACGGATGGAAGCTTCTACACTTGGGACCCATACAGACCTTGCCCTATGTATCCCTTCATCTGGCTGTTCATTTGTATCCTTTAAAACAGTGGTCCCCAACCTTTTTGGCACCAGGGATTGGTTTTGTGGAAGACAATTTTTCCACGGACTGGGGGTTGGGGGGATATGGTTTCAGGATGAAACTGTTCCACCTCAGATTCTC